>NW_006408550.1:17490471-17496983 GCF_000296735.1 Chrysochloris asiatica
GCTCCGCGGGAGAAAGAGCAGGCTTTCTACTCCCGTAGATTTACACCCTCGGAAACCCTGTACAGGGTCGCTATGGGTCGGAACTGACTCGACAGCACTTAACAACAACAACAATATATATATATACACATAATCTAAAATATCTCAAAGTGGCAAATGAGATTGGACTAATCACTGAGATGGGAGAGGGGATTGGTTCATTTGAGTTAGACACTCTGACTCTTAGAAAGATCCAAAATGATTATATCTTTCAGATTTCCAGTGGATTCATATGAGGCAAGTTCCATCATGTAAAAACTGTTTCTCTGTCTTACTCTGTCAGCATTCAGGAGTCTTATATTGATTTTATCTTTTGGTTGAACATACAAGTTTCACCAACATTATAAAACTTTCATGAAACAAACTTTAAAATTAAATTCAAAAATGTTTTTCTACATATAAGGGGGTTTCAAGAATTTGTGGAAAAATTCCATTATCTTTTAGTACCATTTTTCCATGAACTTTTTGAAACCCCTTCATATTTTGCTGTAGCTTCTGGGTCACCTATATTTGTTTTCTTGTTATTCCTTTAGATTGACACATCCAGCCTTCTAATTCCAAGGAAAAACTGAAATGTCAAATCTATCCATAAAACAACATACACAGATCAGCTGCATTTACCTCTAAATATCAGTGAACCCTGGGGTCCTTGATAAAGTCATCTTCAAATGGATTATTGCAGGCACCAACTATTACTCAACCAAAATTTAATTTAGGACTACTCTTGAGGAATCTGTAAAGCACAGTGTTAATCCATAGTTTCAAAGAGAATGAAACTAGTAAAGAATTAAGTAACAGCTTCAGCTGAGCTTGGTGATGGTATGTAGTATATCTCACATTACATTTCACTACAAAAGTGTTAGTTGTCCTCAACCTCAATGGAAAGAAACAGCGGTGGTCTGGTCACTTGTAGGATGGCATCATCAGTTAAGTGCTCAGCTAATTAACAAATGGTTGGCAGTCTGAACACACCCAGAGGCACCTCAGAAGAAAGACCTGGGAATTTGCTTTGAAAAACCTTGAAAACCCTATGAAGTAGTCCTACTCTGCACGACATCAGAAGTGATGGCCAATCCTTGGTTGATTGGTTTGGCATCAGTGTGTGTCTCTCATTAACTTCCCCCCTACATATGGTTTGACAAAACAGCATGTACAATAGAGCTTGCTCAGCAACTTGCCCCTCTCCTTGTATAATTTCTTCTGGAATGGTAGAAAGAGCTCTAAATTTGGAGTCAAAGGAATAAAAGTTCAAAGCCGGCTTTGAAATAGACTTTAGCCAATCACTTAACTGCTCTGGCTTCAGTTTACTTGTATAAAATGAAGATAAAAACAAACTCTTCTTAGCTGTGGTTGTCAAGATTAATTTCATACAGGGGAAAGTGTTTTGGAAAACATTCAGCATTATACAAATGTCTTTCCGTTCTGGTTTGTGAAATACAATCCAATATTGATGACTTTCCCTCTTCTTCTGTATGTAACCTTCATTCCTTGCAATTTGTCACAGTTTCTTCTTTGTAATTGTCTTCCAGATTTTCACTGCTTGGTCTTCATCATTTTACTTTTCTCTTTCCTTGCGCGTAGCAGGGTTTCTCATCTGCTGTGTTTTAGGCTTCAGAGATTTTACTTTTCAACCACATGGCTTCTTTTCCAACTGCTCACTTTAACTGCCAGACAGTTGGTTCCGGCTGGCAGGGATCTTGTTCTGAAACATTATTTCATCCCCCAAACCCAGCAGTACCTGTCACACAGCAGGTTTTCCAAAAACATTGGTGGAAGTAATAATCAGTTACCAATTTACAAAAAAAAAAAGCAATTCCAGCATTTCCTTCAGTTTCTCTGAATCATTTGAATCCTGGATTTTTTTGTTAACATTCAACTCCCTTGACTTCTAACTACAATTTTACTATTTATATATTGCCCTTCTGTTTTACTATCCATCTTTTTCTGGATTATACTATGAGAATCCATTGTGCCTTTAATCACTTAAGACAACTGACATAGCTAAACAAAAGATACAACATGTAGACATTCCTAGAGCTACTATCAACTAAGCATTTTAAATGAGTGAAGAATAGGAAAAAAAATATGTTTGTACAAGGAAACTAGAAGGTAATCATCAACATTATCTTTTTATTTTTTTTTTTAATTATTCAATACAGACTTCCTTGAAATAGCTAAGTATCTTTATTCTAAATAAACTAACATTTGCAGCTTACAAATAAATTTTATATCCTAAATATACCTTCATGGAAAAAAACGGCATCAAGTGTAGGGCGCTGATAACAGAAAGCATCCCCCAAATGAAGTAACTAATTAGCATTTTCACCAAATCTCTCAAGCACACCTTTCAGTTAAAAAATGAGTGCCCATAGTGGGCTAGTCAAAGGAAAATTCGAAGATTAGATAAAACAAAGTACATGAAAGTACTTTGCTTTCTTTTTTAAAGCTATCCAAATGAAAAAAATATGGGCTTTGAGATAAAATGGACATGACTTCAGATTCTGACTCCTTTACTTACCAGCTGAGTGGCCTTGGGCACATCACCAGTCTGTTTCCTCATCTGAGAAATGAACTAGTACAGTCCTGAGAAGATAGCTTATCATGTAAGAACTCCCCAAGTGACATCCTTTATTAACCACTGTTGTTGTTGTTGGTAAGTGCCATTGAGTCTGTTCCGACTCATTGTGACCCTTTATGTGTTTCCGAGGAGTGCCTGGTGAGTTTGAACCACTGACCTTGTGGTTCCATAGTATAGTAGATATTAGAACAAAAGGTCCATGAGCACAAGAGGTATTACCAAGTTTCCAATCCCTAACTTACTACCTACCATAGCAGGTAACCAAGATTAGTATTGTATCTAAAAGGAGAGAATGATTGTCAATAAAATTGTTCATCCTCCTGAGATTATCAGTCCCACCCCTAATAAAGGACATCTAAATACTGGTGTGGTGTTATAGCATAAACAATGGAATACTAACCACACAAGGTCAGCAGTTCAAACCCACCAGCCATTCCTTGAAAATCCTATATAGGGACACTATGAGTTGGAAGTGACTCAACAGCACTTAACAACAGCAATTCAATAATCTGTGTTGTTGTGTGTCATCAAGACAATTCCAACCATAGTGACCCCAAGTGACAGAGAAGAAATGCCCCACAGGGCTGTCTTGGCTGTGAGCCTGGTTTTTCTCCTGAAGAGTCTCTATGTGTGTTCAAATTTTTCAGTTAGCAGTCTGGAGCTTAATTGTTATGCCACCATTGTACCTACTCCCATCAATTATTTGGTAAAATATCTACTAAAATTCATGTCCAGTGAAAACACAGTATTTTTCAAAACATATTGGAAACTTCTTTACTAGGAAACTAAGGCAAGAAGGGTATTTTTGTTGTTGTTGTTAGGTGTTGAAGGGTATAGAGGGCAAGAAACCTAAGTTTAAAAAAAAAAAAAACAGAAACAAATTGGTATATTATTTTAAACTAATTAAATTAGAAACTACCAGCTGTTCCATGGGAGAAGGATGAGGCTTTCTGCTCCCGTAAAGATTTACAACCTCAGAAACCCTGTATAGAGTCGCTATGAGTTGGTTCGGATTCCAGGCACATAACCACCACCACCACCATAGATTGGCAAAAATAGTGTGGGTTCCTAGACCCTCTACCCACTGTAAGTATTTGTGGGTAACTGCATCCCCCAATAGTAACTAAGGAGTTAGTTTGTTGTTGTTAAGTGTCATCGAGTTGATTCCGACTCACATTGACCCTGTGTAGAGTTTCCAAGGAGTGGCTGGGGAGTTTGAACCACTGACGTTGTGACTCACACTGACTTTGTGGTCTAGTGCTTTATCTCACAGCACCACACCAAAATGCCCAAGGAGATCAATTCCTCCATTAAATGTTATTTCACCTCATTGTATGTGTACAGACTAAATCGCTCAATCACAAAGAGATCTTTTTCCTAAAGAAATTATCTGGTTCCCTGACACCATAGCCCTTTAAACTCCCCTTAAAGAAAGTAGATTAAATATATGAATTTAGCCTTTTTCCTCTTGAATTCTACCATCTTTTTCAGTTGGAAAGCAACAGAACATACAATCAAAATGCACCGTTAAAAACTAGTGACTGGAATGTGAAAGTTAGAAACAAAGAGAAAGGATTAGTAGTAGGGAAATATGACCCTGGTGACAGAAATGACACTGGACATTGCATGACTGACTTTTGTAAGATTAAAAATGAATTCACTGCAAAGACCTTTTTTTCAACAATGTAAATGGTGACTATACGCGTAGACGTCACCAGATAGAATACACAGGAAGCACACTGACTACATCACTGCAAAAGAAGATGGACAAACTTCATATCATCTACCGAAACAGACTAGGAGCCAACTGTACAACAGACCACCAATTGATCTTATGCAAGTTGAGGTTGAAGCTCAAGAAAATTAAAATAGGCCACGAGAGTCAAAAAATGACTTTGAGTATATCCCACCTGATTTCTGAGACCTTCTCAAGAACAGATGGGACACAGTGAATGCTAACGACTGAAGCTCAGAGGAGTTGTGGGATTACATCAAAAATAACACCCCTTGAAGAGAGCAAAAGACCATTAAAAAGACAGGAAAGAAAGAGAAGACCAAATTGGATGTGAGAAGAGACCATGAAATTTGCTGTTAAGCATACAGTTGTTGTTGTTATTAGGTGCCATCGAGTTGGCACCGAATCATAGTGACCCTATACACAGCAGAATGAAACACCTCCCTACCCTGGGCCAACCAGTCTATTGATGCTGCTATACTTGGCTAATCCATCTGGTTGGGGGTCCTCCTCTTTTTCTCTGATCCCCCAGTTTACCAAACATGATATCCTTCTCCAGTGACTGGTCCCTTCTGACAATATATCCGAAGTATGAGAGGCAAAGTGTGGCCATTCTGGCCTCTAAGGAGCACTCTGGCTGCACTTCATCCAACATAGATCTGATTGTTCTTTTGGCAGCCCATGGCACTTTCAATATTCTCCTCCAACAATGGAACTCAACTGCATCAATTCTTCTACGGTCTTCCTTATTCACTGTCCAGCTTTCACATGCTTATGAGGTTACTGAATATACCATGGCTTGGGTCACACACACCTTAGTCCTCAAGCTGACATCTTTGCTCTTCAACACTGAAAAGATCTTCTGCAGCAGTTTTTCCTAATGCAATACATCGTTTGATTTTTTTTTGACTGCTGCTTCCGTGAGTGTTGACAGTTGATCCAATAGATTGAAGTCCTTAACAACTTCAATCTTTTCTCCATGGATAAGAATGTTGTTTTTTGGTCCAGTAGTGAGGATTTTTGTTTTCTTTACATTGAGATGTAATCCATACCGAAGGCTGTGCCTCTTTGATCTTCATCGGTTAATGCTAATTCCTCCTGACATTCAGCAAGCAAGGTTGTATCATCTGCATATCGCAGGATGTTAATGAGTCTTCCTCTAATCCTTCATAGAACCTAGCTTCTCAGATTATTTGCTAAGCATAAAGGTTGAATAAGTTTAGTGAAAGAATACAGCCTTGTCGCACATCTTTCTTAATTTTAAACCATTCAGTCAGTGTTCCCATGTTCTGTTCGAACAACTGCCTCTTGGTCCAGGTACAGATTCCTCATGGGCACAATAAGTGTTCCAGAATACTCATACTTCTCAATGTTGTCCATAACTTTTCATGATCCACACAATCGAAAGCCTTTGCTTAGACAATAAAGCACAAGTAAACATCGTTCTGATATTCTCTGCTTTCAGCCAAGATCCATTGGACATCAGCAATGATATCCCTCATTCCACAGCCTCTTCTGAATTCGGCTTGAACCTCTGGAAGTTCTCTGTCAATGTATGCTTGCAACTGTTTCTGTATTACCTTTAAGTAAAACTTTTTACTTGCATGAGATATCAAAAAGATTGTCAGATGATTTCCACATTCCATTGGGTCACCTCTCTTTGGAATGGACACAAATATGGATCTTCCAAATTTCTTGGCAGAGATGATTGAGTGCCTCCTGTGCCGCCTCACTTTCTTGAAAGATTTCAATTTGTATTCCATCAATTTCTGGTGCCTTGTTCTTTGCCAATTCCTTCAATGCACATTGGACTAGCTCCTTAAGTATCGTTGGCTCTTGATCATATGCTACCTCTTGAAATGGTTGAACAGTAACCATTTCCTTTAGGTACAGTGACTCTGTGTATTCCTTCCATCTTCTCTTGATGCTTTCTGCATCATTCAATAATTTGGCCAGAGAATCTTTCAATAACAAAAGTTGAGGCTTGAATTTTTCTTCAGTTCCCCCAGCTTGAGAAATGCTGAGCGTGTTCCTCATTTTTGGTTTTCTGATTCCAGATCATTGCATATTTTGTTGTAATATTTGGCTTTATCTTCTCAAGCTGATCTTTGAAATTTTCCTTTCTGGTCTTGTACCTCATAATTTCTTCCATTTGCTTTA
>NW_006408550.1:17504153-17524661 GCF_000296735.1 Chrysochloris asiatica
AGTCGATTCCAACTCTTAGCGACCCTATATAGGGTTTCTAAGGGTATAAATCTTTACAGGAGCAGAATGCCTCCTCTTTCTCCCACAGATAGCTGCTAGTTTCAAACTGCTGACCGTGAAATTAGCAGCCCGACTTGTAAACACTACACTACCAGAGCTCCATGCAATATTGTTGCTGCTCTGGTAGCGTACTGGTTACAAATTGGGCTAACTAACCTCAAGGTCAGCAGTTCGAAACTACCAGCTGTTCCGCAGGAGAAAGATGAGGTTTTTTGCTCCCGTAAAGCCTTGGAAACCCTGTACAGGTTCGCTATGAGTCGGAACTGACTCCGCAGTACTTATCAACAACTGTTGTTGTCAGCAATACCTCATGGGCCATCATTATCCAACTTCTGTGGCCACAGAATATACATGTTCCTTCATGCATATACACAACCCTTCTTGTCTTTAACTAGAGAGGAAGCCAAATCCAAAACCAAACGCACTGCCATTCAAACAGATTCCAACTCATAGCAATCCTAAAGTGCAGAGAACTGCACACAGTAAATCTTTATGGAAGCAGACTGCCACATTTTTGGCCATGGAGTGACTGGTGGACTCAAACCACTGACTTTTTGGTTAGCAGCCCCGTGCCAATCCACTACACCTTCAGGGCTCCTGACTGAAGAGGGATAATACTCCCTTCTTTAATCTTACTAACCTGAGTTTCAGTTAAAGAAAAAAAAAAAAAGTGAATTACCAAAATATCAAAATTTTAAGGATTGCAAAAAACTTTTCTATCTGCTCTTGCAACTTAAGGCACAGATGTTACTTTAAATGCTTTGTTAAAATCCTTGACAAGTTATAACAGAAAACAATTCCATCTTCCCTGTGTACATTTCTAACATATATAAGCAGTCAGATCATCTTCTTTTTAGGAGTAAAATTAATATTTGTTCTTATTCACATTTTATAACTTGTGTAATTAAGTAGGGTGCCATGCTGCCAGTGAGTACTTAGAGATCCATTTCATTGAGTATTTATAATGGCACCAATAATAAATAACTAAAAGCAATTTTTATTTACATCTCTCCTGTTAATAATTGATATTAACAAAATGTCTAAGACTGTAATATTTACATTCATATAAAATATTTCAAATACTTTTCGTTTTTGAGAAACAGATTCTTTTTAGATTCTAATTTCTAATTTTCATGAATCTAATGAAAACAATAAAGTACATCTGCCCTGAAAAAATCAACTAATTGAAACCCTACTCTTTGCAGTATTAAACCTGGTACTCATTGGAGAAAAGTAGAAAACAGACTTACAATTACTAGGAGCATTTTTAGAGAAAATATATCCTACAGATGTGAAGTTTTATACTCTTATTTTATCTACCTTATTGTGAAAGGAAGACTCTGAGATATACCATCTCAAGGAAACAAAACCTACATCCAGCTCATCACAAAGGTAATCATTTTTATACTGTTTTCCTATAAATGCCAGTTGGAAAATAATCTGTATGGTAAATCAAAATTTTCATGTTTTCTTCTAACAGTTTTGCTTAAGTTTCTTCGTACAGGAGTATAGACAACTCACCTCAAATCATAAAACACCCTCAGTATGAATACATTTCACGGTGATATAGGTAAAAATTCTAAACACTATAAAAGTTATTCTAACCTGCTTCTCTCTTAATTTATCATTAAAAACTCAGATCATTATTTTTTGTAAACAGCATTCAACATAATTTGAAACCAGAAGACAGATTTCCTGGAAAATTAGTACAACCTTGGATTCACCTTCCTCTAAAAAAAAAAACTCATTCAAAATAAAACACACTTCACTGGACATTTTCATATTTCAAAAACTGGGTGCCTCTGACTCCTAACTACATACTGCACAACCAACACTTCTAATAAACAAAGGGTTTGATGAAAGGCCTGTGCTCACTAAATGATAAATGATAAACCCCAGTCTCTACCCCGTCAAAGACGAAACTCTGCAAGCTTTCAGTGCTAAGGAGCTCTATGTCAGATGTTTATTTTTCCTTTCCCAGTGGTTGGAGGTTTAAAAATATTATATTACTTACAGTTAGTAAATAAGAGAATTCCAGTGCCAAATATTTGTACAAGATAATGGAACAGCTGACATTCTGTTAAGAATTCACTGGGACTAAAATACTAACACACAGAGTATCTGCTGCTTAACACACACATAGAGCGCTCACAAGGAAGTAATAGCAGACACAGGCTGGCTACTTTTTTGAAGGCCAATCACTTACTAATTTTTCATATTCAGTATCTGTCTACAATTGTTTTCCAAGAAAGGCACTGGACCACAAGGTCAGTTTGAACCCTAAGGTTGACACCCACCAGCCTCTCCTAGGAAACCTTATACGGGGATCCTAAAAGTCAGAATCAACTGGGAAAGGCACTTAACAATAACAAAAGGAGCCTTTCTTTTTAAGAAATTTAATTGAAATGAGGTCTCTCTAATTAGCAAGAAGGGAGAACTATGATAAAGAAGTAGTCTTATAACTCCTAAGTAATGTGGAAATTCAAACTAATGTAAGGAAATAATGGTTTTGCCCAGATTACAAGGTCACTTTCAGCCACAAGTTGGGTGGTTAAAATTCACCAGATGTTTCTCTTTCTCCAGAAATCCTATACAAGGTCACTATGTTTCAGAACCAACTCTATGGCACTTAACAACAACATTGTGGAGCTGTAGGTTAATGCGCTAGACTGCAAGGTCAGTTTGAAATGCAAGGTCAGAGGTTCAATCTCACCAGTCGCTCCTCTCTCCTCGGAAACCTTATACAGGGTCACTATGAGGAACCCAACTCAATGGCACTTAATAACAACTGACACAATGAAGTTCTAGTTGGCAACGCAGGATAGGCACTTGACCTCAAGGTCTGTTTGAACCACAAGGTCAGGGTATCAAACTCACCAGCTGCACCTTGGAAACCCTATACAGAGTGTCTATGAGTTGGAATCAACTCCACAGCACTTAACAACAACATGGAGAACTCCACAGCACTTAACAACAACATGGTCAGAATGGCCACAATCACAAATACGGTGCAAAGCCAGGCCACATTTCATTCTGTTATACAGATGGTCGCATGGGTTGGAGTTAATTCAATGGCAACGAACAATAACAATGTTAAACTTTGTTTAGGATTATATTTGAGTAAACACAGAAGAATTATACATTAGCTTAAATATGCCCCTTTTTAACTGTATTTACACTGGTCACTGCTTAGCTAATTATTAAAGAGGTTGTTAGATTTCAAATTAGTAAGCTTTTACTTCCTGTGTTATTTAAATTACTAGACAGAGAAAAGTGTTATGCCAGGATCAAGAGCCTAGCTGGGGGTTACTAGCTCCCAGGTCAATGATCTATGTCCTGAGATGTAAAGCTTTAAGGGGAAGGCAGTAAATAGCTGGATACATGAGAAGGGTCACCGTGTATACAGTTGCTGTTGCTTTGTAGGCTAAGTCAGCAACTCAAGTCTGAATGTGCAGTCAGATCCCAAAAGATTTAAAGGGTGTTACTGGTTTGTCTGATATAGTGCCAAAAGGTGAGCTCCTAAGGCTGGAAGGCACTCAAAATTCAACTGGGGCAAACATACCAACACTTGTGAGGAAGGCGCAGGGCTGGGGAGTGTTTTGTTCAGTTTATATATGGCTGCTGGAGTCCTGGTGTGGCACTGTGGGTTAAAGCGCCAGACTGTACAACCATTTGAACTGCAAGGTTGGCAGTTCAAGCCCACCAGCTGTTCCTCAAAAACCCTATACGGGGTAGCTATGGATCAGAACCGACTTGACAGCACTTAACAACAACAACAACATATACGGTTGCTATGAGTTGGAAGTGATTCAAAGGCACCTAACAATACTGGTCTCCGAAGACGTGCCTCTGCATATTGTTCGGTCATTCTTTAGAATGGGATACGGCTTCCCTCACCTCCCAAACAAACCCAGGAATGAAGGGACATGTAGGAAGGTGCCTTGCCAAAATCTGAAACAATGCTTTCAAAATAATGTTAGACTCTAACCCTGATCCTGGCTTAGTTGTTGGTGCTGTTGTTAGGGGCTCTGGCATCTACTTCCAGTCATTAATAGCCCTCAGGGACGGACTAGAATTACAGCATAGGGGTTTTAGGCTATAATCTTTTGGGGAACAGACTGCCGATCTTTCTCCCTTAGAGTCATTGGTTGGGTTCAAATCACCAACCCTTTAGTTGAGAAGTGGAATATGTAACAGTTCTACCACCAACCCAATGTCCAGACCCCTCCGAAGCACAGAGGAGCATCATTCATGACAACAGCTTCCCAACGAGGCAACAAGTTAAGAAAGTAAGCACTTAAAATAATGATGTTTGATGAGGCAGAGGGAGAACTTTTATTTGGCTATCTGCCAACAGGAACGTGATGGCTTTGCAGGATAAACATTGGATTGAGTGCGACAAACTCCGCAGTTCAAGCCCACCAGCTGCTCTGCAGGAGAAAGATGAAGGCTGTCTGCTCCCACAAAGAGTTAAAGCCTGAGAAATCCTACACGGGATTGCAAGGGCAGGAACTGGCTCCCCAGCACACAGTCACAACAACAATCTGCCAACAATTTCTTAAATCTCTAACTCTGCTGGATCCCTAGTGGTGCAGTGGTTAGAACTCATCTACTATCCAAATGGTCGGCAGTTCAAAACCACCAACCTTCGCAAGAAAGATGTGGCCATCTGTTTCTGCGAAGATTACAGACTTGGAAACCCTATGGGGCAATTCTATTCTGTCCTCTAGGGTCTTTGTGAGTTGGAACCACGTCAATGGCCACTGTCATATCCTGTGAAAGTTATGAAACAAATTCGTATCTTCTTCTATATCATGTTCTCTGATTTAAACTTTATTTTCAGATATAAGATACGTACTTTTAAATTTGTTTTTCTATATGCTCCAAAAAAGCCACAAACTCTAGTTGTTAAAAGTATTGAAGGAAAATGTTTCCTTTAAATCTTATAAACCCACATATACTAATATTTGTTTAAAATGGAGAGATGTTTCTTATGTGTTTTGTTAGTCAAGCAAAAATATATTTTTGTAACCTCAAAGTATATTTTCTTCACTATTTTTTTTTTAAATAGATTATCACCTGAGTCATAAGCATGCTCAAGTTTCAGGGAAAGAAAACAATTTGTGAATAATGATAAAACCTTCAATTTTCACCCAATTGCTAAAACATCAGATCTTTCTAATTGATAGAAAGACCAACTTGAATTACATAGCAGGAATTACAGAACAATTTTCTTAATGCACGTATGTTACAACAAATATTTGGATTATAACAATGTTGACAAATAGAGACCATTGAAGACCTGCTTTTATAAACAGATGGTGATAATCTGAAAAGAGCACGTCCATTATCTGCAGGTAACTGGGCTTCTAATATGCTGGTAGTTTGCTCTCAAACAATGTAAGCAATTCTCCACAGTCCTCTGGTAACAGCCATTTATTGTTTTTGTGGGCTAAACCCCCTCCCTGCTAAGGCTAGAAAATTGCTGCAACTTTCCAAAGAACTACTGTTTTAATCCGTCAACAATCCTTGCTCCTGGTTTGTTTCCTGGTTTTGCAGAGCCTAGTTTAGACTTCTGACTGTTTGCTATCCAATCTGAATTTAAGACATCCAGACTACATAGTCATAATTATTATATGCAGCTTGTGGTCAAAACTAGTGATGATGACGCAGGACCAGGAAGAATTTCCTTCTGCTGTGCATAGAGTCACTCAGAGTCAGAACTGACTCCATGGCACCCAACAACAACAAGGAAAAAAATCTTAACTGTCTGATGGCCTTCTCAACAGGATACCTTTATCAATAAGGCACACTGTCTATAAAATTGCCTCTTCTGCATCATTAAAAAGCGTTTTCTAAATGTGAAGCCCCTTTTGACCCAAAGTGGCAGGGCCAGGTAATCATTTTCTCCTGGTAAATAAGCCAAATGCCCAGAAGCCACCAAGAACAGATGCTGCCACCAGGGTTATGTAGCCAGAGACATTAGATCCTGTTACTCTTTGGCTGACAAAATTTCAAATTGCAGAGGAGAACACTGAACTGAACACCCTTTCCAATTCTGCCCCAGCTCACACAATCACCTCAGCCTTGTTATACCTGGGACATAGCCACCCACTGACATTCATGTGCCATTCTCCAAATACACCTGCTTATACCTGGTACATAGCCACCCGCTGACATTCATGTGCCTTTCTTCAAGTATACCTTGAACTTCCCAGTGTTACTACTATCACTCCCGCCATTAGCCCTTCATATCTTTACATTGTTGTCCCACTTCACCAAAGCTCCCAATCCTATTTCCTATCCCCAGCAAGGGCCTTTCATACCCCTTTGCTGTATCCTATACCTCATTCACCACTCACCCATCCATTCCCTTATCCCATCAAGTCTCAGCTTAAAGAACACTGTCTCATGTCCCATTATTAAGTGTTTTCAGTAACAAAAGGCTACCTCAGAATTTTTAATAAGTATATTATATGACTATTCCTCACTTATCAACTGTCTCCTTATGCCATTTCCCATTTGGAACAATGGTAAAAACTTCACTGTCCTAATTTGTGCTGTAACATGTCTGGCAGTAAAGAACTCTGATGTGCCAGGTTGTCATGGTTAAGGTTACATATCAACTTCGCTGGTCCATGATTGTCAGTGGCTTGGCAGTTATATGTAATGACATCACTTGGCAGTTTATAACAACCTGATTCAACACTTATGTAATGATGTGGTCATCCTCCATTTTTGCTTAGTGTATGTTTTCCCACACGACCTGGTCTTTTGACTCTAACCATGACAGTAAGTGAAGAACAGAAATCTCAAAACTAAACTATTTTCATTTAAAAAGGCAAGCCTCTAATTGTCTTGCTAAAATTATCAGTCCATGCCTTCAATTCAGTTGTACAATTCCTACTCAGAACTAAGACTCTTTAAATATTTTAAATGCCTGTTTCACAAAAGAGACCCTGAAACAATTAATATATTCTATTTAAGAAAAAATTTTACATTGGCAAATATTACCTAATGAAATTTGTATCTCTTAAAGACAATGTTTCTAAAATGCTTATATAATTGTAATGATTTTGAAGAAATCTGTAATTTCCCAATTGTAAAGTTTTAAAACTATAATATGATGTTGTTGTTGTTGTTGTTGTTGTTAAGTGCCATTGAGTCAATTACAACTCATAGTGACCCTGCATAGGGTTTCCAAGGAGCAACTAGTGAGCTTGAATCACCGATCTTGCAGCTCAAACCTACTTTATAATCCAGCACATTAATCCACAGCGCCACATCATGATAGTCAAAGGAATTCAAGAGTAACCACTTATTTTTTTATTCAAATTTATTACTTAACAAAAACATTAAGTAACACAACTACAGTGTTTCTATCTTAAATAAAATTTGAATTTGTGTTCCTGTCATTGGAGCTGCGAAGATTCATTTTAATCTGAGATAAAACTGGGTTCAATTATCACCCTTTGTCTGAAAGAAGGAAAGATAAATGGGTCACAAGTCTGAAAAAGTAAGTTTTCTAAATTTATGAAATTTAATGAAAAAAACTTGATTTTCTTTGAATCAAAATGCATTTAGTCATCAACTTCACTGGATACCTCTCATAAAGGGCTAAAAAGCAAGGAAGTCACCTTGAGGCCTAAGGTGAACCTGACCCAAATCATGGTATTTTCAATCACTTCATATGCATGTGAAACTAGAAAAACAAAAGAGCAATGCATTTGAGCTATGGTGCTGGTGAGGAATATTGAATACATACTGTGGACTGCCAAGATACTGAACAAATTTGTCCTTCTAGAAGAAATACACCAGAATGCTGCTTAGAAAAGAGACGGGTGACACTTCCTCTCACATATGTTATCAGAAAGGATCAATCCCTGGAGAATGACATCATGCTTGATCAGTGAAAAAGGGGCAGACCCCCAATGAGATAGATTGACTCAGTAGCTGCAGTCATGAGCTCAAATGTAGCAGTCACTGTGAGGATGATGCAGCACTGGGCAGTATTTAGTTCCGCTGTGCATAAGGTCACTATGAGTTGGGACCAATCTGACAACACCAAACAACAACAGCACTTTCCTAGTTGGCTTAAATGTCTAATTCTGTCATCTTCAAAATGTGCTATTTGTTCTTCTCTTGCTTTAACTTTTTATACAATTAAGGCTACTATCTTCTGAGTAATTTAGTCAGCTGTATCACTTCCAATAAGTGTCTACTGGTTTATGTTTCTCAAAGGAAATCAGTGGACAGACACCATGGAAGCTGATGAGAAAATAAAATCACAGCCAAAAAGACAAAACAAAACTAGATGCTGTTGAGTCAATTCTTACTCATATTAACCCTATCGGGCAGAATAGAACCATAGGCATTCCAAGGCTATAATCTTTATAAAAGCAGATTCCCATATTTTTCTCCTGTATGGAGTGGCTGGTGGGGTTGAACCACCAACATTGCGGTTTAGAAACAATACTTAACTATTGTGCCATCACTAAAATAAGCACAGAGGTCCAATGAGCATACACAAAAATCATCACAAAGACCTAACTTCTTCAAGGCCACAAATATCACATGATTGTCTTGAGACACAGGCTCCAATACAGCACATACTTTAAAAAAACAAAACAAAAAAAAACAATATAACTTTATTTGAATGCAGAGAGCGCATTTTGTCTTCACAAAGAACGTTTCTGTAAGAGAAGAGGCAAACGGGGGAAAATTTATCACAGGGCAAAGAAAATACTCTTGGCAGGTTCCTATATAGCTGCTATATATTTTTTTCCATGCTCAGGATCTCTCCATTTGGAAATACAACTTGTTGCCTGTCAGCTAAGGGAGACACCTTCACTCTTCCGGAGAGGCATATTTAGAGTCTGACAGGTATGGCACGTGACCTGGGCTTTTAAAGACGTATCTGTTCACATGCTTTCTGATGATGTTGGTAGAAGCAGTCAAACCAACATTATTAAGAAACAGAGTGGACTCTACAGTGGACTCTAGTGCACTGAAATACGAGTTGTGCATCTGAATCACTGAAATCATACTCTATTTCCTGTGTTTGAGATTTTATGCGTTTAGTCACTAAGTTTTAAAACTCTAGCTTTTAAAGAGTTCTTTTAACACATCAAAATAAAATGTATTCATTGAAAGGATATTTTATACATGTAGAAAAATATTCAATTTCCTGATGTGAAAGAATGGAAACATCGTTATCATGTGTTTTTATGCATACATAATTCTACCTCAGCAAAGACTACTAAATTCAGTGCCGTTTTCTCAGTTGCCAAAGTCTTAACTCGAACCCTACCGGGGCTTGCTAAAATGACAAGGTAACAACTATTTGGGCTATCAGTGCCTTCATTAACATTTCATCCCACATTAAAAGTATCCATTGGTTTTCTATGTTGTGGTTGTCTATACTTTAAATTCCAGTTCATAGCAACCCTGTATGACAGAGAAGCTAGGTGGGCATGACTACATCTCACTACTTTGAACATGTGATCAGAAGGGAACAATCCCTAGAGAAGGATATCATCATTGGTAAAATAGCCCACATATTGTCACTGATTCCAATTTATTATTGGCCAACTCCTAGTGACCCTGTGTAAGGTCTCCAAGGCTGTAAATCTTTATGGGAGCAGAAAGCCTCATCTTTCTCCAATGAAGCAGTTGGTAAATTTGAACTGCTGACCTTGTGGTTAGCAAGCCAACCCGAAACCCACTATGTAAACAGAGCAACCCTATATATACCATTGAATTACAAGATGGTGGATCAGGTAGACGAGCAGTGAGGAGCTCCGTCAGCAACAACACAGAATGCCGGACCAAGCAGGCTCAGGGGATGGTGCTAGAACTCTGAACCACATATAAAGGAATATTTAGAAGCTTGGAAGGCTTATAGCTAGGGGAATTTGTAGCAGAATGAAGTTGTCAAGGACTTCATTCTTCTTGGATCAACTATCAACACTCACGGAAGCAACAATCAAATTAAACGATGTATTGCATTAGACAAATGTGCTGCACAAGACCTTTTTAAAGTGTGGAAGAACAAAGTTGTCAGCTTGAAGACTAAGGTGCGCATGAACCAAGCCATGGTATTTTCAATAATCTCATATGCATGCAAAAGCTGGACAGTGAATATGGAAGACCGTAGAAGAATTGATGCTTTTGAGTTATGGTGTTGAAGGAGAATATTGAAAGTGCCATGGGCTGCCCATAGATCCAACAAATCTGTGTTGTAAGAAATGCAGCCAGAGTGCTCCTTGGAGCCCAGGATGGCCAAATTTCAACTCTCATACTTCAGACGTATTGTCAGGTAGGACCAGTTGCTGGAGAAGGATATCACGTTTGGTAAGGTGGAGGATCAGAGAAATAGAGGAAGACCCCTAACAAGATGGATTGGCCAAGTGGCAGCATCGATGGACTCAAGCGTGGCAACTGTAGTGAGCTTGGCCCAGGATCAGGCAGTGTTTCATTCTGCTATGCAGAAGTTCACTATGGGTCGGTACTGACTCGATGGCACCTAACAACATACATACCATGGACCCTACATAGCATGTTCAGACTAAACTGCTCCATAGGGTTTCAGAAAATAAATCTTCAGAAAAAAAGAACAGACAGCCTCATCTTTCTCCTGTGGAGTGGGGCTGTTGGGTTTGAAGAGCCAACCTTGTGGTTAGCGGCCCCTTGGTTAATCCACTGCAACATCAGCAGTCCTTGATAAAGGGTCCATAAAAAAGATAAAGATCCTCAACAAGATGGACTGATACAGTGGCAGCAACAAGGATCTCAAGCATAGCAAAGACTGGGAGGATGGCACAGAACTGGGCAATATTTTGTACCATTATACATAAGGTCACTATGATCAGAATGTACTCAACTGTCCCTAAGGACAACAATCCATATGGTTTCCTAGGCTATAATCTTTACAGGGGACTCCTGGTGTGGCACTGCAGGTTAATGCACTAGACTGCAAGTTCAGCCGGAACCTCAAGGGCAGCAATTCAAACCCACCAGCAGCTCCTCAGAAACCCTATATAGGGTTGCTATGAATCAGAATCGACTCAAGGGCACTTAACAACAGTCTTTATAGGAGCAGATCACCAGATCTTTTCTCCTGAGGAGCCACTGGTTAGTAGTTAAGCATGGAACCGTGATACTACCTGGAATCCTTGGATCTCTACAGCCCAAGGGATAACATCAGACTTTTTCCCACAAAGTCCTTCACAGTTGGAACTACTTCCTCCTCTTCTCATCAAGCACCTGGTACCACAGAGACCTTAAACTAAGTCTGCCTAACTTGCCATTCCCTCACACCTGTCTTTGTACTCTTTCTTCACATTATTCTAAATGCCCTTCACTTCCCCCTTCGCCACTTGAAACTCTCATGCATTTTCAATATTTGCTTTAAATGAAGCGTCTCCTTCCTATGAATCCCCTGGAAGTCGCCAATCTCTATTCTGTATTCACACAGCAATTTATTTATAATGGTAGTATTATATTTTGCTTTGTTCTTTTTTTCTCTTCTCCCCTTTCAACTGTGTATCTCAAGTGTCTGTCACAGACTAGGTACTCAGTAGATGTTCAAGAAGGAAAAAAACAAAAGAAAGGGATGTGGGGGAACTCAGGAAGGAAGAAAATAAAGAAGGAAATTGTGCTAGATTCTTTGACAGAATAATGACCCACAAAATTCCTAGGAAAGAATGAAAATGAAATATATTCTTTTAAGTTCCTTATTTAATGAGAATACAAAAAGTTTGTTGTTTTTTTTAAAAGTGGAATGACAAAGTGAATGTGGTGGTTTTATAAATGAAACATATTTAAGTCATACAAAACTAATGCTAGTAATCAGTTCAATGTATTTTAATAGTGTGGTGAAGGATAACAAGCAAAAACACTAAGCAAAGACTATACTTGAACCCTCAAAAACTACCAGCTGTATAGCCTTGGGTATGTTACTTTTCCTCATCTGTAAAATCCGTCTAAGCACATGTGGTTGCTTTGAGTATTTTCTGAGAAAACAAAAAGTAAAATGCTGGGCAGATGCTGAACACGCAGTAAGTGATATGACAGATCATAATGTAGAAATTAAGTCGCTAGGCTATCAACCAAAAAAATAAACATAAAATAAGCAAAGATGTCAAACTTAGTAGTTTAATTTTCACTTAATGACTTATGACTATCTATATAATTATAAAATGCTTTGCCACATAAGAGAGGATTCAGCAAAGATCCTGTAGAAAATTAGTTACTATTTAAAGATACTCCAGTTTTACATTGTGATTTTAAACATCAAGAAATTAAGGATAAGAAACAACTTCATGGCCATTAAACATCTTGATTTCCATTAAGAGTATAATTTCAGATCTGGTTCAATATTTTACAAAAAATCTTTAAAAACTCTTCCACATAATCAATTAAAATAAAACAAACAAATCCATTGTCAGTGAGTCAATTCTGACTCACAGTGCACCTACAGGACAGACTAGACCTGCCCCATGGGTTTCCAAGGCCGCCATCCTTATGGAAGCAGCCGGCCGCCATATCTTTCTCCCACAGAGCGGCTGGGCTGGTGGATTCAAAATACAGACTTTCCAGTTAGCAGCTGAAAGCTTAAATACTGTGCTACCACACAACCAAGAGGCATACGCAAAAAATCTGGAGTAACAAAGCTGAAAAAAAAAAAGCTAGCCCTTTATAGCATGCTTATCTACAGCACGTACAGGTGCTCCCAACTGAATTTCCAACCAGTGCTTGCCTACTGTAGCTTGCCAGCAGTTGAGCATACATCAGCATCCCACTCTGACAAATGATGATCTCCCGATGATGACATTCAGCTGCTGTCGACAGTGTAAACATGTCTGTTCAATCTGTTTACATTCCCCCTGAGCTAGAACCACTCTCCTAATGCCTATGTTAATAGCAAGGTAGAATTGCAATAACAAATGAATTTCATTTAGTCTACAGCTAAAAGCCTTTGGAAGTACCCATCTAAGGCCTAAAACCAATTTCCATTTAGCTTCAATTTCTCTTTTAACGAGAAAAGGAGTTTCTGCTATTGAAATCACCTTGAAACTCATGGCATATTTCGGTCGATTTGCCTTCTCATCTCGACTCCTTTCTCCAATAAAATT
The DNA here is from genome assembly GCF_000296735.1 of Chrysochloris asiatica. NCBI lineage: Eukaryota > Metazoa > Chordata > Mammalia > Afrosoricida > Chrysochloridae > Chrysochloris > Chrysochloris asiatica. The sequence continues at coordinate 17,517,350 of NW_006408550.1, forward strand.
TGAATCCAATTCTTTCATCTCCTCAAAGAAGTATAGAAAGTTTTTGTTCTATGCAAGTTTCACATTTATTAAGAACAAATACAAATAGAGCAGGGTTGCCAAATATAGCAAATAAAAATATCGGATGCCCAATTAAATGTGCATTTCAGATACATAACAATAATGTTTTAGCGTAAGTATCGCCTAAACATTGTATGGGGTATGCTGGAGTCCTGATATAGTACAGTAAACACTGGACTGCTAACCGCAGGTCCACAAGGTCAGCAGCTCAAACCCACCAGCCGCCCTTCAAATAATCTCTACAGGGTCACTATGAGTCAGAACCGACTTGATGGCACTTAACAGCAAAAAACACATTAAACATTATTTCTCATCTATCTGAAAGGCAACTGTAATTGGATTTCCTTATTTTAATTGAAAATTCTAAATCAGAATGTTCAAATAATTTGCATTCATAATTCAATAAACAGGTCAAATTTATTATGTAAGTTCACAGAAATGTTTTCTGTTTTCCAAAAGGTGGCCTCTTAGCTCACAGGGAAATTTTTGGGAAGTGAGGGGAGATTTTTCAGATGATCTGGTTGGAAGCCTTCTCATTTTTTTCCCCAGTCTGATGACTAGCAGCCTTTTGAATCCTGTTTGTACATCACCACAACACAACTGCAAGTTTTTTTGGTTTTTTTCAATTTTTAAAGTCATTTTTGAGATGTGGAGGTTTTCAGAGATACTGGATGTCTTATAAATAAATAAATAGCACTGCCTCACCCCAATCTTTACCAGTCTTAAAAGTGAAGCAAGACTTTGAATGCAGGGAAATGGACAAGTTACAGTGGACGAATTCTGCCTGTTTAATATTTACATCTAAAATTAAAGAACTTCTTAAATATTCTCTTTTTTAAAAATCAGGATAAAACAAAACAAAAAAGGCACAAAGGGAATACCATGTGAGTTGCCTCTGCCTTTAGCACTTGTTTTTCCCACTTTAACAAGTCTAACAAGTCTCAGCAAGTCTAAACCAGTGAGCCCAGATCCACCTCACAGCCAGACTCCTGCTTTACAATCCCATTCTCGTCAATGACCTACAGGCAGGAGCCTCAAGATGATATACTATTAAACCTGTCCTCTCACTGTTCCAATTTCCCAGCCACTATTCAATTTAATAATAAATAAGGAGCTCTGGTAGCGTAGTGATTACAAATTGAGCTGCTAACCTCAGGGTCAGCAGTTCAAAACGATCAGCTCTTCCGCAGGAGAAAGAAGAGGCTTTCTGCTCCCGTAAAGAGTTACAGCCTTGGAAACCCTGTACAGTGTTGCTATGAGTCAGAACCGACTCCATGGCACATAACAACAACATCATTCAATTTAATATCCATTTATTAAAGCAATGGGCCAGGTGATTGGTCCACATGATCAAGTTCTTCAGAGTCTGCTCCTTTGGGCAGATTATAAAAGCAAGACATGTATAATAAGGGCAATACACTTGATTACAAAGTTTGTGGGGAGTCCATTAGCAATGTCAGTAAAGGGCCTAGAGCATGGGCTAGGCTCTCAGAAATACTTAGCTCTGAATCCAACCTCTACCACAATTGTTGAGTGACTCTGGACCATGACTGAATCGCTCTGAACTTCATTTATAATTAACTAGCTCAGAGGACAAGGAGCTCTGGTAGCTTAGTGGTTATAAGTTGGGCTGCTAACCTCAAGGTCAGCAGTTTGAAACTACCAGCCATTCCCATAGGATAAATATGAGGCTTTCTGTTCCCATAAAGATTTATAGCCTCAGAAACCCTATACCGGGTTACTATGAGTCAGAACCGACTCCATGGCATATTACCACCACCACCACCACCACCTCAGAGGACTGCTGTTAAGTTTAAAATGAAAGATAATATGTAAAAGGTCTTATATAACATGAGATAAATCTATGAGCACTTAGGAAAAAGCAGAAATTATAAAGATACAAAATTTATAGCAACCCTGTATAGCATTTCCAAGGAGGGGCTGGTGAGCTTCAACCACCAACTTTGCGGTTCCAACCAGCTTTACAGCACATTAACTCTTAGCAGAACACCAGGACTCATATATGTGTATATATATGTATGTAAGTATGTGTGTGTATATATATATGCCATCCAGTAAGCTCCAACTTCAAACTTCATAATGACCCTATATAGAGTTTTCGAGAGCAGCCAGTAAGATTGAACCACTAACCCTGCAATTCAAACGACCTTGCGGTCCAGTGCATTATCCCACAGCACCACACCAGGACTCCTACACATCTCTCTCTCTCGATGTAGACACACACACATATATAATGTTGTTGTTAACTGTCATTAAGTTGGTTCCGACTCACAGCAACCCTGTATACGGTTTCCAAGGAGCAGCTGGTGAGTTTTAACCGCTGACCTAGCAGTCCAGTGCTTATCCTACAGTGCCACACCAGGACACCACAGTATAGTGTAAACATACTTTTATATACACTAGAAAATCAAAAAAAATTAGATGACTCACTTTATTGCTGTATTATGATATTCACTTTATTGTCAAGGTCTAGAGCCGAGTGGTGGTGGTGGTTATGTGCCATGGAGTCGGTTCCAACTAGAGCCGAGTAATGGTTCCTAAATCTGCATATCCACCTTCCTTTCTTTTTTTTTTTTAAGTTTCTATATGAAAATAACTTGTAGCCAGGGTGAAGAACAAGTTAGGAGTAAACTTACAGAATTTCTTTTAAGGGGATCTTATTGTCAACAAAGGAATCCTGGTGGCACAATGGTTAAGTGCTTGGCTGCTAACCAAAAGGTTGGTGGTTTCAGCCCACAGGTACTTTAAGGAAAAAGATCTGGCACACTGCTCCCATAAACACTGTTGTTGTTGTTGTCATTCATTGTCAAATGCCATTGAATCTGCTCCAACTCATAATGACCCTGTATAGGGTTTTTGAAAAGCAGCTGGTGAGTTTGAACTGCCAACGCTGCAGTTCAAACCAATCTTGGGTTTGAGTGCTTATCCTACAGCTCCATGCCAGGACTCCTCAATAATATAGCCTAGGAAACCCTGGAAATCTCTGCGTGTTACGATTGACTTCACAACTCACAACAATGTATCTGCAATAACGTTGGCCTCACTACCTGGGGTGGTGCTGTGGCATAAAGCACTGGACCGCAAGGTGGGTTTGAATCACAAGGTCGGCGGTTCAAACTCAACAGCCACTTCTTGGAAACCCTATATAGGACTGCTATGAGTCTGAACCGATTTGATGGCTCTTAAGAACAACAACAACACTACAATAGCATGCAGTTTATCTACTACACAATCACACTTTTCTAAAAATCTATATATAAACTTTCTTTCCAGTTGACTCAAATTTGCAATGCTAAAAAACTTGTTAAGTTTTGAACCAAAAGTCTAATCAAAGATTTTAGAATCAGAATGTAGGTGTCAAAGGGAATTTCAGAAGTAACAGTCTGTTTTAGAATATAAAAGTATATATGGTATAGGAACTACTTACTTATAGCCACTAAACTGTATAAAGGCATTCTAGGGTTAGAATCTATGTCTGCTGCATAGAAATCCACCAAGTGGATTTCTACATGCATCTATACTTGTATAGTGGGTTTTTAGTTTTGAAAAAGGAAACCTTGTTCCATTGTGTCTTCTAATTCTAGTACTGATGGTCTTTTTGAGTTGCAATAATTTTAACATGTTGTTGTTGCTGTTAAGTGCCATCGAGTCGGTTCCGACCCATAGCGACCCTGTATAAGGTTTCCAAGAGGCAGCTGGTGAGCTTAAATCACTGATCTTGCAGTTCAAATGGCTGCAGTCCAGCTCATTAACCCGCAGCACCATACCAGGACTCCCCAGCCAAATCATTAAAAAGCACACTCATTTCCATACTTCACAGTCTCCATACAGGAAATGGTGGTGGCGGTGGTTACATGATGTGGAGTCAGTTCTGACTCATAGTGACCCTACATAGGGTTTCTGAGGCTGAAAATCTTCATGGGAGTAGAAAGCCTCATGTTCCTCCCATAGCACAGTTGGTAATTTTGGACTGCTGACCTTGAAGTGAACAGACAGACTTGTAACCACTATGCTACCAGAGCTCCTTATTGAAATCATCTCTCATGGAAAAAAGGCTTCTCTTGTCACCGAATGGTGAACAGTTACCCTGATTAGCCTACTGCTATCATGCAGGTTAACACACTGTACTGCAAAGTCAGTTTGAACCACAAGGTCAGCGGTTCAAGCTCACCAGCTGCTCCTCAGAAACCCTATACGGGGTCACTATGAGTCAGAACTGACTCAACGGCACTTAGCAAAATCAGCAACAATCACTGTGGAAGCAGACTACTACATCTTTCTTCCACGGAATCAATGGTGGGTTTGAACTGCTGATCTTTCATTTAGCAGCTGAGCACTTAACCACTGTGCTACTAGGGCATCCATGGGGACTATAATGTTGCTGTTGTTAAGTGCCACTGAGTCGGTTCTGACTCTTAGTGATCCTGTGTAGGTTTTCTGAGGAGCAACTAGTGAGCTTGTAATGCTGCTCTTGAGGTTCAAACCGACTTTGCAGTCCAGCGCATTAACCCGCAGCACCACCCCACAAAGTATAGAGCCTTAGAAAGCCTACGGAGCAATTCTACTCTGCCCTATGGAGTTGCTATGAACCACAATCAACTCGATGTCAGCAGGATTTTTTGGATCATAGTCCCTCTACCCACATATTGTGTGAGCTAGCTGAAAAATAAAATAACACATCACTGGTTGATCATCTTAACAACAATTATATGAAAATATAAGCACCGTACCCATGCAAGAAGCAACAGATTTCTTTTCACCGTTCCACAATATCCTAACATCCCCACAATGATCAGGAAACAGCACACAGCAATCATAACGGGATGTACTACCGGAAAGTAAGTCAGGATGACAGCCTCCTCGACCCTGAAAGAAGATCAAAAGGATATCAGCAAAAAATACAGTCAAAATGCTCCCGAGCCATCGTACATGCCAAAATTGTGATTTTTATTGCTAAGTCTACATCATCAAACCTAAGAACTGGGATTGCTATTTTCAAAATACCTGTGCCAAATAAACAGGAGTTCATTTGCTTGCATGTCACATTTTTTATTTGGCTTGATTCATTTTTTATGTATAAGTGGTAGATTTGGATACATAAATGAGCCAAAGATGGCTTCTATGGACTGAAAAACCCAGGTTATTTCTTCATAACACGTTGGGTTTGCTTGTCCAAAAAGCCCACTCGAGCTAATCTTAAATGTTTGCACATCCAATTATTTTTAAACTAGTCCAAATAAGTAGATTTTTACCAATTAGAATCTGCCGGCTTTATAAACCCCATAACTACATTCAACATTTTCCAGCTCTAGATTAGCTATAACCTTGTGTTACAAGTGTTCCAGACTGCTGGTCTGCTCGGAGCTCTGGACACAGACTCTCCACATTGCTACAAAAGCACATTGCATAGGAATCAGTTTGCCCACCTCCCTTCTCTTTCCTGGGAGTTTCCTTCCCTCTACCAGTCCTGGTATGGTGTGTGGGATAAACACTGGACCACAAAGTCAGTTTGAATTACAAGGTTAACAGTTCAAATTCACCAGCTGCTCCTTGAACACCCTAAACAGGGTCACTATGAGTTGGAACCAATTTGATGGTACTTAACAACAATAACAACAACCAGTTCTGAGGGCTTTTGTGCCCCACTTGCCTCTGGAAGGCCAGGCCACCTGTTGTGGGGGGAGGGAGCTGCCCCATTCCATGTAGTTGTCAATGCATGGACCCAAATCCATGGTTTGTTGTGCAGAGTCACTATCTCTTTTCCTATGATCAGCACTTATCTCTCTTGAACTCACCACACATCCCTACTAACTCACTTAAAATACATTACAACCCCCTCTAAGACTGAAACTCAGAGGGAGCATATGAGCAGGCATGCAAGCTTGCTGATGACCACATTGGTCTACTGGTGAGTGAAAGAAGGGGAAAGGCAACAATGAAGAAATGGGCTGAGTTCAATCACGGTCCATAGACTCCCATTGACCTGGAGATGTGAGAGAGAAGAGGAAGGGCTGGTTGGTCCAAAGTGTGGTGAGACCTGGGGACACCTGAGCCCATGGACAAGGACATAGACACAGAGGGCTAGAACTGAGAGTGAAGCATCTAGCTGGTATGGAGTAAGAGGAGGCACACAAGAACAGCCAAAGTTGTTGACAGTACCACTTGACCTAGCCTCAGTGGCTTGATAATCAGAACTCGACTAGAGGAAGATTTTTTTATAAAAAGAACAAAACAATTTTTGATAAAGGAAATGCAGGTAAATAGCTACAGTTTGATGAACTTGACTTATACTCATGGAGGTTATTGTTGTTATGTGCCGTGGAGTTGGTTCCAACTCATAGCGGCCCTGTACAGGGTTTCTGAGGCTGTAAAGCTTTATGGGAGCAGAAAGCCTCATCTTTCTCCTGAAGAACAGCTGGTAGTTTCGAACTGCTGACCATGAGATTAACAGCCCAATTCGTAACCACTACACTACCATGGAGGTAGTAACTCTAAATACCAACAGAGAAGGAAGAAGTCTTCACATCAAGTATCAATGCTACAGATAGTGATGGGCAACTTAGACATTGGCTACCTAAAGTGAGGGAGCAATAAAGGCACAAAGAGACTGGCTGACAAGGTTTCAAGGGGGAGTTTAGTTTAATAGTATGTGGGGGAAGAAAGAGTCCCCACTGAATAGTTCTCATCTTGTCTAGATGGGTCTGATGAAAAGAGATGGGGATAAGATTCTTATGATTCAATAGTGAATAACTGTTATCATGACTAATTGCGACTGTCACAATTGTAAAGGTAGAAGTTTTGTTAACAAAAACAGAGGAGTAGTTAATTTTATAGTCCAGAAATAAAGGACCTTAGTACCATCAAGGGAGAAGAGCACAAGCGGAATGCGAAACCCTCTCCAGAAAAGTAGCAACACCAGAGATGGAAGCAGAGATGGGGACATGGAGAGAGGGAGCAACTGAGGACTCTAGATTCATGGAAAGAGAAGGACTGAGAGCTGGCAATCAGGCGGCAGACTTGCAGAATGTGCCCTTTGGTGGTGTAAATTATTATATATGCCTGAGTGTTAAAGAAAAAAAATGCTAAAGTGAATAGGGCGAAATACTGTTAACTGACGGTACATGGAGGGGATTTTAATCATTGTAATGAAACAAGGTATATGATTTGTTTAATGTAAAACTGATGATTTGACCTGTAAACTTTCACTCAATCCACAATAAAAACCTTAAAA
>NW_006408550.1:17524906-17564036 GCF_000296735.1 Chrysochloris asiatica
AAGATGAGGCTTTCTGCTCCCGTAAAGATTTACAGCCTCAGAAACCCTGTACAGGGTCACTATGAGTCGGAACCGACTCCACAGCACATCTCCACCCCCTACCACCACAGGATAGAACAGAACTGCCCCATAGGGTGGCTAAGACTGTAATCTTCATGGCAGCAGACTGCCACATCGTTCTCCTGTGGAGGGAACATTAGTGTTTTGGTTACAGGTGAGCGTGTCATTAGCTCTGAAATCTTAGCCTTAGTAAAGCATTGGACGCTTTGCTATTTCTCAGCTGGGAGGATTAGTCCTCCTCTCGTCTGACTTGGGACTCTATGTGCAGCTCTTCCCTTCTTCCCAACAATGGGTCCTTCCCCAAGATGGGGGGAGATTGCTATACAGAAGACAACCTGTTTATAGTAAAAGAACGAGAAAGAGAGAAAGATGAGTTCTGCTATAACATTATATAGCAAACTTATGCATTATAATTTTATGCATATGTAGTGGTGTGCTGTGGGGTCAGTTCAGATCCATAGTGACCCTGCATAGGATTTACAAAGCTGTAAATCTTTAAGTAGCAGAAAGCCTCATCTTTCTCTCATGGAATGTCTGGTAGTTTCAAACTGCTGACCTTGAGATTAGCAGCCTGACTCATAACCACTACACTACCAGAGCTCCTTTTTACTAATATAATTATATGAATAATAATAAACGCCATTATGAAGGGCTTACTTAATGACATTGTGTTAGGGCTTTACAAAAATGTATCTCATTTAATCCTTATGACAAATCAGAGTGACATAAATTACAACTGTCATTCAGAGACAAAGTGAAACTAAAAGATGTTAAGTAATTGGTCCCTTGTGGTGTTAATGAAGCGAAACTTAAAACTAGAGAAGAGAAAGCCACTGTGGGTTTTGCTTTTAATTAAGTCAGGATTGTGAAGGTAAGAAGCTGAAGGTGATTTTCTAGGGAAAAATAGCAAAAATGTACAAAAATAAATAACTGTCCTTTCCATGTAACTACGACATGACTTAAAGACAGTCTAGAGTATAGGTGCCTGCTGTCACCATGCCCAGAAATAGACTTGGAAACCGGCTGCCCCAGACCCTTTCTCAAAGCAGTGGCACACCATAATAAGAACGTTGGAAAATACAAAATAACCCATGGGTAGGAACAACTTCCCAAATGATCTTGGAATGGCACTACCACCTAAACAGCTGAGTTATTTTAAAAACCAGCATCTGAAGAAACCTAATGAAAGAAATGAATCATTAATCATGAAGCCTACCTTGTTTCTGCAGTTAACGTCAGAACATTATTCAGGTAGTCCCTCATCCACGCAGAAACCGCCAACACACTGATGGACATTAACTGGGGAGGAAAGATATATATTTATATATAAATTGGTTGATTACCAAGGATTTCAGGCACATTCATGCAAGACTGATGATCAAACCTTTAATGATTTTCATAACATAACCATTATGCTTTTTTCTAATCACCATCTACCACCCATTAAAATGTAACTAATGCTATCAACAGGAGCCCTGAGACCCTAATGATTATGAGTCAGGATGCTAACCACAAGGTTAGTAGTTCAAATCCGCCAGTCACTCCTCAAGAGAAAGATAAGGCTTTCTACTCCTATAATGATTTATAGGAGCTCTGGTAGCGTAGTGGTTACGAATCGGGCTGCGAACCTTAGGGGTCAGCGGTTCAAAACTACCAGCTGCTCCGCGGGAGAAAGATGAGGCTTTCTACTCCTATAATGATTTATAGCCTTGCAAACCCTATAAAGGGTTGCTATGAGTTGGAACTGATTCAGTGGCACACAACCACCACCAACCACCATTCCTACAAATATCTCCGATTCCATTTAGTAATCATAACACAGTCACTAAATTGAATGCCATACAATGGGATTCAGAAAATCTGCACTATTAAATGGTCGATTCCAAGGGTCAGGACAAGATGAGGAGAACAGAGTAAAACTAAATGATTGGTTATGGAAGACAAGTGTAGAGCATGTTGTCATGCTTGAAAGCAAGGAAGGTGATCAAGAAGACACAAGGACTAACTTAACAAGCTTTTCTTGGCTAAAGATCAAACCATTCAAGAATCAAAATAGTAATGATAACCGATGACTTGAAACATATCAACTTGGATAAAATCCCAAACCCCATAACAACATTTAAGCAAAATGCATGGGTCATTTTTGTAGGATGTGGGATAGTCAACTCATTATTTTAAAAATGAGTAACAATCCCATATGTTTCCTATACAGATTACAGAATAAACCAAAGACTTATACGAGAGATCATTTCTTATAAAAGAATTTTGTGAATACAGAAAGCATGGTCAAGTACCACCACTTAACCTCACTGAAAATACAGGTCTCTAAGCACAGATCCACAGGCTGCCAAAATGAGGGGAAATATCTTTGGTGGTCAGGTTTCCTCTGAATGTCTGAAATAGACACATGGGCAAGTGGAGGCTCAGTGGCTCTTAAACTGAAGATAAAGCATTAATTTCCTTTGTAACCCATTGTTCCATTTTATGTTTAAAACGTATATATTATTATGAAAGTGTGCTGATAGACTTCACAGAACTGACAACGTGGCCCACGGCCTATAAGAATCTAGAAGTACAGTTTAGAGTAAAATGAGAGTACTCAGTATTGTATTCATTTCTGTGGGGAATCAAGAATACACTGTAAACCTAATAAAAGTGAGTCAGACATAGGCCGACCAGTGGACCCTGGGCTCCTGGATTAGCTCTGAGGTTATCTGCTCGCCTTCTACTTGGCTACATGTAGATTACCAAGTCTTTCTTCCTAGTCTGGCACAGAGATAAGAAATCCATTAATATGCTATTTTATACAAGTTACCTTGAAATCTTTTAAATTTCTAATTTTTCTCTCCTATCTTTAATCACTTTTCAAAGTAATGGCTACCCTTGTCTTCTCCAGCTGATGATTTCTTACAGTCTATTAGCCAGTTTTCAGTCTCAAAGCCCCAAGTCTAGTGTCTATTAATTACCTGACTCTTCATTTTATGTGATATATTTTCAGTGGTTGTCACTATACACAGCTCTTCCATTATGATGAAAATGTATATTTCTATGAAACAGAATATTCTAAAACATTTTTTGGATGGTAAATGGTTGAGTCTAGGTCTCTGATGTCAATTTTCCATTCAAAACATAGGTATTGACCCCTACTCTTTGCCAGGTACTAGATTCCATTGAAAGGTTGGTGGTACCAAGACAGAAAAACCTGGTAATCTTACTTCCATAAGATTATGGTTGGTGGTTATGTACCATGGAGTCGGAAGTGACTCATAGCGACCCTATACAGGGTTTCCAGGCTATAAATCTTTGTTGTTGTTGTTGTTGTTGTTATTTACCATGGAGTCAGTTCCAACTCATAGCGATCCTGCACAGGGTTTCCAAGGCTGTAAATCTTTACGGGAGCAGAAAGCCTCATCTTTCTCCTGCAGAATAGCTGGTAGTTTCGAACTGCTGACCTTGCGGTTCACAGCCCAATCCGTAACCACTACACTACCAGAGCTCCTTTCCATAGTATTATAGCCACTGAAAACATGTGGGGTCACCGTGAATTGGAATCAGTTTGTGGGCAAAGTGCTTGGGTGTTTTGGGGCAATGTACTGTAGATATCCTTATGAGCAAAATAGATACCATCTCTAAAGTGCAAGGAACTGGAGGACACACATAAATCAGCTCAGAAATAAACATGGAACCGCACACTGTGATAAGAAGGGCAAAATCAGCACAAGTTGCCAAACAAATCCATTTCAGAGATCTATACCTTACTCCAAGAGTAAAAGAGATTTTTTTTTCCCCCAAGACAGTTAAAATCTAAAGGATGATTACCCAAGTAATTAGAATTACTGAATATTCTAATCAGTAAAAGCAGTAAGCCCCAAAGTAAAAGGCAGGCAACGTTCAAGGAAGGGAAAGCCGCACGTGATGAGACGGGAAGGTAGGTCAGGTCGATCATACGGAGTCTGTGAAGCCACTTTAAGGGTTTGATCATGATCACAATGACAGCAGGAAGCCACAACATCAAAAAGCATTGGGTTTGAATTCCAGCTGGCATTGGACATGCCAATTCTTTCCTAAACCTGTTTCCTCATTTATAACATATTATAATAAACATAGCTACTTCATAGAGTTTTCTATATATTACTTACAATATCTCAAAGGAACTCTGGTAGCATAGTGGATGATGAGCTGGACTGCTAACCACAAGGTCAGCAGTTTGAATCTACCAGCCACTCCTCAGGAGAAGGATGAGACTTGCTGCTTCTATAGAGATTTACAGCCTCAAAAATCCAAATTGTTGTTGTTGTTGTTGTTAGTGCCATTGAATTGGTTCCGACCCACAGTGACCCTGTATAGGATTTCCGATGAGCTGCTGGTGAGCTTGAACTGCTGACCTTGCAGTTCAAACAGTCTGGCGCATTAACCCACAGCGCCACACCAAAAAACCTAGACAGAGGAGCTATACAAGGAACCGACTTGAGGGCACACCATAACCACCATTATCCAAAAGTCCTTATAACCTAGAGCTTTCCCTTAATCGTTCTCCTTCAATTTAAGAGACTGGTTATGTGCTGTGGAGTCAGTTCCGACTCATAGCGACCCTGTACAGGGTTTCTTAGGCTGTAAATCTGTATGGAAGCACACAGCCTCATCTTTCTCCTGTGGAACAGTAGTTTAGAACTGCTGACAATGAGGTTCACAGCCTGATTCGTAACTACCATGGTACCAGACACTAGACTGCTCTGAAATCAGTTCGGGAATGGAAGCTTCTGCTATCCGGAGGTGTACCGTACGGCAGAGGGGGTCAGCCCTGTGGCCTACCAAAGGCCATTCTCAATACGGAGATCGCTAAAGATGAACTGCTCTCTGTTCCCCTCAAGCCTGCCTAGCAGTCCATCCACATTTCTCCTATCTCAGTAAAAGGCATAATATCAAGTCCTCAATCACACCAACTGACAGCCTGGCAGGCAACCTGACCCCTACCTCTTCCTCAGCCTGACTTTGAATTCACTTCAAGCCCTACCAGCTGTTCCTGCAATGCCTTTGGTGTATCCCCCTCCTTTTTCTGTCTTCTCTTGCCAGGCAATTACAAATCACCTTATAACAGAACCCTTCATCTCACAATTCCACCTCAAATTCATCCTTCAGTTACCTTTATGCAGCTTTTAATGTTATTATGTGTTATTGTTGTTGTTATTAGCTACCAAGGAGTTGGCTGCTGACACACAGTGACCCCAAGTGCAATGGAACAAAATGCTACCTAGCCCTGCACCATCCCCATGATTGGTTCTAGATCAGACTATTGTGACCCATCAGGTTTTTATTGGTTGATTTTCAAAAGTAGATTTACAGGACTTTCTTCGTAGTCTGTCTTAGTCTGAAAGCTCTGCTGAAGAGTGTTCAGCATCAGAGCAACACTCAGCTTCCATTAATAGGCAGAAGTTGGCTATGTATGAAATGCATTGGCCAAGAAGCCTGGGTCTCCCATAAAAAGTCATCTACAATTCCTTATCAGGCCTCAATAACCATCACTCCCTCTTTGCCTAGCTCCCTCCTAGAAAATAAAACGTACATCCCTTGGCAAGTCACAAGGGTCTTTGCAGTCACTCTGTAAGCTCTCTGTTCAACACTGATGCCTGCTGGCTTCTTCCCACACACACTCTGCACTCAGACCACAACTAATTGCATTTGTCCAAAGTGTCCCATACAGATCAATCTCCCAGTGCCTTTATACCTTCACTAAATGTCTCTATGTGGTTCCCTTTGCCTGAAATCCTATGCTATCCCAATCTTCCCACCCTCCCATCCTTGTCACCTGAGCAATTCCTATTGTTATTAGGTTCTGTTGGATCCATTTCAACTCACAGTGACCCTCTGCACGACAGAACAAAACACTGCTGGGTCCCGTGACTTCCACACAATTGTTACATTTGAGCACACGGCTGCTGCCATTGGGTCAACCCATCTTGTTGGGGGTCTTGTCTTTTTTGCTGACCCTCTACTTGACCAAGCATAATGTCCTTTTTCAGGGATCGGCTCCCCACTCCCCCACCCCCACTAATAACACGTCCAAAGGATGAGAGACAAAGCATAGCCATCCTCTCTTCCAAGGAGTATTCTGCCTGTACTTCTTCAAAGACAGATTTGTTAGTTCTTCTGGTAGTCCATGGTACTTTCAATAGTCTTCTCCAACACATAACTGAAATGCATCAATTCTTCCACAGCCTTCCTTATTCAATGCTATGTTAACATGCATATGAGGCAACTGAAAATGTCATGTGTCTAGGGTAAGGAACGCCTTAGTCCTCAAACTGTTATCTTTGTTCTTGAACACTTGAAAGAGGTTTATTTGTTTGTTTGTTTGTTTGTTTGTTTGTATAAAACATTAAATTTATTGGTCTTTTTTTCTTGGGAATATGATATATCACTACTGCATTACAACTGAGCCATTAATCTTGTAGCCTCGGCCAGATTGACTGGGTGGTTTTCATGCTGCTGCACAAGAATTAGTTTTTTTGCGGTGGTTCAAGGGAAAGGCCTTTTGAGAAATGCACAAGTTCCTTTTCTATATCTACAAAAGCTTTATTTACTCTGGTAACTTTTTCATTATTCACAATGTTTATCTTCTTAAGATTTGTGGTAACCAGTTTTGCTTTGTTTTTAGATTTAAAGTTTTTTTGGTTTGCTATGTGAACTACGCGCCTGGGCTTCTGCCCTCTTAGTCTATTCAAGGCCCAGGTGATGCAATCAGCAGGCACTCGGTCAAGGATTGAAAGAGGTTTTTAACAGCAGATTTTCCTAATGCAATATGTCATTTGATTTCTTGACTGCTGCTTCCATGAGTGTTGTTTGTTGAGCAAAGTAAAATAAAATCTTTGAAAACTTCAATCTGTTCTCCATTTATCACAATGTTATTCATTGGTTCAGGTATGTGGATTTTTGTTTTCTTTACATTGAGGTGCAATCCATACTGAAGATTGTAGTCTTTTATCAATTGTTTGATGATTTCTGCATTCAGTTGGGTCACCTTTCTTTAGAATGGGCACAAATAGTCCAATCGGTTGACCAAGTAGCTATCTTCCCTATGCCTTAAATAGGTAAGTGAATGCCTCCAGCGTTACAACAGAATGCTCAGAGATTTCAATTTGTATTCTGTCAGTTCCTGGAGCCTTGTTTTTTCCTAATGCCTCCAGTACAGCTTGGACTTTTTTCTTCTGTACCATCAGTTCTTGATTATAGCTACCACTTGAAATGCTGGAGCATCAGCAATTTTTGTTGTTATAGTGACTCCATGTATTCCTTCCACAGTCTTCTGATGTTTTCTGCATCATTCAATATTTTGCCCATGGAATCGTTCAATATTGCAATTGAAGCTTGAATTTTGCCTCAGTTCTTTCAGGTTGAAAAAGGCTGAGCATGTTCTTCCAGTTTGAGAACATTCTGCGTAAGCTCTCCTACTCCTGATGGCTGGCTGGCTGTGTGCCGTGGAGTTGGTTCCGACCCATAGCGACCCTGTACAGGGTTTCCAAGGCTGTAAATCTTTACGGGAGCAGAAAGCCTCATCTTTCTCCCATGGACAACAGCTGGTAGTTTCGAACTGCTGACCTTGCAGTTCACAGCCCAATTCGTAACCATTATGATACCAGAGCTCCTACTCCTGATAGGCCAGTCCAAACATCAGCTATAGTGTAAAGACTATCTCCCAACTCCCTCTTCCCCCCTCCCCCCGCCCCGGCCTCCTCCTCAGCACCATTTGTCCTGACCTCATAGAGCAGTTATCACATTTTCCCATTGGCATCCTACCAAAAGGCTTGTGGTTCAAATTCATCCAGTGGCTCCATAGAGAAAGATATGGTGTTCTGTTCCCATAAAGATTCAGTCTAGAAAACCATATGGGACAATTCTATTTTGTCAAATGGAGTTGCTATGAATAAAAATTGACTCAAAGCCACCTAACAACTTGTCACTCCTCCAGGTGCTTGAGCCACACGAATGGTTCACAATTAACTGCTGACCCAGAGGTTGAGTTTGCACCACCAGCCTTGTCTGAAAGAAAGGTCTGCTACCTGCTTCTGTGAGACTGTTGTTGTAATGGTTAAGCATCATCGAGTTGGTTACAACCTGCATAGGACTTTCGAGGAGTGGCTGCTGGGTTTGAACTGCTGTCCAGTGTAAAATTACAGCCAAGAAAACCTATACAAAGTTTTTTAAGATAATTATCTAAAGGATGATTATCCAAATAATTAGAAAAGGAAGAGAAGGCTAAGACTCATGGGTCCCCTGAGTCTAAATGAACTCTACAGCAATGGGTTTGCTTTGCTTTGCTTTGATCTCATCCTATGAGAACTGGAACCCTTTTGAGGGCACACACCACTACTTACTAACTTAATACTCCCACCAAGGAGGAATGCACCAGCCCCAGTAGAGTAGCCTCATACATTCTGGATGCGTACACAGAAAAATCATTAAAGGGAGATGGTTTTACATGAATACATAAGTTAACTATCAGAGGATCTTTCAGAAAATTGAGAGATGTTTTAATACGAACTAAGTTTTCTATCATTGGAAGTATTTCAGTAGAGAGATGCTTGCAGAATGACTGGTTCAAAGATTGTGTATCACCTTAGAAGCTTGCTTAGGTGTTTTCAAAAGTCCTTTAAACAACAAACTTTGGATTCTACTCTACTCTGCTATTGCATGGTTTTTATAGGAATGTTCCCAAGCATTGTAGTTTTGCACAGAACATTAGTCAAAATAAATATTATCAGCACAAAGCCTTATCCTACAGTCAACAAACAAGTCTGAGAATAAACTCTTTTTCTCATGGCATTAATTCCAGCAACCTTGTATGTATGAGGACAGCTTCTTTCTCAAAGAGGGATTTTACCTACTGGGTTGAGAAAGTGGTAACGTTAAAACAAACAGAGGGCATGCCCACAGTCAGACACTAGCCTAAAATTGAGAGCAAGTCACCTCAACAACTAATCCCAGTATTAGTAAATCTAGAAGTCAAACTTACATAGTCATTCAAGGCTCCTTGCAGATAATGTCTGATAATTTTCCAAATTAGTTATGAAAATAATTCTTCAGCTATGCCTCATGATGATTAACTTATTAGGAATACTGCAGTTATATGGAAGTGGGCTTATTTTTCTTTGTTGTTGTTGTTAAGTGCTGTCAAGCTGATTCCAACCCATAGTGACCCTGTATAGGGTTTCCAAGGAGCAGCTGGTGAGCTTGAACCACCGACCTTGCAGTTCAACTGACTTTGTAGTCTGACACATTAGCCCACAGCTCCACACCAGGACTCCTTATGCTTACTCAAATATTACAAATATTACTTATTGTTCCTTATGCTTACTCACATATTATGAAATATGATTTGAAACTTAAGGAACTATTTCGAGAATGAGACAAGTCGTATTTTATAGAAATAGTTGTTCTACTACTTGATGTAGTGTTAAGTGTCGTCAATTTGATTCAGACTCACAGCAACCCTGCAAAGGCTTTCCAAGGAGTGGCTGGTGGATTTAAAACACCGACCCTGTAGTTAGCAGCCTAGTGCTGATCTTACAACACCACAAGATACTTGTTGTTGTTGTTGTCAGGTGCCATCGGGTCAGAACCGACTCATAGCGACCCCATGCACAGCAGAACGAAACAATGTCCAATCCTGGGCCAACCTCACTACCGCCATCAATGATGTCACCTGGCTGATCCATTTCATTGGGGGTCTTCCTCTTTTTTTCTGACCTCTACCTTACCCAGCATGACATCCTTCTCCAGTGACTGTTCTCTCCAGACAATGTGTCCAAAGTATGAGAGACGAAGCTTAGCCATCTTGGCCTCCAAGGAGCACTCTGGTTGCACTTCTTCCAAAACAGATCTATTGGTTCTTTTGGCAGTCCATGGCACTTTCAGTATTCTCCTCCAACACTACAACTCAAAGGCATCAATTCTTCTACGATCTTCCTTATTCACTGTCCAGCTTTCGCATCCATATGAGGTTATTGAAAATACCATGGCTTGGGTCAGGCGTACCTTAGTCCTCAAGCTGACATCTCTGCTCTTCAATACATGATACTTACAGGTGTGTATTTACTTCATTCTGTCTTTTAAAACATTTAGAATATTTAGAAGTATAAAATTTGATTTTGAGCCATATTCTGCTTTTGGTTGAATCTGATTATGAAAAGGCATGTCTTAAATCAAGATGCTTTCAAACCAAGATCTACAATCAACACTCCTGGAAGCACAGCAAGAAATCAAAGGACATATTGCAAGACTTCTTTAAAGTGTTCACAAGCAAAGATAACAGGTGCGCCTGACCCAAGCCATGGTATTTTCAATCACCTTATAAGCATATGACAGTTTAACAATGAACAAGGAAAAGAAGAGAAGAATGGATACATTTGAAATTATGGCACTGCTGAAGAATACTGAAAGTACCATGGACTGCCAGAAGAAGAAACAAATCTGTGTTGGAAGCAGTACAGCCAGAATGCTCCTTAGAAGCCAGGATATCAAGACTTCATCTCTTATACTTTAGACATGTTATCAGGAGGAACCAGTCCCTGAAGAAGGACATCATGATTCATAAAGCAGAGGGTCAGCCAAAAAGAAGAAGCACCACAATGAGCTGGATTAACACAACCACAGCAGCAATGGGCTCAAACACAACTGCATTTGTGAGGGTGGTACAGCCTTATGTGCAGAGTCACTATGAGTGGAAACCAACTTGAGGGCACCAAACAACAACTTATGTATGAAAATTCCATAAATTTACTATCCAATGTAGACTTACAGTTTGGTCAAAATAGTAAGATCACAATAAAACCACAGACTTTTAACTACTTCAAATTTTTCCACACAAAAAGTAGAGTCTCCCATAAGATTATAGTGACACATACAATTTCTCTCCAAGCATGCTAGATATCTGAAAGCAGCTACCTACACTTCTCTTCTTAGGTAAAATCTGTTATCAAAAAGCAGAATATAAAAGAGAGATCTAGATCTTAGTCACAGTTCTGTCTCTACAAAGAAATCAAGGACAAGTAACTCAAACTTCTAGTACTTCCTTGTTTGCTCATCCCGAAAACAGAGAAATTAGACTAGACGCTTTAAAACTTTTCTTTGTTCTTAAAAGCGTACAAAGAATTTAGCTTGTTACAGGCATACCTCATTTTACTACAATCTCATTGCATTGCAATTAGTGTGCTTCACAGATAGTACAAATCTTACAAATTGAAGGTCTGTGGCAATCCTACATCAAGAAAGTGTACAGGTATCATTTTCCAATTGCATATGCTCATTTTCTGTCTCTGTGTCACCTCATGGTAATTAAAATATGTCAAACTTTTTCATGCTAGTATATAATTAGTAGTATACATTTAGTAGACTATAGTATAAATATAACTTTTATATGTACTGGGAAACCACAATATTCCAGTGATAGGCTTTATTGTGATTTTGGACCCATTGTAGTAATCTGGAACCAAGCCTGTAGTATCTTCGAGGTATGCCTGTGTTTATTAGAATGTAAAGCTCAAATCGAGTCCTGGTGTGGTGCTGTGAGTTAATGTGTCAGACTACAAAGCCATTTGAACTGCAAGGTCGGTGGTTCAAACTCACCAACTGCTCCTTGGAAACCCTATACAGGGTCGCTATGGGTCGGAATCGACTCAACAGCACTTAACAACAACAAAGCTCAGATCTACCACTTCTCTGTCTATTTGCCACAGTCCTCAGGTTACGAATGAGATCTGTTACTAAATGCGTCTTTAAGTGGAATTTGTAAGTAAATCAGAATAGGTACGTGCGGTTCTGAGCCTGGTAGCATAGAGGGTTTAGAGTTGGCCTACTAAACACAAGGTCAGCAGTTCAAACCCACCAGCTGCCCTACAGTACACAGATAAAGAAGGCTGTCTGCTCCATGAAGATTTAGTCTTTGAAACCCGAGGGAGCAGTTCTACTCTGACCTACAGGGTTACTATGAACGGGACTTAACTCAATGGCAGTGTTCCTAGTAAAGGCAAGAAAAGGCTCAAAGCCTTTTCAATAACATAAAGTTGCGTGTGCAGAGGGCAAAGATGATTGTGATGAGGAATTCCTATAATATTAAAGGAAAGGTAGGAAGTTGTCCATAAGTTGGACATTCATTCATAACCCTGTTACTTCTTGCATTATCATTGCTGGGTATTATTGTTTTGCCGCACTCTGAGGATGAAGACTTTAGAACTTGCAATTTCTTCTCATTGGAGTTCAAAGGAGAACAATCCAGTGTAACACAGGAGCCCTACTTCTTACATCAGACTTCATATCCTGGGTATGGAGACAGTGATCTTCCCTTTGCTTTTGCAAGATTGAGAAAGCTGCCTCATTACCTGTGGCTTCCAAAGCTGTAGCTTATCTCTCTTTCCTCAGCATTTTTTGAAGTACTCCATGTTTGCTGTAGTATAAGCACTGGATTGCTAACCATGAGGTTAGAGGTTCAAATCCACCTACTGCTCTTTGGAAACCCTATACAGGGTCGCTGTAGACCACCACCAACAAGGGAGCTTTTTAGAAACACAGAATTTCAAGGGGGAATCCAGATCTAATGTTATTGCTGTGAAGTACCCATTGAGTTGGTTGTGACTCATAGCAACGCTGTGAGTTTGCAAAAAGCTGTTGGTAGGTTTGAACCACCAGAGCTAGGAGTACAGTGCCTATCCTACAGCACCACACCAGAATCTGCATGTTTTACAAAATGCTCAGGTGATTCCTGTACACATCAAGGTTAGAGAAGCACCGGTCCAAGAACTTGAAACGGGCAGGTATACAATGAATCCCCTCTACTGCATACAAATCCACTTCCATTTCCAGTAACAGTTTCTACTGGACTTAGTCGGGGGGGGGGGGGGGGAAGAGTGGACTTTGAATCCCTTGTATTTATTAACAAATTACTGAACTTCTCTGGATACAAGTTTTTTATTTACCTGTAAAATGGGAACTAAAAAGAAAAAAGGGGGGGAGGCACTATTTTATAAGGCTGTTTTGAGAAATAGCTAAGAGGTTAATGTAAGGGAACGTAAGAATTTACGTAGCATAAAGCTCCAAAATGCTCTGACTTGGCAATCAATTACTTTCAACAAAATTTTACATGAAAGTGATAGCAATGACATTGTTCAATAATTTTCACATTCCACTGGTGCACCTTTCTTTGAGATGGGCACAAATAATGGATGTTTTCCAACTGGATGGCCAGGTAGCTGTCTTCCAAATATCTTGACATTAGGACAAGTGAGGTCCTTCAGTGCAACATTAGTTTGTTCAAACATTTGAATTTGTGTTCCATCAATTCTTGGAGCCTTGTTTTTTTGCCAACACCTTCAGTGCAGCTTGGACGTCTTCCTTCAGTACCATTGGTTATTGATGATCTGCTACCTTGTGAAATGATTGAACATCAACCAATTGTTTTGGTACAGTAACTCTGTGCACTCCTTCCATCTTCTTTTGATGCTTCCCGTGTCATTAAATATCTTACCCGTAGAATCCTTCAATATTGCATGTCGAGCCTTTACTTTTTTCTTTAGTTCCTTCAGCTTTGGAAATGCTGAGTGTGTTCTTCCCTTTTGATTTTCTACCTCCAGGTCCTTGCACATTTCATTATAACACTTGACTTTGTCTTCTCAAGCTTCCCTTACAGATTTTCTCTTTAGCCCTTTTACTTGTTCATTTCTTCCAGTCACTTTATCTTTTCTATGTTGAATAACAACTTTCAGTCTCTTCTGACATCCATTTTGGTCTTTTCTTTCTTTCTTGTCTTTTTAATGACCTTTTGCTTTCATCTTGCATGATGTTCTTGATGTCATCCCACAACTCCTATGGTATTTAGTCATTAGTGCCTAATGCTTCAAATCTGTTATTGAGATTGTCTCTAGATTCAACTGGGATATACTCAGTCATGTTTTGGCTCAACTGCATATTTGTTGTAATTTTCTTCAGACTGAATTTGCATATGAGCAATGGATGGCCCCTGGTCTTCTTTAAACTGATATTATTAAGCTTCTCCATGATATCTTCTCACAGATGTAGTCAATTTGATTCCTGAGTATTCCATCTGGTGAGGTCCATGTATACTGTTTATGTTGATGAAAAAAGATATTTGCAATGAATATGTCATTGGTCTAGCAAAAGTTTACCATGTGATCTCCAGCATGATTTTCCAACTACTGACCCTTCCTCTTTGTTTCCAACTTCCACATTCCATAGAAGGATGTATTTAATACTGTGTTGTTTTTATTGTTGGGTGCCAGTGAGACAGCTCTGACTCATAACAACCCTAGGAACAAAACACTGCCCACTCTTGTGCCATCCTCACAATCATTGTTAAGCTTGAGCTCATTCCTGCTGCCACTGTGCCAATTCATCTCATTGGGGTCTTCCTCTTTTTTGATGAC
The DNA here is from genome assembly GCF_000296735.1 of Chrysochloris asiatica. Lineage (NCBI taxonomy): Eukaryota > Metazoa > Chordata > Mammalia > Afrosoricida > Chrysochloridae > Chrysochloris > Chrysochloris asiatica. Next base: position 17,539,399 of record NW_006408550.1, read on the forward strand.
CCTCAACTTTATCTAGTATGATATACTGGTCCCTTCTAATAACATGTCTGGTATGAGAGATGAAGTCTTGCTATTCCGGCTTCTAAGAGTATTCTGGCTATACTTCTTCCAACACAGACTTGTTTGTTCTTCTGGCAGGCCATGGTACATTCTACATTCTTCTCCAACACCATAACTCAAATGTATCAATTCTTCTACAGTCTTCCTTATTCATTGTCCAACTTTCACATGCATATGAAGCTACTGAAAATACCATGGCTTGGGCCAGGCCCACCTTAGTCCTCAAGCTGATAGATATCTTTGCTCGTGAACACTCTAAAGAAGTCTTGTCGAGCAGATTTACTGAATGCAGTAAGTCCTTGGATTTCTTGACTGCTGCCTCAATGATTATTGATTGTGGATTCTAGCAAAATGAAGTCTTTGACAACTTCAGTCTTTTCTCTTATATGGATGTTGTTTATAGGTCCATTTGTGAGGATTTTTGTTTTCTTTACATTGAGGTGCAACCCACACCTCAAAATGTTTATTGATCTTTATCAATAAACATTTTAAATCCTTTTCACTTTCAGCATACAAAGTTGTATGATCTGCATATCACAAGTTGTTGATAAACCTTCCTCTAATCCAGATGCCACATTCATGTTCATATAATCCAGATTCTTGGATTATTTGCTCAGTATACAGACTGAGTGAAAGACTACAACCCTGGAGCACACCTTTCCTAATTTTTAACCATTTCATGCCCCCTTGTTCTGTTGGAATGGCTGCCTCTTAGTCTAATAAAATTTAATAATTGTATTGCAATAAAAACAAAAATTATTGTATTGCAATAAAATCCCCTAAACCACTGCCATCAAGTTGATTGTAACTCATGATGTCCTTGTAGGACACGGTAGAATTGCTCCATAGGGTTTCCGAGGCTGTAAGTCTTTAGGGAAGGAAACTTTCTCATCTTTCTGCTGTGATGCTACTGATGGGATTTAACCACTGACCATTCGTTTATCATCCAATGCTTAAATCACTGGACCATCAGAGTAACATCCTGTATTTCAATAGATAAGTTAGCAGACAAAGACTTTAGGGAAAATCTAAAAGGATAGAGATATAGATAGATAAACAGACAGATAGATAGATAGATAGATAAACTGTGGTAGCATAGTGGTTACAAGTCAGGTTGCCAAACTCAAGGTCATCAGTTCAAAACTAGAAGCTGTTTCATGGGAGAAAGGCAAAGCATTCTGCTCCTATAAAGATTTATAGCCTCAGAAACCCTGTCACTATGAGGAGAAATAGACTTGTAAGTGTACATATATTTGAGTGGATATATATGGGCAGGTATAAGTAAATAGAACTTCGTATGAAACAAAGAAAAATACACATTAGTGATACATACTCGGCCATTAACATGGATCACTTTGTTGGAGAAGAGATGGTATGAGGAGAATAGGAAAAAGGAGAAAGCAGCCAAAATAGATACAAATAAATAGATCACCAAACACAAAAACCCACCATGTGGAAATACAACAAAATGACAATGAAACAGAATTTAAAATTCTCCAAAGACACAAAGAACCTTGGAAGAATTAAGAAATAAGTATTCTTAAACATTTTTTTTTCCTCAGAAGAGAAACATTTTTGTTGAATATTTTTAATTTACACCAGCCCCCAACACTCATACATGTAAAAGAGATGTTTAAAAAATTTTTCCAATATATTATCCTGTGTTAAACAATAAATCTTTGTAATTATAAGACACAATCCTCAGTAAACTACATGTTAAAGTTTCTATCAAGGGGCAAGAGAGTTGAATTCTGTTCCTTTTACTGGTACCACTGGGTCTTTGGCCTTGGACAAGGCATTTAACTTGTACTTATTCTCTTCATTTACACAGTCAGAAAATCTGACCATTTGGCCACTTTTAAGGAGCTCTGGTAGCGTAGTGGTTACGAATCGGGCTGCGAACCTTAAGGTCAGCGGTTCGAAACTACCAGCTGCTCCGCGGGAGAAAGATGAGGCTTTCTACTCCCGTAAAGATTTACACCCTCGGAAACCCTGTACAGGGTCGCTATGGGTCGGACCCGACTCAACGGCACTTAACAACAACAACAACAACAAAGGCCCTTTCAGTCATGTTGTCATTGTTGTCAGGTGCCATCGAGTCGGAACTGACTCATAGCCACCCCATGCACAGCAGAACGAAACAATGTCCGATCCTGGGCCAACCTCACTACCGCCGCCACACTTGACGCCATCAATGATGTCACTTGGCTGATGCATCTCGTTGAGGGTCATAAACTGTGATTATTCTATACTTGGAAAACAGACTGTAGATAAGTGATAAGGTAGGAAGTGTGTTGTTGCTGTTCTTGTTTTGTGCTGTCAAGTCGGTTCTAACCCAGAGCAATTCTGTATTGGGTTTCCAAGGATCGGCTGGTGAACTTGAACCATCCACCTTGTGGTTCAAACTGACTTTGCAGTTGAATGTATTAATCCACAGCGCAGGAGTGATACTTATACATTTTAAGGAAATGGAGTTCAAAACTGTAATGCCTATTACTAAGTAGGTAATGTAATGGTCCACTTTTATGAAACCAAAACAAAATCAGTTACTGTGGCTTTACATTTATTAACTTAATTTTCACGGTAAAAAATTTCTGACGTTTCAGATCCTTTTTCACATCTGTCACTGCTGCTGTGGTAGTGGTTGTTGCTTCTGTTAAGTGCCATCGAGTCAGTTCCAACTTACAGCAACTCTGTATATGGTTTCCAAGGGGGGCTGGTGAGTTTGAACTCCCAACCTTGCAGCTAGTGGTCCAGTACTTATCCTACAGCACTGTACCAGGATTCCTCAGTCACTTTTATTGTTGTTGTTAAGTGCCATCAAGTCAGTTCAGACTCATAGCGACCCTGTATAGGGTTTTTGAGGAGTTGCTGGTGAGTTTGAACCGCCAACCTTCAGTTCTAACTGACCTTGCAAGTCCAGTGTTTTATTCTACAGTGTCACACCAGAACTCCCCTCAGTCACCCCTCAGTCACCTATACAGGGTGTATATAGGGTGTCTGTGGAGAAGCTGGTAACTTTGAACTGCCGACCTTGCAGTTCAAACCTCTGTAGTAAGGGTTAATTTGTCACAGTAATTTGATGCTGCTCATAAGGAGCACCTTTACCGAAACGTCATCCTATTTGGATCACATGTAATAACATTCTGAAAAATGGTTGGTGCCAGTCAATCAGCCAGCCAACATCAGCCAGACCAGCCAGGCAAGTAAATAAATGACATATTAACATTTCTAACATTTTTAATATAAATCATTAAAAGAACACAAAATATGGCAAGAGAATATCTGTTCCAGCAAAGTTCCTAAAGCAACTTTCAAAATGTCAATTTTTATTTTCCTCATAAATGTTATAAATATTAATGTGATTTATTAATAACACCTTATGAAAATGCATGACCGGGCGAACAGCACAAAAAGTCACTAGCTCAGAAGGCATACATAAAGATTTCCATGAGCTTGTTAAATTTTATGTATTTTGTTTCCTTAAATGGTTATGGGAGTTTTCCAAAAGCATACAGAAAATTCCCTAAAACTTTTCCAACTTGGAAACAGTTACATAAAAACCACCTTTCAGTCTGTATGGAATCCCTAAGAAAATCTACCCAATGTTCAGATAGGATATTTGGGAATGGAACCCTACAAAAACTCAGTTCAGACTGCTTGCCCTAATCAGATTTTCTAGGCTGAGATGAAGGAAGAAAACATTTGTGGCTTGCAAAGTTATCTGAAATTCCTGGAAACAAGCAGTTCCCTAAGCAGTATGTCATGATTTTTTTTATCTACAAGTACAAGCACGTGCATTTATTTATATCCCGAGATTAACTCCATGTCTAATTTAGTGCCACCAGCTACTAGCGGCGGATTTCTCTTTTCTAATTGTAAATGCAACTTGAACTGGATCAAAGGCATCTCATGAAGGTTGACATAGACTTCTCTGAAAAATGGAGGGTGTGATGCCATGTAATTAATTAATGCCTAGCCATGCCCTTTGGCACATTATCTGGTGACAGCAGAAACCCCGGTCCAGCCGTCGCCACCTGTTGGTGCAGTGAAATTGCTGGACTTACCCAAAAGAGCAGATTGAGAGTGTAGAGTAGGCACCGCAGACACTTCACAGAATCTTCTCTGGCCATTGTGAGCCCCAGGAGGAAGAAGCCCCATCCTCTCACCACATCCTATCCCAGCAGGGAAAACAGCAAAAGCGACCTGCAGGGGACAACAAGGGATCTCTCATCATCTTGCTCCCCCGCGCCCCAGCCCAGCCCTCCTCTGCCAGCCATCAGCTAGGTCCCTGAAACCAAAACCAAACCCCTTGTGGTGGAGTGCCAATTCAAAGTGGCCCTATAGGGCGGGGTAGAATTGCCCCATAGGATTTCTAAAGCTGTAAATCTTGAGTCCTGGTGTGGTGCTGTATATACGCACTGGCAGTTCAAATCCACCATCCACACTCTTCAGAAAACCTCTGCAGATAGGGTCGCTATGAATCTGAACGGACTCCAAGACACTTAGCAACAACAAATCCTTAGAATGCAGGCGGCCTCAGTTTTCTCCAGAGGAGTGGCTGGTAGGGCCTTTGGCTAGGAGCTGAATGCTGAACCACTGTGACACCCAGACTCCTCAGCTGAGTCCAAGAGGGTACGAAACCTAGTTCATCCGAGATATCGCTTCATCAAAAATCGTTTGTTAAACTTTAAATAGTAACTGAAACTCCCCCAAAGTCCGGACGGACTGTAGATAACACCTGTTGGGAAGGAAATAGACTCCCAGAATGAATGGAAGGCGCTCTCGGTTCTCAGGGGACACCTCTGCATCCTGATGAGGCACTCTTTAAAGTCTCTCTCCATCCACGCCCATCCGCCTCCCTCTCGGACTGCCCCAAAGGGAAGAAACCAGACTGTCCCCCTGGACAGGCGCCGCCAGCAAACCTGAAGGCACGAGTGTGCTTGCAATGAGGACAGTGCGCTGACTTCTAACCCCATATACCCCTCACCCTGTCCCCGCAGTTGGTGAGAACGCGCGGGACCAGAGGGGGCGCCGTGCTGAGCTGGGATTCCGCCCAGCGACTTAGATTTCTTGGGAAGAACGTGAGAAATGAGGTTTTCAGGCCAGGAGGATGGATTAGCCTAGGGCATGGGCGGGCGGGGCATCGGGAACTGAGGGTCTGCGCAGCTGTGCAGGCGCCCAGTGGTGTGCAGACACCCACCCAGTCCCGGCCGGGCAGAGACCCCGCGCTCCAAGAGGTAGGTGAGCACAAAGCCCGGCATCTCCACGCGCGCCCCCGGCCGGGCGCGGGGGGAATCGCGGCGGCCGAGCGCGCGGAGCGGCGCGGAGCTCAGAACCGCCTGTAAATGCTTTAGCAACCGGCACCGAGGGCGGCCAGCGCCGGGCGGGAGCGCGGCAGGAAGGACGGGAGACGCGCGCCACTCACCGTCGGCACTGGGCCCGGCACTCCACTCCCGCCTGGGTACAGTCGGAGACGGGCGACGGGAGCTCATCAGGACTACTAGGCTCCTCCCGGAGAACCGAGGGGCTGCATGAGGCTCCAACTGGAGAGAGACGGTTCCTTCTCTTCCTCTCCCCACGCTGCCGCCGCCGTCGCCTCCTGGGAAAAAAAAAAGGAGGGGGGGGGGGAACCTCCTGGGCAGCAGTTGTTGGAAAGTCTCTGCTAAGCCACCTCCCAGCGTTGCTGTCCCTCCCAAGTCCTCGCCAAGTCCGGACAAGGCAGCGGCGGCAGCCGGGGCCAGCTGCACAAACTCTCAGCGCATGCTCGGGCCTCTGGCTGCCCGGGTTGGGTCCTAGTGGGTGTTTCTTGTCCCCTCACCGGGCGTGAGTCCCCAAAGGGACACCTCACCTCTACAAGACACGGTCCAGAAAGAGAAAAAGCCTAGGAACTTTGGAAACACACGCACAGTAAACCCCCTTTAAAATGGTAGTGTCGGGGGAAGGGAGGCTGGGTTATAACCATAGGGAAACAGGCTTTTATTATATGAAAATATTTGTGTTTGAGAAGGGGGGTAAAGGAGTGGCCCAACCCAATTCCTGCAATGAGAAACTAGTTTTCACAACCTTTATGCAGCCACCTCCTGTGATTTGTCACTGAAATAGTGACCTATGAACCTTCTTGCTGCTTCTTACCCTTCCTGACTTTAAAACGTTGTTCTTTCAGCGTTTCCGTAGAACACTAATGGCATATACTTAAATATCTAAGAGTAACACTATCCATTTCCTACACCATGAGGAAGAGAACATTTTTAACTCTTTGACAAGTGATCCAAAGTTTTTACAATTTCTCCCAATAACATTGGTTGCATTTCAACTGGGTCATTTATCTTGAATTGTATGCATAGGAGTGGAATATTTTAAATTAGAATTTCAGGAAATATTAATGTAATAAAAAGAGACTATGCTTCCAAAAGTACTTTGCCTTTTGGAAGCAAGAAGTGGCTTGCTTAAAAATAAAAATCACGGAATCATATTTTCGCTATGAAATGTTAATGTTTCATGTCTCATAGCTCAGCAGTTGGAAACTACCAGCGGTTCCGCGGGAGAAAGAGGAGGATTTCTGCTCCCGTAAAGATTTACAGCCTCGGAAACCCTGGACAGGGTCGCTATGCGTCGGAACCGACTCCACGACACATAACAACAACAATATTCTACAATTGAAGCTTCAACAGCAAATCTGAATTAAGAGAAATGCCGGTAACGCCTTTGGAAACAAAACTACAAATGGAAAGTGCAAAAAAATACAGCCAATCTTCCATCAGTTGATTATAACTCTCATAGTGAAGCATCTCCTGATATCATGAAGAGAAAAGGAAGCTACTTTCTTTTATTCTCTCTGTTTTTCTTCTCAAATTGAGATGTAAGCGTGTTGTAAGCAAGAGCTTGCTGAAACAAAGGTCATTTCATTGCTATTGGTGCCACACTTGCCTCATATCCCTAAGTGAGGGGAGTCTGTGACTGTCATTAACACAGACCAAGAGGTGCCCCAATAAGGCAGATTTATCCCATGTCTCTGAGTGGAGAGTCTCCATTGTTTCCACAAGGCAGGTTAGTGCCCCATCCTCAATTCATAAATCTTTAAGAGCCAGGGGCCCTAGAATAATAAAGTTTTAGAGGAAGGTGCTTTAGAAATCCCTTGATTTATAACAAACAAGGATTTTAGGCAGTGTTTGGGTGAAAGATAAGGCTTTCTGCTCCCACAGGTTTACAGCCTCGGCACCTCCTTATACTGATCGACAGCACATAACAACAACAACATGAGCAGTGCTGGATTACCTAGTAAACAAGGCAGACACAGACTTATTTATGCTTACTTAGTAACCTGTAATGAACAATTTCACATTTTTTTTTCACATCAAAGATTCTGCTTCTATGTATGACCAGTGTCTGTCTCCCAACGCCACAGCGCCTTCCTACAGATTCAAAGTCTTTTTTTCAGATTAGCAATCTCCAATGCCGAAAAATTTGTTAAAATGTGAAACTATTCACTACAGATTAGTAAATAGGAACAAATAAACCTGTGTTTATTTGTTTCTTGAATATCAGCTATTGGGCCGTTGTTGTTATTAGGTGTCATCTAGTCTATTCCAACTCAGAGGGTTTCTAAGGCTGTAAAGTTTTATGGGGAGCATGAAGTCTCATCACTCTCCAGTGGAACAGATGGTGGATTTGAACTGCCAAGCTTGTGCTTAGAACTCTAGTGTTTATACTACAGCGTTATGAGTGCTCCTAATAAAGGACTTTTTTTTTAATGTGTCATAGAGTGGGTTTTACCTCATGGCAACACTGTATAGGGTTTCTGAGGCTTTAAAGCCTTTAAAGAAAGCCTCATCTTTCTCCAGCGGAGCAGCAGTGAACTCGAACCACCACCTTAGTGAATCATAGTCCAGTGCTTATCCTATGGAGCAACCGAGCTCCTCCTGGTACAGGACTAAAAGTTAAAGGAGTTGCTCAAAGATAAGTATTTAGATCAGATTCCAAACTAGAATCCAGAATTAGGACTTTTCAGAATAATTTGCTGCTCTGTGCTATCGAGTTGATTCTGACTCAGGGACCCCATGGTTCTAAATTTTTACAGAAGTCTCTTATTTCTCCTGTGTAGCAGCTAGTGGATTCAAACTGCTGAATTTGAGATTAACAGCCCAGCATGTAATCCACTATGCTAAAAGGACTGCTTTCAAGTTAGTGTTGTTAAGTGGTGTTAAATGCTGTTGAGTCAGTTATGACTCAGCGACCCAGTATAGGGTTTCCAAGGAACGACTGGTAGGTTTGAACCACCAACCTCGTAGTTCAAACTGAACTTGAGGTCATGAGCTTATTTTACAGTACTACACCTCATGCTGGCTCTGATAGCTTAGTGGTTACGAATCGGGCTGCTAACCTCAGGGCCAGCAGTTCGAAACTACCAGCTGTTCCGCAGGAGAAAGATGAGGCTTTCTGCTCACATAAAGATTTATAACCTCGGAAACCCTGTACAGGGTCGCTATGAGTCGAAACCAACTCCACGACACATAACAACAACACCTCATGCTAATTAGTGTGGTGGTTCTCAAGTTGCTGCACATTCAAATCACATGGGGAACTTTGAAAAAACCCTTATGTTCAGGCCATGCCTCAGGCTAATTAAGTTGGAATCTCTGTAGGTCTGACCTAGGCATTGGAATCTTTCTGAGCTCCTTAGGTAATTCTAATCTTCAGCAAAATTTTAAGACCACTGGACTTGCTCTTTCTGTTGCTGTTAGGTGACGTCCAGTGGGTTCTGTCCCAAAACATCACTTGGTCCTGCACCATCCTAACAATCGTTGCTGTGTTTGACCCCCTCAGAGCTAACAGAGGCATTTCAATTTGAGAGTTGATGAATTGGGATCATTTGTCCTATTTTTAAAAATTAAGGAAAAAACACAAGGCTGCAATCACTGCTATAATATTCATTAGAATCTGTAAGTTAGCACTTTGGTGCGGAAACCTCACCACATTTGAGGTACTGCAGTACTGGGCAGGTTTGATTGGTCAAGCCTCACCCTACCTTGACCCTAGTTCTACCCTCTGGAGTCCATAGTGTGAGCAAGCCCCTCTCTTATCTGGCAGCCCTCTAACTCTTCACGGGCAGCTGCTATTCCCTTCTTCACCATTTCTCTTCCCTAGGATTATAGAAGCACAGTGAGACCCAATTCACAGCTGTCATCCTGATATCACAACTGTCATTTCAGAATGAACATGATGGCTTACACTAGGAAGATTGTAGGGTCTATTCATTGCCCGTAAGGAAGTCAGCTCTGCGGAATGTCTATCCTTTGAGTGTGTGGCACCCATTCTGACAGATGTTGAAGACACTACGAATAAGATGGTCCCTGCCCTCCAGAAGAAGGCAAAACTACCTTTTTTCTGTTTAAATACTGTAATTATCATAATTAATGATATTTACCATTTCCTGAACAACCTTATATGTGTCGGTATCAGAGTCAGGAGAAAAACCTCAATTATGGAGTAAGGTGATATATAAAGCCTCACAGCCCACAAGATACCTCACTTACCCCTATCTTATTCCACTCACCCTGTAAAAGGTATGGTGGGGGAAGGAACATGCACAAAATGGTACCAGTCATCCCTCCCATAGCCCTCTCTACTCAGCTGTCTTCAATAATCCATTGCAATGGGTATACAGAGTGGACATTCAACTCACAGGTACAGGGTTTATGATGGAAGTTACAGGTTATGATACAGGATCAGAAAATGCTCAGGGACACCCAGTTCTTCCAATCAGGACAGCCTGTCTTCAACCATGCCCACAAGCAGGTCTCTCTTTGCCTGGACAATGTTACAAAGCTCTTTCAGGACTGTTGATCAATGCTTCCAGGGCACACCACTCCACCACAAATCTCAGCCTGAAGGCACTGGATGAGAGCTCCATGGGTCAGCAAACCCAGCCCCCCCATTTATGTGTGTGGAGGCAACTCATCTGCAAGCAAGCCTTCTGCCCAAAGCCATTCAGCTTTACTTGACTTGGGCTGGGACGCTCACCACTCTGTCTGTGCTCTGGCTCTTGGTTCTGCTGCAACTGCTTCTCTGACAAATCCTCTAGTGTCACAACTTTCTGTCCCTGGGTCAAGGAGGGTCAACGTGCAGGAATGTCAGTGTCCCAAGGACGTTCTCCACTGCTGGTTCTCCTCTGCCCTTGAATCAGTTCCAATGTGAAGTCACCCTGGAGAGCGTTTCTGAGGAGTGGCTGGTGAGTTTAAACCACTGACCTTGCAGTTCACACCAACCTTACGTCCAGTGCTCATTCTACAGTGCCATGTCGGGCCTGATAAAAAACCTTTCATCACTTTTAATTGAAAGTGCAGGGTTTCCAGGTTAAACACTCAAGGATTCCTAATTAAATCTGAACTGGAATTTTAGATAACAACAAAAAATGGTAGAAGTATGTTCAGCTATTACATGGGATAAATATCTCATTCAACATAACTTATACTAAAAATTATTCATTGTTGCTTTGAAATTCAAATTTAACTCAGCATCCTTTATTTTTGTTTGTTAAATTTGGTAATCCTATGTACACTAAAATACTCTGAGTGCCACACAAAAAGTCAATATACTATTTCATATAGCAGTAAATCCAGAAGCAGTGACTCATCCACTCAATAATGATATCAGGGACTAGTTCTTTTTCTACCTACTTCTTGAATCTCTATAATATGCAGCTAGTGCCTTGGGCTACCTTCTTTCATGATCACAAGATGTCTGTGCAAAACCACACATCACCATCAATTACTACTAGATCCAGGGAAGGAAGAAATCATTTTCATCTGTGGGTCTCTTGTAGGATCAAAGAAATCTCTCTCAGAAGCTTTGCAGCAGGCTAGATCACACAGACAAACATAAATCCATTACTGGCAGTGAGTGTGGGTCTAAGAAAACCTGGGAATGTAGTGGTTAAACATTTGGAATCAGCAACAGGCTCATGGCTCTACAAGGACTGGTTTAAAGTAATTAGACTGTATTCCCTGTGGTTGGAGCCACCCTGCCTTGAAGCACACAGTCAAACAGGAGAAATCAGAACACAGATTGCTGTTTGAAATGTTAGAGGCATGTTGTTGTTGTTGTTAGGTGCCATCGAGTTGGTACTGACCCACAGCAACCTTATGCACAGCAGAACGAAACACGGCCCGATCCTGAGCCAACCTCACTACTGTTGCCATGCTTGAGACCATCGATGCTGCCACTTGGCCAATCCATCTCATTGGAGGTCTTCCTCTTTTTCTCTGACCCTCTACCTTACCAAACATGATATCCTTCTCCAGCGACTGGTCCTTCCTGACAATATGTCTGAAGTATAAGAGACGAAGTTTGACCATCTTGGCCTCCAAGGAGCACTCTAGCTGCACTTCTTCCAAAATGAATCTATTGGTTCTTTTGGCAGCCCAAGGTACTTTCAATATTCTCCTCCAACACCTTTAACTCAAAATCATCAATTCTTCTATAGGAATGACGAAAGGAATGGATGCTTACAGAAATCAAAACACAAACTGGTTGCCATCAAACGGTTCTGACTCATGGTGATCCCATGTGTTACAGAATAGGGTTTTTTTTTAGCTGTAACCTCAATGAAAGCTCTTTGCCAGGACTTTCTTCCTGCACCAACTACACATTGCTTATATCACCTAAGGATCTTGAATGGATGCTGTTGTTGGCTGATGCTGACACCATTGCAACTCATGCTGACTGCATGTGACAGAGTGAAAACCGCTCCATAAGGTTTTCTAGGCTGCAAACGTTACAGAAGCAGGGTGTCAGGAGCTGCTGGGTGAGTTTGAACTGGCAACCTCCCAGCAGACAAGCACTTAATTGTTGATCCATCAGGCCTCCTTATATATAACAAAGTGCATCTTTCATTCAACAACCTCTGTGGCACCTCTTAAAATGGGCTTTAGCATCTGAAAGAACCATTGATGCAGAAGCTATTTGCAAAAGCAATGCTGTTGTTGTTGTTAAGTGCCATGGAGGCAGTCCTAACTCACAGCAACCCAGTGTAGGGATTCCAAGGAGTGGCTGGTGGGTTTGAACCAGCAGCCATGAGGTTAGCGGTCCATACAACAAGAGCAACAAATCATAAGAAAACTGCAATCATATCCTTCTTACTCCATATCTTACATTTGTAACCCTCTGTACCCACAGTTGCATTTGTACAACAGACTGTTGATTAAAGGATTGCTCAAATCAGCACCCTCATATAAACCCTGAGAACAATCTCCTTTCAAAGTTTATCCAGACCTAACCTCTGTTTATAGTTCAGAGATTAGGACTCACTGCGCCAGCTAACATTGCTAACAAATAATCAATAAATACTTATTGAATTGCTACTACAGACCCAGCACTGTATTAGGAGATATTAAAAGTTCTGACATATTTCAACTTTCTAAGAATTTTTAAACTCATTAGAATACTCCCTCTTCAGAAAGTGAAACTTATACATCTTAACTCCTTTTTCTTTGTAAGCAGTCTTCATGTACAGTTCTTTGAAGCAAATTGTAAAGAAAAGAAAAAAATACGGCTCCATTTACAAACAGCTGCCAAACTCTACTTTTCTAAGAAAGATCCCTCAAGAATTATTCTATTATACCTCTACATCAGCTTCTTGACATGCCTACAATACAACAACTAGGGGAAAGATAAACAAATAGTTCCCATGAATATTAGACATCTGTCTTCATCGGCTGCCTTTTCAATTCTCTTGCTGTGTGTGAAAGCTTTCAGATTACTCCAACACTGCACTAAATAAAACAGTTAATTATTTTCACTGGATAAAACATTTAATTCTTAGAAAGACTTTTAGTTAGCCAATGTAAGCTCACTTCACAAATGTCCTCATGCTATTACATATAAACTAGCCATTTCATGTAGCAAAAACAATCGTGATTTGATTATAATGCAGCCTTCTCAAATGTTTGAAACTGAGACTTTCTATTCCTAAATTAGTATTTGTATGGGTGTGTATTAGCCATAACCATATGACAACCTAGAGATAGTGAATTTTAATTTCATATTTCATAATATGAATGCATAAATTGTTGGCTGATAATACAAAAAAAATTAGTATCCTTGATATCTTTTATAGTGATGACACCACATTTGTTTTCATGACAAAGAAGATCATTTCTAACAGTTGCTAATATGTTCTACTATCTCTGTATTGTCAACTTTCTTTCGTTCAAAGTAATATTAACTGATTACTGTTTATAATAATGGAACCCCTGTGTGGTACACAAAGTTAGCATGCTCAGTCGCTAACCAAAGATTAGAGGTTTGAGTTTACTCAGAAGAACCACAAAATAAAGGTCTGGTGATATGCTTTTGAAAAATCAGCCAAGGAAGAGCCAATGAAACACCATTCTACTCTGACGCACGTTGAGTCTCTATATGTCAGAATCGACTCCGGGGCAACTGGTTTTATTCACAGCAATAAGGGAAGAAGTATCACATCAGGGACATACTGCTTTTAAGCATATCTACTTCTTTACTGCCTTTCTTAATTTTTTCAGTAATATTAATCACTGTAACTGACTGGAGACAAAGCTTGGGATGTATTATTTGATTTAGAAAACTTCACAATGTTTCCAAATTAACTGATAGCAATGAAATTATCTGGGTTTTATTTAATTTTGATTTTCCATATGTGAGTTTTCCTTTGATGGTGTTGTATGAGTTTTCAAGGAGTCCTAGTAGTACTGTTGGATAAGCATTGTGCTGCCAACTGTAAGGTCAGTGGTCGAAACCCACCAACCAGTCAGAGTTGGGAGAAACATGAGGCTGTCTGCCCCCATAAAGATTTACTGTCTCTGAAACCCTACACTGGGTTGTTATAAACTGGAATCACCTTATTGACAGAAAGTGGGCTTGAGTCTTTGTCACTTTAGCACTTGGTCCAGAGAAGAGTCATTCTAAGTCTGCCCATGTGGAGATTCTCATTGTGTGGGGAAAACAAACTAACCACTTGTCACTGAGTAGAGTCAGTTCTGACCCATGATGACCCCGTGTGTTTTAGATTAGAACTGTTCACAGGGATTTTAATGGCTTTCAGAAGTAGGCCAGGGGCCTGGGGGTAGATTCGAACCTTCAGCCTTCCCGTTTGTAGTTGAGTTCTTAGCCATTTGTGCCACGTAATCCTAGTGTGACACTCGAGAATAAGCACTGGACTGCAAGGTCAATTTGAACTGTAAGGTCGGTGGTTCAAACTCACCAGCTGCTCCTCGGAAACCCTATACAGGGTCACTATGAGTTGATACCGACTCCGTGGCACTTAAAATAACAGCAACAACAGGTAGTATCAAAAATGGAAACAGCTTGGGCTGCAAGTCTAACCATATGTTAACTGGGCCCTAGCAGCCATTCTACAGATTAAACATGCAAAGTGAGACTACAGTAGCCAAAGTTTACATGACTTAAGTCAACTCTCCATCTCAATCTTCCCTTGCTTTTATTTTCACCAACTTGCAAGTACACAAATGTAAATGACTTCCTTTGCTCTTCCACTCCACAACGTTTAATCAGGTCAATGTTCCCAAGTACCCCATGAATTTACCAAATTTACTACACATGCAAGGTTTCACAAACATGACTCATTCCATTATGGGAACAAACATGGAGGGCCAGAACCTGAAAACAGGACCAATCAATTAGGGTGTGACTGGAACGTGAAGGAAGATGCGCACACACACACACACACACACACACACACACACACACACCCAAAAAAGTAAATGTAGGCAGTGGAGCGGAACCAAGTATGAGGGGAATGTGTTGACCAGCAGTCAGTAGAAATCTCAGCAGAAAGACAGAGGAGCAGCAAATGTTAACAGGCAGATGCCCTGGCAGACAGTCAGAACCTACTGGTTCAGAAGTTGTGCATCAGCAAACAGGGAAATTTTCATGCCAGCAAGCAAAGACCCCATCTACGTCAAGGGGATTGAGCCACTCCCTACAGAGGCTCAAGGAGCAAACTCCCTTAGAAAAGCAAGATCAAGAAGAGAACAGCAGAAGTCAAGTTCCAGAGAAATTTCTCTAGACCATAATGTCCAAAGTTACAAATGTTAAGATTAGGAAAATCTGTGGTTTCCAAATTAAATAACATGCTAAATGCTAGGCTGAGGAGTTTTCACTTTCTTCTGGGGGCATGTCAGCCAAGGAAGATTTTGATGTGCACAAAGTAAGAAGGACCAACAGGAGGAGTTTTGAAGTAAGAACTGGATTTGAATTCTGACTCCCCCATTTGACAGTTATGTAATCATGAAGAAATGACTTCAGCTGCATAAGCCTCAGTTTCCTTATCTGTCTAGTTACCTCCTAAAGTGGTCATGAGTATTCTGTAATATGGGAGTGACCTAAATTTAGCTGGGGTCACCCTGCCCTTTGAGGTTTAAATAGAATAGACTAGCTTCCTTCCCCATGAGCACTGGGTAACTTTTTTCCCCCTTGTAATCCTTCTGAGGATTCCTGAGGTAGGAAAAGACAGGGAACGCTTCTGGAATCCTGAATGACATCAGTTTCTGGATCATCATATCTTCCCACACATGTAATTCTTTTCTCTGAAATTTGACAGTCTTTAGGAAAAGATTCCTTCCCCCTCAAAGGACCACCAACACAAGGTACATTCACAATTACCTGTGAGATCTTAGGAAACTGTAAGAGGTTCTACAGTAGCAACACATACAACTCAAAAACCAGTATTAGCCATCCTCTGACTATACTACTAAGACATATCCCAATCACCTTCCCCTGCAGTTTCCATGTGGACTTGGCCCCCTCCTTTCTATTCTTCTCTCTCACACCCCAACCCCAAATTCCCGTAACGTCTCATTCTAACAATATGTTATTGTTGTTAAGTACCATGGAGTTGGTTCTAACTCATAGTGACCCTGCACAGGGTTTCCGAGGCTGCAAATCTTTACAGAAGCAGAAAGCCTCATCTTTCTCCCACAGAACAGCTGGTAGTTTCAAACTGCCGACCTTGAGGTTAGCAGCCTGATTCATAAACACTACACTGCCATAGCCCCTTTCTAACAATATGGGTATCCCTTTTTGTTTCATAATCTCCTTCCAGATTGTACCCTAGAGGTCTGATCTTCTAATCTACTCTGGGCAGCAAGTCAGTAGAGCCAAGATGATAGACTAGAACTTGAAGTCAAAGGAAATGCACTGTAACGCTAGTCTGGAAAACAAACAAACAAAATCTAGGACTTTTACTGTAAGATTGTGTGATGTCTGTTTTAACATAAGGATTTAATGTCAGGATTGAATATGTATGTGTGTTTGTCTATGATCTAGAGAGTGAAAGTTCTAAGAGAAAACTTTCTAGTCATGTAAATACTTCAGACA
This sequence comes from Chrysochloris asiatica, assembly GCF_000296735.1. NCBI lineage: Eukaryota > Metazoa > Chordata > Mammalia > Afrosoricida > Chrysochloridae > Chrysochloris > Chrysochloris asiatica. The sequence goes on from NW_006408550.1 coordinate 17,555,833, forward strand.
ATCCCCAATTTATGACTTAAGACACATACAGAGTAGATTTTCCCGGTGTGCTCCTTGGTTCTGTGACTGTCACAGTAACTGCTGGGGTGATCTGACAGTGTGGGATAGTGCTGAGCCAAGGAATGTTGTTGTTGGTAAGTGCTGCTGAGTCGGTTCCGACTCATAGAGACCCTGTATAGGGTTTTCAACGAGTGGCTGGTGAGCTTGAACTGCTGACCTGATGGTTCAAACCAACTTTGCAGTCCAGCACATTAACCCACAGCACCACACCTCTTCAACTGGAGGGCTCAGAATTTATCCCTAACATTCTATTGATGTTGTGTGCCATGGAGTCAGTTCTGACTGTTAACAATCCTGTTTAGGGTTTCCAAGAGTGATTGTTGGGTTTGAACTGCTGACTTAGCAGCTACCAGTTCAGTGCTTATCCTATAGTGCCACATCTTCTTTAATTTTAATATGACAGTCCCAACTTTGAGCAAGTATATCTCTTATTTAAACGTTTTCTTTCTAGCTCTGACAAAAGTTGCTACTCAGCAATTTTTAAAGAGATGGCCCAATGTCCTTTTCTTACATCTAAACACCATTAAATACGTATATGGGAAACATCCTTCAATAGCGTTGGTTGTAAAAATTCAGTGTTTTAGATTAATGAAAAATTGTATCTCAGTTTTTAAGATCCAAAGTTAGGTTTACAGTATTGGTTTGCATATGATCTTTGGTTAAAATTTTAAATAATAGAAAACTAAATGCCTTCTGTTGCTAAGAGAGCTTTAGTGATAGTTCCATTTTTCTATAAATGAAATGCTTCCTCTGAGTGTATCTAGGCATTATGAGGGTTAAATTTAATTTCTTTTTATCTTCTTTGGTCTTTCAAATTTTCTAGATGACTGTGATTCAAATGCACAACTGTGTTTATTTATGTCTGCTTTCACACTTAGGCTAATACATACATACATATATATGTATGTATTATTATATAACAATATACATATATATTGTTGTTATGTGCCGTGGAGTCAGTTCCAACTCATAGCGACCCTGTACAGGGTTTCCGAGGCTGTAAATCTTTACGGGAGCAGAAAGCCTCATCTTTCTCCCACGGAACAGCTGGTAATTTCGAACTGCTGACCCTGAGGTTTGTAGCCCGATTCGTAACCACCACGCTACCAGAGTCGATTCCAACCCATAGCGACCCTGTATAGGGTTTCCAAGGAGTAGCTGGTGAGCTTGAACCACTGACCTTGAAGTTCAAACAACTTTGCAAAAGTCCTCACCACTGGACCAATAAACGACATTCTTATCAACGGAGAAAAGATTGAAGTTGTCAAGGACTTCATTCTTCTTGGATCAACTATCAACACTCACGCAAGCATCAGTCAAGAGATAAAACGACATATTGCATTAAATAAATCTACTGCACAAGACCTTTTTAAAGTGTTGAAGAGCAAACATGTCAGTTTGAGGACTAAGGTGCACCTGACCCAAGCCATGGTATTTTCAATAACCTCATATGCACACAAAAGCTGGACAGTGAATAAGGAAGACCATAGAAAAATTGATGCCTTTGAGTTATGGTGTTGGAGGAGAATATTGAAAGTGCCATGGGCTGCCAAAAGAACCAATAGATCCATTTTGGAAGAAGTGCAGCCAGAGTGCTCCTTAGAGACCAAGATGGCCAAACTTCGTCTCTCATACTTTGGACATATTGTCAGGAGGGACCAGTCACTGGAGAAGGCTATCATGTTTGGTAAGGTGGAGGGTCAGAGATAAGAGGAAGACCCCCAGCAAGATGGATTGGCCAAGTGGCAGCATTGATGGACTCAAGCGTGGCAACAATAGTGAGGTTGGCCCAGGATTGGGCAGTTTTTCATTCTGCTGTGCATAAGGTTGCTATGGGTCGATACAGACTAGATGGCACCTAACAACAATTTACTCTGTTAATCTAGATTCCATCCCATAAATCATAATGCACATAACTTATTATCCTTCCATTTACATGGTAAAAATAATAGTAACCAGGTGATTTTTTTTTTTTTATCACTCTGCAGCCATCACAAAATAATTAGTGTATCCGTAATCAGAAATAGTCCAGTATAGGTACACTTAAGGTTCTTAGTTGAATAGACCCAGAAAAATGTGTGATTTCCAAAAAAAAAAACTTGCTTGCTGCTAAAACTAACAGTAATGCCAAATCTTTTCAAAATTTTTGCATTGCAAGTAGTAAAACTACAATGACTTAGACTAGAAATATGAAACTCATTTCAAGTAGCTGGCTCATTCTTATCTGAGTTACCCTCCCCACTTTGCTCTATGCATCATCCACATGAATACTGCAAAAAGAAACACTTAACAAGCCTTGATGAATATAGCAATTATAACACAAAAGAAATCATTAATACATCAGAACAGAAGAGTATGGTCTGTTAGCAGCTAATTAGGCTTCTTCTGTAATTATCCTCCATTTGAGAAATTTTCTTAATGTAAAAATGATCAAACAAATCATGAGTATTCACTTAGTTTAATTAGGTAGCAGCATGAAGGCACATTTCGCTTCATCTGCTATATATATTATATACATATGTATATATATATATTTCTAATAATCTTTATAGAAAAGCTGAATATTTTAAAACTTTTATAGCATCTACATCATAAAACCTTTCCTAAACACCTTTATCTCTTATCCCCACATGAACCTCTCAGATGTTCAACATTGTGCTCCATTGGATGTGCCTGTGTAGTCACTGAAAGAGGAAAGATTAGGAAAGCCTTATGTAGCAGGGATTAGAGCCCAAGTGGATAGAGGGAGAGAGAGAGTGGGAGAAGAAGTGGGAGAGGACAGAGAAGGAAACAGGGAAATAAGAGGGAGGGGACTGAGAAGGAGAGAGGGAGGGAGAAAGAAAATAAGACATTGAGGATGAAAGGGAAGAGAAAAGAAGAGAATAAAGAATAGTAGAAATGGAAATAAAGAAAAAAAGGAGAAATAAGGAAGGCAAGGGTGAATGGATGGTTAGAATGGAGACAAGTGGGCACTCAGATGGTTTTGGCTCTAGATCATGCACTGGAGATTTACACCTGAGCTCTCTATATTAGAGGCAATCTTCAGATTAAAATGAATTCTCTTCCTAAATCTGTCTTTCAGTTAAGTTTGTAAGTCAGAACAGTAAGGTACTGTTCATACCTAATGTCAGTTAATCAAATATATGCTTTAGTATATAGTGTGCCTTTCTATGCAGAAAAAAAAAACATTTAAAGAAGCACTTCTAGATACACTAAACACCTGCAGGGTAGGCACTGGCCTGCAAACCACAAGGTTGGTGGTTCAAGTCCACCAGCCGCTCCGTGGGAGAAAGATGAGACCTTCTGCTCCCGCAAAGATTTACAGCCTCAGAAACTCGATAGCCTTTAATAACAACAAAAAATTTTGATATGCAGCACAAAGTAACACCCATTTAGAAGTATGTAACTCAAATTTCTAATAGGCTTTCAAAGAGAGGTTGGCTTGTAATTATGGTTGGTTAGGCATATCAGATGTCTACAACTAGGGGACTAACTTATTTTATTTTTAAAAATCAAGAGAACTTAGTTGGAAACACTCAACAATCCATTAGGAATATACTCTGCGGCGGGGGGGAGGGGGGAAGAATTTAAAATATATTGTTATGTATTTAATTGTGCTCCCCACTCCCAAAAAATATGTGTTAGAATCCTAAGGCTTATACCTATGGATGGAATCCTATTTGAAACCAAGATTCTCTTTGTTATGTTAATGCGACCCTATCTGTCTAGTTGCTATCCTTATTAAGTGTCCTGGACTTGGTTCTAACTCACAGAGACCCTGTACAGGGTTTCCAAGGAGCAACTGGTGGTTTGAACTGTGGACTTTATAATTAGCAGTCCAGTGCTTGTGACTTGTAAGGTATAAGGAGCAGCGTAGACATTGTTGTTGTTGTTAAGTGCTATCAAGTCAGTTCTGACTCATTGCGACCCTGTACAGGGTTTCCAAGAAGCAGTTTGAACTGCTGTAGTTTGAATGGTGAACTTGTGGTCAGCAGTCCAGTGCTTATTCTACAGAGCCACAGCAGGATTCCAGCATAGACAATGGAGACAAGCAAATACAGCCTAGAGGAGACAGATGTCTCCTAGGAAGTCAGGATTCTCCCTCAAGCCTACAGTGAGAGCCTTTCCCTAGAACCGGTGTCCTGAATTCAAACTTATAACCTCCTAAATGATCAGAAAATAAACCACTGTTCTTAAAAGCCACTCACTTGTAGTATTTCTGTTAAACAGCACTAGGTAACAGGATTTTTGTTGTTGTTATTTTTAAAAAATCATCCTATCTTCGGGAAAAAACACCCAAGAGAGAGGACTAACTTCTACCTATAATTTTCAAAACCAGAAAATTCCTCCAACTTCATTTTTCAAAAATGGCACCTACCATCCCTCCCACAGTGCTTTCTGCTTCATAGCTGGGCCTGATAATTCATTGCAGTGGCCACACAGAGCTCAGACGCTACACTCATACTCACAGCTGTGGGGTTTATAAGGGAGTTACCAGGATACAGTGCAGAATCAGAAAATGCTCAGGGCACGGTTTCTATCTGCTAGGACAGTTTCTCTTCTGTTGTGCCCACAGGCAGGCCTCTCTCTCTGGACCTTGGTTTGGTCTCTACCCTACTCCAGTATTGACACAAAACTCTTTTATGGCTTCTGATAAATGCTCACAGGACACAGCACTCAGCCAGAAGCCAGAAGGCACTTAGCTCCCTTGTGAAGAGAGGCAATTTACTGGTGTGGCGCTGTGGGTTAATGTGCCAGACTGCAAAGCCATTTGAACTGCAAACTCTGGTTCAAATTCACCAGCTGCTCCTTGGAAACCCTACATGGGGTCTCTATGGGTCAGAGTCGACTTGACTGCACTCAACAACAACAATTAAGCACTTAGGCTTGCTGATTCATGGAGCTAAGGCCAAGCATCTTCCAACTGAGGCTCATAGTCGAGTGGAGTGTCCTTTGAGCATTTATCAGCAGTGCTAAAAGAGTTTTGTAATATTGATGGAGTAGGCCAGAGGTCAGTGGGCCCACAGTTGAGAGCTCAGGAACCAGAGGCAGGCCTGCCTGGAGGCATGGCTAAGAAGAGGCTGCCCTGATTGGAGGAGTTATGTCCTGAGCGTTTCTGACCCTGAATTGTAATTTTGTGACACAAATTGGCAGAGGAACAACAGCAACAAAACCAAGTGTCAGACCACCAGACACAGAACAAGCCAAGCCGAGTAACTTTCAGCAGGAGGCTTGCTTCCAGAATGGGGTGCTTCCATTCACTTAATTGGGATAGTTAGATTTGCTGATGCACAGAGCTCTGTCCAAAAGCACTCAACTTGATTTGCTCCATGACTGGGAAACCCGCTGCCCTGTCACATGCTCTGGCTCTTGGTTCTGCTGCTGCTGTACTACTTCTCTAGGGCCACAGCTTTCTGTCCCTGGGTCACAGAGAGTCAATATGCAGGGCTCTCAGGGTCCAACCAAAGTCCTCCACTTCTAGCCCTTCTTCTCTTCATAAGCTGATCCTCTGTTCCTGTTTCTGACATGACTCATCTTATACATGGTAGCGGTCCAAGATTTCACAACTGAGCCTGTTACCAATCACATAACTGAATCACATAATAAATCAGCATCTCCCCCTATCTTCCCTTACGCAGGACCATTAGGAAAAAGTCATTTGCTTAGAGTTTACAGAGGCTATGACTAGAGGAGACATTAAAGAATCCACTGCACTTCATTGAATAATAATAATTTTTCCCTTTTTCAGTAATTAAGGAACATTTGGCCCACCCATTTGGACAGAATCAATCTTGTTTCCCAAGATTGCAAGTCCTTTCTGGGAAATGTGATCCTGAATCACCAGTCCACTGTCAGGAGGGTGGGAGGCAACTACTCCTCAGTGCTGGCAAACAGCATGGTGTGCACACTCGATTTAGGGGGCTCAGAACAGCCATCCATGTGGACATGCTGACCAGACCATAACTGGGGTTTGTTTTAGGAGACAACACGCCCCACTCAACTTATTCTCTGATTTGCATCAATGGCATAAAGAAAAAACAGCAGTGTTTTCTATTAGTTGTAGCTTATGGTCTTCAAACCAATCCCACTGCCGTCTAGAAGATTCCAACTTATGGCAACCTATGATGCAGAGTGGGATGCTCCACAGGTTTCCCAGACTGTCACTCCTTACTGAAGCAGGCTGCCCCATCTTTCTCCTGCAGAGCAGCTGGTAGGTTTGAACAGCTGGATTTTCAGTTAGCAACTCAATGCTTAACCTACAGTTGAATTTAGGCACCTAAGTTTTTAATCAGTACAGTTAATTTGACATTTTGATTATCTTTTTATAAACCATGGTTGGAAAGGCTATGCTGGATCAGAACTTCCCCAAGCTTTGTGTAAAATGACCCCAAAATATTTCAACTGCATATGGTGGCACCCTGCTTCAAGCGCTTCACTACCATAGTACAGTGAATTACTTCATGTGACTTTGTAACAAAACATAAGACTTTTCTTCCCTGATGGACTTGAATTTAAAAAAGTGGGAAAAGATGCTGATAGGCTTATGTGATTCAGTTATGAGTGATTGTTAACAGGGTTAATTGTGAAAACATGCAATTCTAATATGAATGCATAGTGAACCAGCTCAGAAGCAAAGGGTGGATCTCACTACATCAAAGAAGAGTTAGGACTAGAGTGTCTTCTTGGGACCCTGAGATCCCTGCACATTGAACCTTCTGTAGCCAGAGAAAGAAAGCTGTGGCACTGGAGAATACCAGAGGAACGACAGAAGCAGAACCAAGAACCAGAGCACCAGAAAGTGGAACGCTTCATAGCCCACAGACCAAGTACAACTGAGTGGTTTGCGGCAGGAGGCTTGCTTGTGGAGTGGGGAACTTAATTGAGAAGCTAGATTTGCTGATTCACAGAGTTAAAACCAAGTGCCTTCAGGCTGAGGCTTATCATGGAATGGAGTGTCCTTCGGACATTTATCAGCAGCCCTAAACGAGTTTTGTAACACTGTTGGAACAGGACAGGTGCCAAGGGGTCTGTGGTTGAGATTCCAAGACCAAAGAGAGGCCTGCTTCCACGTATGGTTGAGGAGAGGCTGTCGTGACTGAAGAACTATGCCCTGAGCATTTCTGATGCTGACTTGTAACCTGTAACTTCCCTAATAAACCCCGTAAATGTGGGTACAGTATCTGAGTTCTGTGTGGCTGTTGCAATGCATCATTTAACCCAGCTGAGAAGACAGTGCTATGGGAAGGACGGTTGGTGCCATTATTAGTAATAAATATGACCTTAGCCTCCTCAGGCCTTGGACTGACCCTGAGACTGATCCTCCTCCTCCCACTTGTGAAGTAATAGGAGGTCAGATGCCACCAACATGACATTTTTACAGCTGCTAACCAAAACATCCTGGCGTGGCGCTGTGGGCTAATGCATTAGACTGCAAAGTCATTTGAACCTCACCAGCTGCTCTTTGGAAACCCTGTACAGGATCGCTATGGGTCAGAACCGACTCAATGGCACTTAACAACAACAACCAAAAAGTAGGCAACTCAAACCCAACCACCATGCCAGATTGAACTATAAAAGCCAATCATCCCTACTACATTTCATATCTTCTTCTTAGTTTTTATCCCAACTCTTTTTATACATCTGAGGTGAAAGACAAGTTTCAAAAATAGTTCACAATGTTTTCTACCATCAAACGTAATGTCTGGTAAAACTAATACTGATGAATAATCAAGGAAGTATGCTCAAATATACAGACTGAAATGATGTCTGCACACCATTGATTCAAGTTTTCTAAAGGGAACATTTGGGGACTGTGGTGTAGTTGATGTTCATCTGGCAAGTATGGATAAGGCTGTGTTGGTCATGCAAACACTGAATGCTTCTGAACTAGTTGATGAATAGCTTTTGTTCTGAGGCCCCTTGGAGTCCTTGGGTAGTGCAGACGGTTAATGTGCTCTGCTGCTTGGAGGTTGAAGTCTACCCAGGGTCCCTCAGAAGTAAGGCCTGGAGACCTGCTTTCAGAGAAATCAGTCTTTGAAAACCCTAAGAAGAACTGTTGTACCGTGACATGCATGAAGTCCCTATGAATCAGAACTGTTGTACCGTGACATGCATGAAGTCCCTATGAATCAGAACTGTTGTAC
>NW_006408550.1:17564446-17616057 GCF_000296735.1 Chrysochloris asiatica
TGTACCGTGACATGCATGAAGTCCCTATGAATCAGAACTGTTGTACCGTGACATGCATGAAGTCCCTATGAATCAGAACTGTTGTACCGTGACATACATGAAGTCCCTATGAATCAGAACTGATGCAACAACAACTATTCTAGAGCCTCCTGGGCTCTGCAGTCAACCTGTCCCCCTCCCCAAACTTTACCCTAGCTAGGAAACGTAGTATTAAATCCTGGAGCGGCACATATTCTCCAGGATCTGCTCCAAGGCCTCTGCAAATACACTAGTTTGCTTGGACCATGGTGATGTCAAATATTTTTAATACGCTGTTGTTGTTGTTAAGTGCCGTCGATGTCAGTTCTAACACATAACGACCCTGTATAAGGTTTCTGAGGATCAGCTGGTGAGCTTGAACTGCCAACCATGTGGTTCAAAGTGACTTTGCAGTCCAATGCATTAACCCACAATGCCACACCTATAGCCCTTGAATAAAAAATGTGCTGCCACACTGGCATGCAAGAATTTGCTTGCAGGAGGGAAGGCATATTGTAATAACAAGAACTACGGTTACTTCCCATTTGAACCCCAAGCTATTATACTATCCTTCCCATCTCGGATCTGCTCACCCCAACTGTGGAAATCATGAGCACTTTGATCTACAAATTCAGGCGCCAGTATAGCAACTCAGCTTTTATTGCCAGTGTAGGCCTCCATTTCAGGACAGGTAGTACTTTTGCAAGCTGAGCCAATTATGACTCACCTTCCTTGTCATTGTTCTCCCATGGACTTTTCCATCTCTTCCTTAGCTGAAGATGTAGAAGGATGTACCAGGGACTTCACAAAGTTCATAGAAAAATTTCTTTGTCTTTTAATTCCATTTTTCCATGAACTTTTTTAAGTCCTCTCATGTAGGTATGGGAGTGTGAAGCTCCTTTTCTAGCCAATATAATGTTTTTGGTTTTTTTCAGTATGTTCCTGACCATAGGGGTGATCTCTGTACTTTACTGTCATAAATTATTTCTATGTGTGTTCTCTATTTAGAGGTAACCCCCAACTACATCTTATCATTACATCTTATTGTTAGTAATATCTATTACATACAAGGAGCTCTGGGAGCGTAGTGGTTATAAATCGGGCTGCTAATCTCATGGTCAGCAGTCTGAAACTTCCAGCTGTTCCGTTGGAGAAATATAAGGCTTTCTGCTCCCATAAAGATTTACAGCCTCCGAAACCCTGTACAGTGTTGCTATGAGTCAGAACTGACTCCACGGCACACAACAACAACAACTACATACAGTGATGCAGAGCCTACTTTGTTGATGACATCATTGTGAGATGTTTGCTTGCAGGTGCCCAATTTTACAATTTACTGTTCAAAACACTGCTGCTGAGATTGTTCTTGAAACTAACTAACACACCTCACTTGCTTCACCACATTGACCCAAACACTGATGGTTTTGCTCAAGTCAGTAGTCAGATTTGGGAAGCAGTGAGGTGTTAGCATGAAATATACGAAGAAAGCCTGCTACCTTGCATTTCAAATCTACCATGCAGTCTAGTGCTTCTCCTACAGTGCCTTACCAGGTATATAGTACTTTAGAATTTGAGTAGTGTCACGTGCTCATTGTCCTAACTTGAATAGAAGAAATACGCGAAGACAAGCTGAAAAGTTGCACCAGACAGCTCACACTCATCTTCTGACTAGACACTCCACTCCCAGATAATTCAGAACCCAAATAATTCAGAACCTTCCACAAGTGAAGTTATTACCACAACTGACAAAATGCCTGGCCATCTTACTCTCCTTAATTGTTGGAATAAACTTTTATGATTTGTGTATTTTCTTATGTATGCATGTATTAAAATATATCTATATTGGGATAATAACTAAAAAGAAGATATTAAATCTGAAGCTCCTAATTTAATTTGCAAGTTTGTAAGTAATGTTTCCAACCCCCAAAAGACAAAGATCAGATTTATAAAGAAACTGATAATAAAACCTAGTAGTAATGAAAAGTTGGGGGAAATGAGATATTTGATTTACATCACAGCCAACTTATGACAAAGTAGTCAGAACAGAACTCCATCATAAATTGGAGGACTATCTGTAGTTTCCTTTGGAGTTGGGTTGGAGATATCACAGCCAATAGAAATCAACCCTTTTCAGTAACAAATACTTTTACTGATATGAAATGGACAAACTTTACTCTCTGCACTACGAAATGAACATCCTAGGGACCAGGACTTCTTGTTACTAAATGCCATCAAGTGGGTTCTAACTCATGTGGGTATGAACCACTAACCTTGTGATTAGCAGTCCAGTGCTTATCCTACAGCATCACACCAGAACTCCACCTAGAAAATCCTTTTGCTCTATAGGCTTATTCCAAAACCTTTTTCTATTCCAGCATTTCCAGAGCCCATTTCTCTTTTAAGAGGTAAATCAAGCCTTTGGAAGCACCACTGAGTAGTAAAATTATGTTGAGATGAGAAGCGGATTCAGGCTTTACTGCATACACACAGTGGGTCTAGCTACCAGAATGGAATTCTTTCCCATTCATCCTGACCATTTTTTAGTTGCTTCCTTTTCGTTATTATCCTTAATTATTCCATATTAGTCTAAAACATCCAAATAATTCTATGAATTTATATTTTACTTGGAAAAAGTACAGAGTGTTGAGTGAAATAGCACCATCATCGTCTTAACGCATTTCGGGGGGGGGGGGGGGGAATTGCTGATGTAAGCTCAAAGGACTCTTCATTCCAAATGCATTTGTTGTCACTGTGTTTTCTGAGTTATAACCACTGCGTGTGAGAAGAGCTGGAACAGTGATGTGTCACATGAAACTTTCCCTTTCCACTCAGCACTAATGAAAATATTTGCCTTCTACTTAACTAACAGGTCTTTTCTTTAAAACTTGCTGAACTTGTTTTTTAACTTAGGAACCTCAGCACTGACCAACACAGGGATGCTTTAGATATCCATCTCTTTTCATTCCTTAGGGGGTAAAAGAAAGAAAACAATTCCCAAGCTTACAAGCTGAGTAAGAAAAAAGAAGAAAAGTTTCTTAGTACATAGTAAATCATTTTTAAGCTTATGAACTTATTTCTTTCTAGTAAATGTTATTGTTAAGTACTGTCCAGTTGGTTCTGACTCATAGTGACCCTGTATAGGCTTTCTGAGGCTTTAAATCTCTGCAGGAGCAGAAAGTCTCATCTTTTTTCTCTCCCATGGAGCGGTTGGTGGGCTGCAACCTCTGACCTTGTGGTTCCCAGTTCCATGCTCCTCCTATAGAACTATTACGTTCCCTTTCTAGTAAATACCAACACCAAAAAAAATCGCTTACTTTCACACACATAATAAATATACACTGCCAATATAATTATAATTTTACAACAATGTGAAAAGCACAAATTGAAATGATTTTTTTTTTTATCATTCACAGGTATATTGTTGTTAAGTGTCATCAAATTGGTTCAGACTCATAGCCACCCTGTATAGGGTTTCCAAGGAGTAGCTGATGAGTTTGAATCATTACCTTGCAGTTCAAATCAACCATGCAGTCTAGTGCTTCTCCTACAGTACCACACCAGGTATATAGTACTTCCGAATTTGAATGGCAGCATGTGCTCATCCTCCTAACTTGAATAGAAGCAGCTGAAGTAGCCAAGATTTCTATACCATAGAAAACTTTCTATTCTTCTGAAAACAGTCTCTTTAACTATACATTACTCAATTTTTAAAAAAGTCATATTGGTAGGACTAAAAAGTATACACATTTCAATACAAGAATATTTTTAAAAATATTTCATCAACTTCACCAAATCATTCCACCAAAGCTAAACAGTCATCAAATTACTATCCAGAAGAGTCAGCAGCTGCTTCTATTTAAGGCTACACTATAGGTCTCTACTGTTTCCTCCTTCTTGCTCCAAATTAACCGAAGAAAGAGTCAGCCTGATTCATTTCAAGAGCCCTTTCTCCCTACAGGTTACCAGGAGATAAAAGATGGAAAGCAGCTGCATTTCCTGGGCCATTGTGTTCCTTTCAGTTGTGTCCCTTCCTTTTCTTTCCCTCCACAGTCTCTCCCTTTTCCTGTACAACCTTAGTTCCCCGTCTAGTCTGATGGCTCCTATATGTGTATCTCTAGCCTAAACTTTCTTTGCTAGGAATTCCCCACTCTAGTCCCTAACTAGCTACACTCTATCTGGAGCTGAATAGGTACAATATGGAACTCAGGGTAAGAATCTTCTGACCTGTTATCAGTAAGAAGTAAATCACACCACCCTTCATTCCAACCGGTTTTCAACCAGAAATCTAGATGTTATTCTTGATTCATCCTTTTAAGAGGACGACCCCCAACGAGATGGATTGGCCAGGTGGCAGCATCGATGGACTCAAGCATGGCAACTACAGTGAGGTTGGCCCAGGATCGGGCAGTGTTTTGTTCTGCTGGGCATAGGGTCACTATGAGTTGGTACCGACTCTATGGTACCTAACAACAACAACAACACTATATTGATTCATAAAAATTCTGTAAGTTCAACTGCAAAATATATCTCAAGTCCCCTCTCTACATCTCCACCACTACCATAGTGGTTACCAGTCGTGCTGCAGGCCTCAAGGTCAGCAGTTCAAAGCTACCAGCCATTCCTCGGGAGAAAGATGAGGCTTTCTGCTCCTGTAAAGATTTACAGCCTTGGAAACCCTGTACAGGGTCGCTATGAATGGAAACCAACTCCATGCTATATAATCACCAACCACCACCAACATCCATCTTGTCGAGAAAACTGCCATCTGTCACCTGGACGATTTCCACAGCCTTTACCACCTCCACAGATGCTCCCTTCCAACCCTTAAAAATTCTCCATAAAAATATAGTGATCTCCATAAAATATTAGTAATTCATAAACTTATTCCCGGGAATAACTTACTATTGTATTTTAAATAAAATGCATACACCTTACAAAATTGCTTCTACATATGAGGAGGCTTCAGAAAGTTCATGTAAAAATGGAATTGAAAGATAATGGAATTTTCCCATGGAATTTTTGAAGTCCTCTTTTGTTTTTCCAACCTCTTCCCCTCAATCACTGTGCTTGAGCCCCACAGGGGTTAGGCAAATGTGATTTTTCAAGCACATTCATGTCTTTCCTACCCTGGGCCTTTGCCAGGAACACCCTTGCACTTGACTTCCCATCGCTACCTCTTTCTCATCTTTAAGAGCAGTGCCAATATATCATGCCTACTGACCCTACCTAAAGTAGATTCCTATGCTATCCTGACTGTTTACCACAGCTATCCATGACCTCAGTCTTTATTTTAACCTATTTTACATTGTTAGCTCCGTTTACATGCATTCTCACTGAACCATCCTAACTATCATATACAATATATATTATTGTCATCATTTTACTTATAAGGAAATTCAGTTTCCTGATGGTAAATCAATTTGCACAAGGTTATATACGTCCATGAACAATAGGACTGGAATTTTAAACCAGGTAAAACAGACTCAGAAGTTAAGCAGTTTGTCTGCTGGTTCAATCTTAAGATCTTTTTTTTTTTACTAAACCATGGTGCTCCCCTTATATGCTGCTGTGTATTATTTAATATGGACCTACTAGCCATTGTCTATGTAACTTCCATCAAATTACTGGGTTGTTCTTGATAAGTGCTGTTGAGTCAGTTTTGACTCATAGCAATCCTGTATATGGTTGCCATGGAGTGGATGGTGAATTTGCACTTCAAACCAACCTTGTGGTCCAGTGCTTTATCCCACAGGGCAACACCAGCACTGGGTGGGACTATGCAAATGTGAGGTGCTTGTGGCCCCTCAAGGAAACTGCATAGTCTGCCTCTACACCATTTTTACACCTACATTTAAAAGTATAATGACCTACAGGCCTCCTAAATTGCAATAAAAATAAAACACACACACGTATATAGATATATTATAGAAAATATTAAGGTAAAATACCAAGTAATTTTGTTTTTTCCCAATGATAACCTGCATTTATCTACATTTTCTATCAAAAATGTATCCCTATTTTAATCAGAAAATTATAATCAATTTTCAAATAGGTCTGAAAACAACTAAAACATACTTATATGAACCCAGTGAAAACTGAAAAATCTCATACTTTATTATTTTTATGATTAAATTTACATTGTTGTTAGGTGCCACTGAGTCAGTTCTGACTCATTGTGACTTTGTGCACAACAGAATGAAACACCGCCTGGTCCTGTGCTATCCTAACAATAGTTATTTTAAGCTCACTGTTACTGCCACTGTGTCAATCCATAACCCTCGGATGTTCCTAGTTTTCATTGATCCTGTACTTTGCTAGCATGATGTCCTTCTTCAGGGACTGATCCTTCCAGACAACATGTCCAAAGTACTTGAGACCAAGTCTTAACTATCCTTGCATCTAAGGAACCTCTTGGATGTACTTCTTTCAAGAGAGATTTGTTTGTTCTTCTGGCAGTCCATGGTGTTTGTCATTGCTTTCACAATTTCATTAATTTCTTTGATTTTTCATTCATTTTATAGATTTGTTATAGGAGTTTAGTCAAAAACCTTTATCCAACTGAGCTTGAAACTCCCATGTTCTAGCACTTGGCTACCTCTGCATATGTTCTTGTCTAACCCCATTATTTAAAGTCTTGCTTTTAAAAATTAATTCCTTATTCTTGTTAAGTACTGTCAAGTCAATTCCGACTCATAGTAATCCTGTATAGGGTTTCCAAGGAGCACCTGGTAGGTTTGAACCACCGACATTGTGGTCACACCTTTGCGGAACACCGACATTATGGTCACAGGACCCAAAAATTAATTCCTAGGCAACTCTAAAAATTCTTTTATATTTAATACTGCATTTCCTTGTACACTTGAAATGAATCATAATAGTGTCGTATTTACAAGAGTGACAAATACTTCTCAGAGCCACTAGATTTTTTCATGACTGTGAATAATACCTAGAGCACCAACTCCGGCCTCTACCACCTCTGAAATTCTCATACTGTATGTCCAACATCCTATTGACAACCTGCTGGCATATCTGACACCAGTTACTACTGAGATCATTCCAGCTCATGGTTACCCTATGACAGAGTCGAACTGGGCTTCATGGAGTTATCAATGGCTGATTTTTCAGAAGTAGCTTGTCAGAGCTTTCTTGAAAGGTGCCTCTGGGTGCACTGGAATCTCCAACCTTTTAGTTAACAGGGAGTCCTGGTGTGGCGCTGTGGGCTAATGCATCAGACTGCAAAGTCATGTGAACTGCAAGGTCGGTGGTTCAAGCGCACCAGCTGCTCCTTGGAAACTCCTTAAGAATCTCATCAGCCACAACAGCAGATAATAGACACTTGTTTTTGTTTCTTGTGGTTAGCTGCTGTAGAGACGGCCTTCAGTTCATGGCAACCGCATGCCTGGTCCTGTGCCAGCCCCAGGATCTGATGCAGGTTGATCGGGTTCTGATTCTTATGGTTTTCATAGATGATTTTGAGAAGTGGATTGGCATGTCTTCCTTCTTAGTGTGTCCTAGTCTGGAAGATCTGCTGACACCTGCTCAGCATCATGACAGAGGGTGGTGGCTGGGAATTGAACTCATGCCTTCCACATGGGAGGCAAGAATTTTACCACTGAACTACCAGTGCCTTCTCACTTTTTTTTTTTTTTTTTTATCATTCTCATAAAAATGTCAAAGTTTGGTACTCAGTGTCAAGTAATTATGGTAAAAAAAATATAAATAAATACAGGCCTTCACTGTTTAGATGACTACAACTACCATCTGGGCATGTGGCAGATAAATGAAGTAGGTCTTCAAAAATTAAGTAGGCAGTTTAAAATCTGTGTGGATGTTTGTTAGGTTTAGGGTTTTTCTCCTGGAAGTGCACTCCAATAGGACATCGGATTTGTGATCTCTGAAAAAGTGTATGAGATCAAAGCTTCTACCCACAATGATGTCTGCAGCAAGAACTCTCCTTGGGTGTCATGACACCACATCGATTGTTGCACGACTTTGCACAAGGGCCTTCATAGCCTTGGTGTGGCTGTCAGCCTTGAGTCACTGAAGCAACATGTTGTTAACACAGTGTCCACATACACACAAGCTCAAGCCCCTGCTCACCTAACACACACCCTTCATTCCCATTACCGTAAGATTCATAGCTACTAGTCACTGAGGGCCAATTCTGTACCAACTCTTTTCACATAATACTGCTAAGCCTTATAACAAACCCATGGCAGGAATTGTTGTTGCTGTCGAATGGATTTTGACTCACACTGACCCCATATGAAAGAGTAGAAGTGCTCCATAGAGTTTTCTAGGCTGCCTTGGTGTGGCATTGTGGGATATGTACTAGACCACACTCATTTTGAACTGCAAGGTTGGTGGTTCAAACACCCCAGCCACTCCTCAGAAACCCTACACAGAGTTACTATGAGTTGAAACTGACTCAACAGCACTTAACAACACAACAGTCTTTACAGATGGAGACTTGTGGCTGAGGTGAAGGCTCTGAATTGCTAATAAGAAGGTCTATTTTGAAACTGTCAGTGGTTCCTCAGGAGAAAGCGGTCAGTCTGCTCCCATGAGGATTTACAGCCTTGGAAAGCTTAGGAGGCAGTTCTACTCTGCTACAGAGGATTGTTATGAGTCAGAATTACTCAGTGACAGTGGTTTGTAAAACCAGTTACAATCCTTGTTAATGAAATTCCTTGTGACATTTGAAACTGTATTCATATTTAATATAGTCAATTTTTAACAAGCTTTTTAAAATATTTAACTAATCAAATAGTTAATATTTACAAAATTAATAAATACAACTTTTAAAACAGTGACCTTTCAATTTTCTTAAATGTTCAAATATCATATATAAACCTAATTATATTTAGATTAAATGCACAATTATAAATCGGTTCTCAATCAGACAATTTAAAATAGGGTGAAGCAGGCTGACCAGTTTGGCTAATTTAAATTCTTATTCAGTGCTTGTTAAGTACCATTGAGTGGGTTCCGACTCACAAGGGAGCCTGTACAGGGTCTCCAAAGAGTGACTGCTGGGTTTGGACTGCCAACCTTTAGGTTAGTAGTCCACTGCTGATCCTATAGTGACACAGTTACTTAAAATAGTGTCTGTACAGCTTTTAAATGCAAAAACATAAATGCATTTTGGTTCTCTTAAATATTTCCACTACTAAATTAAATTTTCTAAAGTCTGAAAGATGCCTTTCCACAAAAGGAAACATCTATATAATTTTAAGAATTGTTTGTTGTTGTTAGGTGCTATCAAGTTTATTCCAACTCATAGTGACACTATGCACAACACCGCCCAGCCTGCGTAACGCTTCCAATTGTTGTTATGTTGGAACTCGTTGTTGCTCTCACTGTGCCAATCCATCTCATTGGAAGTTTTCCTCTTTTTCACTGATTTTTCACTTTAACAAGAATGATGTCCTTCCACAGGGACAATTTCTCCTGATAATATGTCCTAAGTATGAGAGATGAAGTCTCTCCATCCTTGCATCAAAGAAGCATTCTGACTGTACTTCTAAGACAGATTTGTTTTTTTCTTCTGTAAGTCCATGGTACTATCCATATTCTTCAACAACATCATAATTCAAATGCATCAATTTTTCTACAGTCTTTCTTATTCAATGTCCAACTTTCACATGCATATGAAGTGATTAAAAAAACCATGACTGAGTCAGGTGCACCTTAGTCCTGACATCTTTGTTTCTGAACACTTTAAAGAAGTCTTTTGTAACAGATGTACTTAATGCAATATGTCGTTTGATTTCTCAACTACTGTTTCCATGAATGGTGATTGCGGATCCAAGAAAAATGAAGTCTTTTTTTTTTTTTTTTGAATAATGAAGTCTTTGACAACTTCAGTCTTTTCTCCATTGGTCCAATTGTGAGGATTTTTCTTGTTGTTTTTTTTATACATTGAGATACAATCCATACTGAAAGCTATATACAGTCTTTGATCCTCAAGTATTTCAAGTCCTCTTAGACTTAAGCAAACAAGATTGTGTCATCTGTATATCACAGGTTGTTAATGAGTCTTCTAATCCTGATGCTACGTTCTTCTTCATACAATTCAGCTTCTTCGATTTTTGCTTTGCATACAGATTGAATAAGTATGGTGAAAGGATACATGCGTGACCCAGCCTTTCCTGATTTTAACCCATGCATCTCCTTATTCTGTTCAAACGACTGCCTTTTGGTCTATATACAAGTTCTTCAGGAGTACAATTAAGTGTTTTGGAATTTCCATTCTTTGCAATGTTATCCATTGTTTGTTATGATCCACACAACTGAATGCCTTTGCATAGTCAATAAACACAGGTAAACACCTTTCTAGTATTCTCTGATTTCAGACAAGATGTATCTGACATCAGCAATGATATTCCTTGTTTAATGTCTTTTTCTGAATCTGGCTTTAATTTCTGGAAGCTCCCTAACAATGTAGTGCTTCAAATATTTTTGAGTTATCTTCAGTAAAATTTTAAATGCTAATGATATTGTTTGATGATTTCTATATTCTGTTGGGTCACCTTTTTTTGCAATGGGCACAAATACGCATCTCTTTCATTCAGTTGGCTAGATCGCTGTCTTCCAAATTTCATTGCATAGATGAGTGAGTGCTGCATCAGTTTGTTGAATCATGTCAGTTGGTATTCTGTTAATTCCTGGGCCCTTGTTTGGTTTTTTTTTTGCCAATTCTTTCAATACACCTTGGACTTCTTCCTTCAATACCACCATTTTTTGGTTTGTTTCTTTGGTTTTACCATATGGTAACTTTTGAAATGGGTGAACATCAACCAATTCTTTTTGGCACAATGACTCTGTATATTCTTTTCATCTTCTTTTGATGTGTCTTGCATTACTCAATATTTTGCCCATAGAATCCTTACTTATCTTAAGTCAAGGCTTGAATTGTTTTCTGCAGTTCTTTCAGTTTGAGAAATGCTGAATATATCCTTCCCTTTTGTTTTTCTAACTCCAGGTCACTGCACATTTTCATTACAATACTTGACTTTGTTTTCTCCAGCTGCGCTTTGGAATTTTCTATTAACTCTTTTACTTCATTTCTTTTGGTTGCTTTAGTTTTTCTACATTCAATAGCAAATTTCAGAGTCTCTTCTGACATCCATTTTGGTCTGTTCTTTCTTTCTTTCCTGACTTTTTAATGACCTTTTGCTAATCTGTATGATGTTCTTGATGTTATCCTACAACTCTTCTCTTGTTTGGTTATTAGTGTCTAATGCATCAAATCTGTTCTTGGTATGATCTCTAATTCAGGTGGTATATATTTAAGGTCACTTTTTTTTTTTTTTTTAATTTTTATTGTGAGATTTGCATGGGAGAACATCAGCTTTACACTCATCCTATCGTATTTCGTTTCAAATGCAATGATTACAATCCTCTTTATATATCATCATATAACCCCAAAGGGTACACCACACAGGCCTGCCTCCCACCACACCAGCCACCAGCACACAGCCCCTCTCCCTCCCTGAGTCCAGTGTCACCAGCTGCTCCATATGTCCACGTCATCTTCTCTGTCTCCATCCCTGGTGTCACTGCCTCTCTGGGTAGGGTCCCACTCTCCACTCTTTTCACTTGATGGTCCCTCCACGCCTGAGCTGCAAAATCAATCACTCTCTTCCTTTTATGAAAAAATATCTACTTCTCCATTTCCTAACCTCACAGTCAGACCTGATGGTGATTATTCACCATTGTACCACAAGAGTCTTATCCCCATTTCCGTTCACTAGCCCAGTCCCAATGGATTAGAAATCATTCAGTGGTGAGTCTACCTTCCCCCACCCCGTCTGGAACTAGGCTTCCTCTTGAAAGTAAGGTCACATTTTTTATTCTCATGGAGTTGTTTTAATCTTCTTCAGTTTCAGCCTGAATTTGTGTATGAGCAATTGTGTATGAGCAATTCCTCAGTCAGTCCCTGGCCTGGTTTTGGCTGATGATATTGGGTTTCTCCATTGTCTCTTCCCACAGATGCAGTCAATTTGATTCCTGTGTATTTCATCTGGTGCTTTCCACATGTATAGTTGCCACTTTTATTGTTGAAAAAAAGATATCTTCAATGAAAAAGTCTTTGACTTTAATCTGTCATGAGATCTTTGTCATGTTTTTGTCACCAAAGTCATATGACTAGCTTTCTAACTACTGATCCTTCTTTGTTTTCAATGTTTGTATTCCAATCATCAATAATTACAAAAGAGTATTTATTGCATATTTGATCAATTTCAAACTAAAGAATGTGGTAGAATTCTTCAATTTCATCATCACTGGACTTAATAAGTCCCCCAGTATGACAAACTGGTAGATGAGTGGTTACACAGAATTGTAGGGGTTACAATAAACATACATTTGGCTGTGGAGTTAATTCTGACTCATAATGATCCCGATGTGTCATAAAGTAGAAATGGTCCATGGGGTTCCATTGGCCTTAATCTTTATGGAAGCAGATTATCAGGTCTTTTTTGCATGGCACCTCTAAGTGGGTTCAAACAACTCACATTTAAGTTAGCTGTTGTCGTTGTTAAGTGCCATCAAGTCATCTCCAACCCATAGTGACCATGTATAGGGTTTCCGAGGAGCAGCTGGTGAGCTTGAACGGCCAACCTTGCAGTTCAAACTGCCTTTACTGTCCAGCACATTAATCCATAGTGCCACACTAGTATTCCTTTAAGTTAGTGGTCCCCACATAATTGTTGGAGCTGCCTTCTTAGATTTTCAGTGACATGTGAATAAGTCTGGGACCTGACAAGGTCTGTGACATTATGACACGGATGGAACATGCTGAGTCCTGCAGATTAAAGCAGATGACATTAAGGGCTTCAAAGTGAAAAAGGAAAACTCAGGTTTATTAGCTGTAAATCACATCATTATCTGTTTCAAGTCAGATGACAGTCTCCCACAGAGATAGCCACATCTCTTAATTGGATTTTGCTTTTCTTAGTTCTTAAGACAACTGCTTGTTTTCACAGGTAGGTCTGAAAGCATCTAAACCTAAGGCAATCTTGCCCATTCTCCCATCAAACCACATAACTTTTCCTGATGTTTTATCAGAATGAATTCTGACATCATTTGGAACTTTGTCTGACTATTTTTCTCACAACTTCCAAGGTCATTCTCTTGACAAACCCATCTCTTAAGGGCAGATGTACATCAACCAAGCACTCAAAACTAAAGTATAGAATAGCATGCCAATATATTCATTTATAAGAAAAAATATAGCTGCTGAAGAGACCAGATACTTAGAATCTTATGGTGCCCACATTATTTTTTTATAAACAGGCTCATAAACAGACAAGTTATTATCCGAAGGCTGCTTGGCTTGGTGAGCATAGAATCAGAACAAGAGGAGTTAGATATATGGTTTGAATACTTAATGACATCAACATGAAACAATCTGATATATCTGCCAGGCTTTCGGGGATACTAGCAGATATCATCCTTTCCTCCCTGCCAAGTTTGGAACCAACTAAAAGGCAAATGTGGGAGTCAAACAGATGGAGCCCAAAATGCCACTTTATTACTAATGAGGCTAGATTGGAAACACAGCTTTAGTTATGTTTCTCCACTGAATAGACCAACCAACCCTGTCACGGGCACAGCTGTTCAAACCTAGTCATCTCGACTGCCAGTCATCTGACCACAGGGTCCTGGAGAAGGCCAATCTGCATATATCCTGTGGGCAGCCTGGCTTTTAAAGAAGAGAGAGAGAAAGAGAGGGAAAGAGAGAGATAACAGCCAACAGAGAAGGTCATCTTGCTCTTTTAAACTTCGTTTATTAGATATGATACTTCTCTTCCTATGGAAAGAAGAAAAGAGAAAAAGAAAGCAAGAAATGGTTCTCTTAGGTAATCCATCACATTAAGAATGAGGACTAAGTATTTCTCAAATCCTGGTGACATCAATCTTTACGTGAAGAATTTATCTGCTAAAGATCAGAAAAGAGTTGTGTAGGGTCTTCTCTGCTGGATAGAGCCAGGCAGGTCATTTCTAGTGTCTGCCTCTGACTTTTATCTTTCCATGCTTCTATTGCTGGTCAATTCCTTTACTCATTTGCAGCAGTTTGTTTTTAAAACTTCTATTAATATATTAAATCAGGTTGAAATCAAGTTTTGTTTTTCTGGAAGCTCTTCTAGAACTCTAAGTGCTCCTAGCATGTCTCTACTCTGATCCATTATCAAGGTCTTCATCTTTATTCCCTCAATTCCGAATGCATGAAGGACTCATTGAATCCAACTCAAAATTCATAATACAAGTATTGAAAGTTTTCATATAAAAAAAAAAATACCAAAGGAAAGTGAACATATATGATCAGCTCCTGGAGTCCTGGTGGTACAAACAGTTAAGACCTCAGCAAACTGAGAAGTTGGCGGTTTGTGCCTACTGAGTGACTCTCTGGAAGAAAGCCCCAGTGGCCTGCTCTTATAAAGATTACATCCTGGGAAACTCTATGGAACAGTTCTCCTCTCTCACATGGGGTCACTATAAGTCAAGAAAAGTCTCCAGGGCACCTAACAACAGATCATCCAAGAGGTAATTGCCTGAATTCCCAGTTTAATGATGCTTCTTATGTCTTGCCTACATCTTTGTTACCGTGTACCTATTAATCAGTTATCATTAGATTATGATTACACCATGATGGAGTATTGGGAGGAAGACATGCTCTATGTTTTCTTTAAACAACAAAAAAAATTCTTAAGAAGGAGTTAAGTAAATCTTACTAAAATGATATTATAAAATGTTTCTTTTTGTATAATTTTTCTATACTATTGTGTCCTTAATAATAGAAACCAGGCATGCTGGATTTATTGGAATTACTTGGATTTTATAGAACTCCATATTGTTGTTGTTCTTCCTGGATACTTTCTGCCCTCTGCATTACCAGACTTTTCTGTATCAAGGATACATACAAATTAGCTAAAGAAATGGATAATGACCAAAATCTGAGCTCTCTATTCTCATGCCCATCCAACACCAATTCACACGTGGCATTTGAGCCTTCAATGAGGCCCTAATGTTATAATAATAACAAAAATGCACATTCTGCATGGTATTATGCTTCTGAAATGGAGTTCCACTTAACACTAGTTCTAAAGATTAAAATATGTGATATGAAACAGAATCCATGACTAAGTTTAGGAAAACCATGATTAGACATACAAATTAATTTCTCTGTTACAGGACTGAATGGCACCTTTAATATGCTATTAGCAGATATTCTATTTCATCTAGTCTAACTATTGATTTGTAAGATAAAGCTTCCCTTTATGTTCTATAATAATTATAAAAATACTGCCAATTAAAATGACATAATTATACAATGGCATTCTTAAAGATGAGGTTTCCTTGACTCTCAGAATGGTTATTTTATGCTTACTGAAAGCACCCTCACTTACTGATTGAAATAACAATTTTTATCATATGACATTTTCTTACACTTACATTGAAAGGAAAATAAATCATACAAGGTATTCCTAATACAATTTAACATTAAGAGTTTAAGCATACAGGGTCATTTTTTTACTCATTTATTGATATCCATGTGATTCCACAAATATTGTCCACTGTGTACCAACAACACTGAAGCTGTAACTTTAAGAAATGATGTGGGATTTTCCTCCAAGCTCCTGAAATCTTTTCTTGGAAGTTTTGACGCTTGCACATTCTTTTTTTTTTTTTCTTTCAGAATTTAAGACTTTTATTTTCTTGTCCAACATAAAATATTATAGTCTAGATTAGTTTCTTTTTTAAAATTACAGATTTCAAAAATCTCTCACTCGACTTCCTTAACCTTTTTTAGATTTTTAATGTTTCTAAAAATGTACAGTATATCAATTGGGATGACATTTGGATATAACAGAGTCGCATCATGGAGAGAGAGGTTTATATCTCTCCCATGGAAAAGGTGGCCAGCGGTTGGCAGTGACCAGGCTCTCTCTGGCTGAGCAGCAGCAGGAGTCACGAGTTTGGAATTATAGTCACACTCACAGGCCACAATACGCTTTGTTGGACAGCATCTGACACCAGGCTCACTGAATGTTGCAGGATACAGAGTAAACGTAGCTTGGCAGCCCAGCAGCATCAGGCTTGCTTTCGGCTCCAGGAGCTGCTACTCTGGTCTCCCAACACTCACACTGTGTGTCAGAAGCCGACTCCATGACAGCTACCAACAGAAGTACATTGCAATTTATGACGCCTGTAATTGAACACTGATGCACTTAGCTTAGTAACTCATCCAAATGTAAAGGACTCACTAGAGAAGTGTCTCTGATTATTCAAACTGGCTTTTGTTTTGTTTTTTATTTCAATCCATTCTGGTCTTAATATTACATAACTGCTGTATTAACTTATGCTATAGTTGGAAAATACCAACAGAATTAACAAAATAGATGGACAACTGGAAGCTACAGAGCCAAATATTTGACTTAAAAACTAAGTAAGTTCATGATTAGATATGAGAGACATTTCATCTCGGAGTAGAATCTAAGGCAGCATCCTGAGTTTCCATAAAAACAAAACCTTCTGTATCAAAAGAAGGGATCTCAATAAGAGGATCAGAGTCCTCTAATTTCAAAGTGCAGTCATTTCCCTTGTTCATAACTCAGGTCTGAATTATCTTTCATTTGAATCTCTTGCTCCTTCAACTACAAAGGTTTATCTGAGGCTGGAGCTACAATTTCTTCATCTTCATTATCATGTAGAAAACTACAGCTCATGTTGGGTCTACTAGAGGAATCAGTATCATTGATTTGTAGCCACTCCACACCACCTCTGATTTCTTAGCCTTCTTTCTTTTCTGTCAGAAGAGTTCTTGTCATGCTGAGTTTCTTCATTGTATGGCATTTGTATTTTAACACTATTTTATTGTTGCCTTCTGCATCCACAAGTTCCTCCACATAGTCTTCAAATATAAATAACACAGGTCCCAAGAGTGTCAAAATCCTGCATTTATTTTCACATTTTGAGAGAAAGTCTGAATCAATAATTTCTGATAATTTCACCAGAACCAACTGCTCTTCTTCCTATTCTGACTCTTCAGGCTACGATCCTCGGTAGCCACCATGATTCCACCACTTCTGTGCCTCCCTCTTGAATCCCGCCCTCTCACTGCCTTCATCTTGAATACTCAACACTGGCACATTCTTGATCAAACATGTCAAAGATATGTTTTCAAGACTCAATTCTTCCTCCAGTGATCTCTAAATGATTCTTTGGCTAATCGTTGATAGATGTCAGTCGTAATTCCACCAGAAATCGCAAGCATGTTGAAACACACACAATAGAAACAATGAAAAGTAAATCCCTACTGCATCCTAAACTACCGTGATGCCACTGAGTGGTACCTCCAATTATACGCAATGGTGTTAAAATATGAAAGAAATCAATGCCTTAGAATTAATAAGATATAATGCATACCAAGTACTTAGTCTTTGCCAGGTATTTTTTAAAGAAGCACAGGGAGTCCTGGTGTGGAGCTGTTGTTTAAGTACTGGACTGCTAACTACAAGGTTGGCAGTTCAGACCCACCAACCTCTGTTCAGAAACCCTATACAGGATCTCAATGAGTCAGAAATGACTCAATAGCACTTAACAAGAGCAACAAAGAAGCAGATGTGAACAAAACAAAGTTCTGGTCCTGAAAGAATTTTTAGCATTTCCTAAACATATTTAACCCTTGGGAGTCTATCTTATAAGTAGTGTTTCACAGAAGAAATTTGGCGTAATGTTAGTAGAGTGTTTCAGAACTTACAACACGCTTCTTGATATGTGCCATCATTTATAAATGTCCACATGATATAAAATTAGAAAGTAGAGAAAAAGAGAAAGTAGAAAACAATTCGCCCATAATAGAGATAATTATTATTCAGATTTGGTACATTCTTCCCAGTTTTTGTTTTTTTTTTTCTTTTAGCCTATTTAAATATGGATATAATTTATCATTTAATTGGTCATCAATAATGTTAAATTTCTCCGTAGCAAAATTATTTTTGGGTCAGAATCGACTCGACAGCACTGAACAACAGCAATAGGAGAAAACAATCTAAGGAAGTCCATTTTTAAAAGGCCATTAAGTTCCAAGTCAGTATGTGGTGCTGTGGTAGAAAGCACTGGACCACATGGTCAGTTTGAAGCACAAGGTTGGAGGTTCAAATTCACAAGTCCCTCTTTGGAAATCCTATAGAGAGTTGCTCTGAGTTGGAACCAACTTGATGGCCCATGTCAGACACAGGCATCTAATTTTGCTGTGCTCCCCAAATCTCACATAAGCTAAAGAAAAAAAGTCTTTAGAGACACAAATTTACAAGAATTAAAAGAATAAGAAAGTGGACAGTCCTCACTCTGCTCCTTAAAAAAAAAAAAAAAGACAGATGAGTAGGAACTGAATTAGCATATTGAAGAAAGACAAATTTCAAGTAGTGATAAACACATAAGAATCCTTCAACTTACATTGCAAAATCCTCAGAAATACTGGACTTAGCAACACCATGAACGTCTGGTAAAGCGACATGACTAAAATAAGGATTAATGGATGACAGCTGTTTGTGCTGCCGCTTACGTCTTAGTTCTCTCCCCAATCCCCAGCCCTGGAAAAGCGGCCCCCTTTACATCTTAGCTAAAGCATTATTCTCCACAGCGGCTCCATTGACAGAGAATGTTCCCTGTCAAAAACAGAATGCATCAAAGTCCAGAATGCCACTGATTCTAAATACAGAAGTTCCCCTTGCCAAACCCTAACCTCCTTCCTGTAGTAAGCTCTCAGAACAGACATCCAGGAAGATGAATACAACATTCTTCTCTGAGGAATCTGTCCAACCAGGAAAGAAGGCTCAAGATACTGTTACTGGAATTCCACAACAACCTATCAGCATACTCCATAATAAAGCCTTGTTGTTGTTGTTGTTGTGTGCCGTGGAGTCAGTCCAACTCATAGCAATCAAGTGCTAATCCTACAGTACCACACCAGGACTCCTAAAAATACTATATGCCCAGTTCAATTTGAATTTCAGACAAATAATAATAGTTTGAGAATAAGTATGTAATAATCTACATACACTTATTCTAAACTGTTTGCTCTTTACCAGAAATTCAAATTTAATTGGGCATCCTATATTGTATCGGACACTATAGGGCATGCAAGGAATACCATTAGCATGAAGACAGAGACAAAAAAAGAGGGGGGGTGGTGAAAATAGAGCAGTGATACAGAAATCTTGGTGAAAAATTATTACCAATCTTGTATTCTATACCCAACTGAAACATTAATTATGAAGATAAAATAAAAACATTTTTAGTCTTGCAAGAGTACTTCTCATTTACCTTTATAAATTAGAGGATGTGTTCCACTACAAAAAATGAGTAGGAAGATTCAGAAAACAAAGGATCCAATAGCGAACACAAAAGAAAGAAGATAATCTCCAGGGTACCGGGCATGGAGATCCTAGGATGACAGCTCTACACCCAACTAAAGAGTTGCTAGTTCAAAACAAAACTCAGGCATGCTGAAGGCTCTCATTACCAAAACTCATGAAGCCATTGTAATAAATGGCAGAGAACACAATGCCTGAATGAGCTGGACCCAAATTTGCATCTGTACTTGACTTTTTTGCCCACTCTCCTCTCTGTGTCCTTAACCTGGGTCATTTAAGAAAAGCTCATTTTACCCAATGTAAGAGCACTCTGAAGAGTTGCATGGGCCATGAGGGGCTTGGTGGTGATGGTGGGAGGGGAGTGTGCTGTGGAGTTGGTTCTGACTCATAGCTACCCCATGGTTTCTGAGGCTGTAAATCTTTACAGGAGCAGAAAGCTTCATCTTTCTCCCAAGGAACAGCTGGTAGTTTTGAACTGCTGACCATGAGATTATAAGCCTGTCTCATAACCACTATGCTACCAGAATTTAGATGTAACAAATATAGAGTAATTCACTCCCTTTAGCCATGGCACTGTGGGTTAATGCCCTGCACTGCAAGGTTGGTTTGAATCGCAATGTTGGCGGTTCAAGCGACCTATACAGGGTTGCTATGCGTTGGAACCAACTCGACGGCACATAACAACAATAGTTATACTTCTGTTAAATCTTTAGTTCTGAAGCACACTATGTCCGTGTCCAACGAGGATAGTGAATCTTGTGACCTTAGGATATAATCAAGATCTGCCCACTGACTTTTTCAGAATAAACTAAATGGAAGCTAATGCTCAAATATGAGACCTAGAGATTCTAGAACCGTCACTTAATAGCAATAATATTGCTTTCTTGTTACAGATAAATCTGAGTTTCTGTTAACTTTTTCAACAGAAACTAAAAGATAATGGTTTAGGAATAGATAAATACATGATAAAATTATTGTTAACATAAATGAGAAAAAGATTAATACAAAAGTCAATTGAGGGGTTAGTTCTTGAGGAAAAGGAGAGAAAAAAATACTTGGGAAAGGACAGAAGGCAAGAATCCTGACGCCATGTTCTTCTTCATATAATCCAGTCTCTCAGATGATTTGCTCAGCATACAGATTGAATAAGTATGGTGAAAAGATACAACCCTGGCATCCACAAGGCCTGATTTTAAGCCATTCAATAAATACCCCCTTGTTCTTTTCGACCAGCTGCCTCATGGTCTATGTACACGTTCCTATGAACACAATCAAGTGTTATAGAACACTCATTTCTGGATAAATTATCCATAGTTTGTAATGATCCATATTGCTGAAAGCCTTTGCAGAGCCAAAAAAAGCACAAGTAAACAGTCTTTCCAGTATTTTCTGCTTTCAACCAAGATCCATCTGACACCAGCAATGATATCTCTCATTCCATGTCCTCTTCTGAATGTGGCTTGACTTTCTGGCAGTTCCTTGTCAATGTAATGTTGCAACCATTTTTTAATTATCTTCAGCAACATTTTAGTTGCTTATGATATTAATGATATTGTTTGATGATTTCCATATTCCACTGGGTCACTTTTCTTTGGAATGGCTACAATTATGGATATTTTCCAGTTAGTTGACCAGATAGCTGTGTTCCAGATTTCTTGGCATAGAGTAAGTGCATTCAGAAGTGGTCTGCCTCTCCTTCTTTCTAGTCTGTCTTAGTTTAGAAGCTCCACTGAAACCTGTCCCCCATGGGTGACCCTGCTGGTATTTAAAATACTGGTGGCATAGCTTCTAGCATTGTAGCAACATGGAAGCCATCACAGTATGACAAAATGGCAGACGAGAAGTGATATGAATATATACTTCAAAATTAATAATGATAAAAGTGACAAGTGTGATAGCACATTTATTAAAAATTATATTAATTTAAGAGTCGGGCTGCGAACCTTAAGGTCAGCGGTTCGAAACTACCAGCTGCACCACAGGAGAAAGATGAGGCTTCCTACTCCCGTAAAGATTTACACCCTCGGAAACCCTATACAGGGTTGCTATGGGTCGGAACTGACTCAATGGCACATAACAACAACAACAACAAGTACATGTATAAAATAAAGACATGTGTGAGATAAGAACCACAAAAATGTTAATGACAGATACCTAAGGATGGACGATTTCAATTCTTTTTTTTTTTCAGTATTGCATTAATTTTTTATATTATGTATATTGTTATAAAAATTAATAGCTATACTCATTGTCAACCAATAAAGAAATATATCTCCTGAAAATAAAAAGTTCTTGAAAATATTTTGTATATAACTTTTATTTTTCATACTTGTTATAATTAAATTTCTATCCTAAATATTTATTTTTTCTCTAGTGAAAGGAAAGTCAATGCTTAGCATATTGCATGTCTACATGTATTCAAACACTAAACCTGGTACCAAAATCTTTATTGCTTTTATTTACTACAAATTCAGTAACTTAAAAGAACACACAGGACATTTTATAGTAAGGAGGGGAGTGATTAACTTTGCAGTCTAGTAGCGGAGGGCCCTGGGACCATCAATGGAGAAGAGTGGAGAGCAGGACCCTACCCAGAGAAACAGTGAGGCCTGAGATGGAGGCAGAGAAGATGACGTGGAGAGACGGAGTGGCTAGGGACTTTAGATCCAGAGAAGGAGAGGAGCTGTGTGCTGAGGACCGTGGCGGGGGGTGGGGGCAGGCTTGCAGGGTATACCCTTTGGTTGGGTGATGATGCATGGACGGGATGGTAACTCTTGCAAAGAAATGATATATGATAGAATGAATGTAAAACTAATGTTCTCCCATGTAAACTATCACATAATTCACAATAAAACATTTATTTTTAAAAAAAAAAGAACACACAGTATCTTAAAGTTCTATAGGTGAGAGTATTACTTGGGCTTCACTGCATTTAAATCACAGTGTTGGCAGAGAAACATTCCTTTCTGGAGGCTACAGGATGACCCATTACTTTGCCTGTTTCAATTTAGAGACTGCCCACATTCTGTGGCTTATGGCACCCTCCTTCCCGCTCTCTGACCATCCTCTTGTAGTTACGTGTCCTTCTGATTCTCTCCTCAGCTGAAATGTTCTTTTAAGGACTCATGTGATTAGGTTGGGTCCACCTAGAGAATCCATGATAATCTTCCCATCTCAAAACCCTTAATCTGAATTCCAGCTACAAAATTCCTTTATCCATATAAACTAACATAAGCACAGGTTCCATAGAGTAGGAAAAGGGCATCTTTTGAGTCCACTATTGTGCTTATCACACTTGATTTATAGATACAGAATTATCTTCCTGCATGTATCCAGATATAGTTGTGCTGGGCTGCAGATTTGGTTTGAACCGCAAGGTTGGCAGTTCAATCTTACCAGCCACTTCTTGGAAACCCTATACATGGTCACTATGGATCAGAACTGACTCAATGGCACTTAACAACAACAATTTATTTTAACCTTCAGGAACCACATTGTCACATTTGAACATAATTTATTCAAAATAATTTTTAAACAAAAAAGGAAAAACATTGTTTATGATTGTTGAAAAAAAAATGCAGTTATGTAAATACTGAAAGTTTAACCTGGATGATAATTCAGTGTTGTTGTTGTTTTTAAAACAAGGCTTATTTTCCCAACAAACCAAAAAGAATACAAACTTACTAGCTATGGGACACAAACAGGAATAGGAGTTATTATATATCTACCTTCCTCAAACAAGGTCAATTTTCCAAACATGTGAAATGAATGTGAGTGGGGACCAGTTACTGTACACTATTCAATCCACTCCTTTTAACTTATTACCTAGGTAGTTGTTGTTAAGTGCTGTCGAGTCAGCACTGACTCATAGTGACCTCATGCACAATAGAATGAAACACTGCTTGGTCTTGTGCCAACCTCACAATCGTTGCCAATCCTTCTCATTGTGGTCTTCCTCTTTTTTGCTCACTCTCCACTTTACCAAGCATGATGCCCTTCTCCAGGGACTGGTCCCTCCTAATAATATGTCCGAAGTATGAGAGACGAAGTCTGACCATCTGGCTTCTAAGGAGTATTCTAGCTGTACTTCTCCCAACACAGGTTTGTTTGTTCTTCTGGCAGCTCATGGTACTTTTTATATTCATCTCCAGCACCATAACTCAAATGCATCAATTCTTCTGTGGTCTTCTTTATTTGTTGTCCAACTTTCACATGTAATTCTCTTAATACTGATACTGATTCTTCCTTTGGGCCCTGAGAGGATTTTGATCTTTAGAAATGCTGTAGAAAAATGCCAGTCTTTAGACTATCAGCTAGGCATCAAATTATTTAGAATTTGTTATAAACTATGAGCAAAACTTGACATGTGCAGAGGAAAGTGTACCAGCAGTAAGGAGAGGATCATTGATAAGAAAATACTATAATGCAACTTGTCCTAGTCTCCATTTTCCAGAACACCACACTCTTCCAATAGTAGAGAGGCATGTCAACTAGACTGGAAAAGATAAAATAAAAGGATATGGAAACATTTTGTTAAATTTTAAAATTAAATGCCCGGGCTAGAGAAAAGATTGAGAATGGATTCTTGATGAAATGATAGAAAAGCTATATATATATATAATGGTTACGAATCGGCCTGCGAACCACAAGGTCAGCAGTTCGAAACTACCAGCCGCTCCGCGGGAGAAAGATGAGGCTTTCTACTCCCGTAAAAATTTACACCCTCGGAAACCCTGTACAGGGTCGCTATGGGTCGGAACCGACTCGATGGCACTTAACAACAACAACAACAATATATATATATATATTTTTTTTTTTTTAAGTAGATGCTATTGCTCTTGTAAAATGCCATTGAGTCAGTCTCGACTCATAGCGACCCTATATAGGGTTTCGGAGGAGCAACTGGTGAGTTTGAACCACCAACTTTGCAGTTCAAATTGACCTTGTGGTTGAATTCTTATTCTACAATGCCACATTTTTTTAGAAAAAGGTTCATGTAGCCAACAATAAATCATTGGTCAAACCTATAGCTAATGTTGGACCAGTGTGGCACTATAGAATAAGCACTGGACTGCTAACTACAGTGTTGACAGCTCAAACCCAACAGCCAATCCTTGGAAACCCTATACAGGGTCGTCATGAGTCAGAACTGACTCAACAGCACTTAAGAACAACACCAATGGCTAATGTTGCATAACAATTTTCTTTGCAGTACCCAAATTGTTTATTCATATTAATAAAATTAAAAACCTGAAATGAATACCAAATGCCCTAAGGAATTATCTCAAAGCAAGAACATTACTAACAAATTATTTCGGCTTCTGCTCCAAAGTGTTTGAACACTGATATCACTTAGTGGCATAATTTCATTTTAAGCAACCAGGGCTGCTTTCATCTCTGTGTTGTGTATAGCATGCTGGACTGTCTTCCTAAGATCAAAGGGAAACTCGTACTTTATTCACAAAGACAAATTTAATGAATAACCAAGGTGCTTACTTTATGGAATGACTAGTTCCTCTGAACTACTTACTATCTTCACTGATCCACAGACCATGGTCTAGATGTGAAGAAGGATTCCTTGCCTCTGGAAAATATTCTTAGCTTAGCTGGTACACTTTCTTTGACTAAATGTCATGGACATATTTCTGTTGTTAAGTGCATAGCAAAAGCTCTTTTTGGACACATTCATGCTAAAATCCTTGAGCAAACAAAAAGCCAAAACAAATTTTAAAAAGACAATTTACCCAACAAAAGGCAGTAATTTTATCGCATTTATATCAATGGTGTTGTTGTTAGATGCTGTCGAGTTAGTTCTGACTCATAGTGACCCTATGCACAACAGAACATGAAATTGTTATGTTTGAGGCCATTGTTGCTACCACTGTGCCAATCCGTCTTGTTGAAAGTATTCCTTATTTTCTCTGACCCTCTACTTTACCAAGCATGATATTTTTCTTCAGGGACTGATACCCTCCTGACAACATGTCTAAAGATGAGAGACTGAGAGAAACTAAGTCTTGCTATCCTCGATTCTAAAGAATATTCTTGCTTTATTTCTTCCAAGACAGATTTATTTGTTCTGGTAAGAATCTGTCTCTGTGGCAGTGCGCTTTGGAGTCAGATCCGACTCATAGTGACCATACATAGGGTTTTCAAAGTTGTAAATCTTTACAGGAGCAGAAAGCCCCATGGAACAGTTGGTAGTTTTGAACTGCTGACCTTGAGGTTAGCAGCCCAATTTGTAACCATTATGTTACCAGACCTCCTTCTGATTAGAATGATGGTGGTGTTGGTTATGTGCCATGACGTCAGTTCCGACTCATAACAGTCCTTTATAGGGTTTCCGAGGCTGTAAATCTTTATGGGAGCAGAAAGCCTCATCTTTTTCCAGTGGGAGAGCTGGTAGTTTTGAACTGCTGACCTTAGGGTTAGCAGCCTGACTCATAACCAATACACTCCAAAATACATTATTATTATATCAGTTGGTTGTACAATAATTGACCTATGTGTCTATATTGGAATAACTTATAGTTCTCATCTCTATGTTGATGTAAGAAATATATTCGTTCTGAGTTTAGCATTAATTTAAGTATGAAAATACACGTTAGGCAATTATGCAATGGAAATATTATAGATTTAGAAGTTTTGCATTCTGTTTTTATTGTTGTTAGGTTCCATTAAGGTATTTCTGACTTTGAGATCCTATGTACAACAGAACAAAACACTGGCTGGGTCATCCTCACAATTTTTGCTATGTTTAGGACTGTGGTTACAGTCACCATGTCAATCCATCTTCTTGAGAGGCTTCCTCTTTTTCACTGATCCTCGATTTTACCAGCATGATGTCTTTCTCAGAGTCTGGCACCTACTCATAACATGTCCAAGAGCACATGAGATGAAGTCTCACGATCCTCACTTCCAAGGAGCATTCTGATTGTACTTCTTCCAAGACAGATTTGTTTGTTCTTCTGGCACTCGTTAGTATATTCAATACTCTTCGCCAACACCCTAATTCAAAGACATCGATTCTTCTTCAGTCTTCTTTATTCATGGACAGCTTTTGCATATATATGAGGCAATTGACAATATCATGGATTGGGTCAGGTGGACCTTTGTCTCAAGCAGACATCTTTGCTTTTTAACACTTTAAAGAGATCTTTTCGAGTAAATTTGCCTGATGCAATACATCATTGATTTTTTTTTACTGTACTTCCATGAGTATTGACAGGACCCAAGCAAAATTAAATACTTTACTTCAATCTTTTCTCTGTTTTTCATGATGCTGTTTATTGGTCAAGTTGAGAAGATTTCTGCATTCTTTATTCTATCTAATATACCAAATGTGACCAATGTGAGTTTGCTAAAGTTGATCCCCCTCTCTGAATACCAGTTTCTTCATCTTCAAAATAAAGTCTATTTGGTTATAGACATTGGAGTTGCTCACCATTTTGAAGCACATGGGAGAATTTTGCATTCTGTGCCCAAGAATGAATGCATGGTGATGTAATTCACTTTAGCTAATAAAATGGGAGTGGAAGTAATATGTAACTTCTCAGGACAAATAGTAATTGGTATTGTGAAACAGTATTCATTTTCTTCCTCTTCTGAAACTACTTTAGAAGCATATGGTGATACAATATGGGGTTACAAGTCTGAATCACTACCGGGAGAACGGTTACCTTTAAGAATCTCCTGGATTCTCTCTGTACTATTTTAATCCAAACAGATTGGTTATCACATGATTACCTACCATCCTGATTGATACATCCTGGTAGGGTAAATGAATCATCTAAGTGAAATAATATAAACAAAGTACTTATTAGTTGATTAATAAATACTGGTTCCTTCCTTTTCTCCTTAAATCTCATGCATTTTTTGTTTAAATATATCACATGGGGAGGGGATAGTCTCTTCAACAGATGGTATTGGCAGAACTGGAAAGCGTTATGCAAAAGATGGAAACACGGCCTTCACCTCATGCCTAATAAAAAAACCAGCTCAGCATGGATTAAAGACCTAAATGTGAATCCCAGCATTATGAAGGCCATCAATGAAAAAATAGGGACAAATGTGAGGGCTCTGACTGAGGACATAAACATACTACCAAAGATTTTGAAAACTACACAAACAAAATAGATAATGGGGACACACTAAAAATTAAAAATGTATGTGAATCAAAAGACTTCACCAGAAGAGTAAAAAAGGAACCCACAAATTGGGAAAAAATATTTTGCAATGACACATCAAACAAGGGACTCATTTCTAAAGTATATAGGAAACTGTAACACCTCTACAAGAAAAAGACAAATAACCCAACTGAAAAATAGGCACAGGACATGAACAGACACTTCACCAAGGAGGAGATCCAGGTGGCTAACAAACATATGAAGAAATGTGCACTATCACTAGCCATTGGTGGTTGTGTTTATGTGCTGTGGAGTCGGTTCCAACTCACAGTGACCCTGTACAGGATTTCCAAGGCTATAAATCTGTATGGGAGCAGAAAGCCTCATCTATCTCCGAAGGAACAGCTGGTAGTTTCAAATTGCTGACCTTGCAGTTCACAGCCTAATGAGTGGCTCTGTGGGTTAATGCACCAGACTCCAAAGTCATTTGAACTGCAAGGTTGGCGGTTCAAGCTCACCAGCTGCTCCTAGAGAGATGCAAATCAAAACAACAATGTGCTATCATCTCACAACAGAAATAACCGTAAAGATCAAAGAAGTAAAGTACAATAAATGCTGGCGAGGATGTGGAGAGACTAGGACCTTCTTGCATTGCTGGTGGGATTGCAAAATGGTCCAATGTCTCTGGCAGTTGTAGCAGTCCAACTGATTACTACAAGAACAAGCAAGACACTTGCCCAGGAGACATCAAGGCAAGCAGTTGGGTCCCCTCAAGGCAAACTCCCTTCCAAGACTAAGACTCAGTGGGAATACACGAGCAGACATGTACTCTGACTGGTGACCACGTTGGTCACCAATAAGGGGAAGTGAAGGAAAACAACAATGAAGCTATGAGCTAAGTCCTACCACGTTCAATAGACTCCTGTGAACCCAGGTGGAGACCTGGTTGGCCAACAATATGGCAAGACCTGGGGACTCCTGGTCCCAGAGTCAGTGACATAGCCACAGAGGACTAGAGTGGAGAATGAAGTGTCCAGCTGATAAGAAGAGAGGGCATATGCACAAGAACACCCACACTTGCGGATAATACCCACTTGACCTGGCTTCAATGGCTGGATGATCAGAGTTCAACTAGAAGAAGAAAGAAGAGGAAAAAAAGAGTGATCTGATACAATTTGATGAATTTGACCCAAACCTATGGATGCAGTAGCTCAAAAGAGAGAACAAATCTTTACAGCGAGGATCATTCCCACCCCCTCCATACACATAGACAGGAATGGGCAACTTAGACATTGGCTACCCAAAATGGGGGGGCTACAAAGGCAAGAAGTGACTGGCTTACAAGCTTTCAAGAGGGAGCCTAGATCCAGAGGGCATGGAGGAAGGTAGAATCGCCACTGAGTAGTATCCAATCTGTCTGGGTGGGGCTGATGAAAGGAGATGGGAGTAGCACTCATGTGGTACAATAGTGAATAATTGCTATCAGGACTGACTGTGAGGGTTGGAAATGTAAAGGTAGATGTTTTGTAATAAAAGGAGGGGGTGGTTGACTTTGCAGTTCAGGAGCAGAGGTCCCTGGGACCATCAAAGGAGAAGAGTGGAGTGCGGGACCCTACCCAGAGAAACAGTGACTCCAGAGATGGAGGCAGAGACTATGACGTGGAGAGATGGAGAGGCTGAGAACGCTAGACCCAGAGAGGGAGAAGGGCTGTGTGCTGATGACCAGGGGGCAGGCTTGTAGGGTACACCCTTTCGTCAGTTGATAATGCGTGGAGGGGATTATAACCATGGCAATGTATTGATATACAATAGGATGAATATAAAGCTAATGTTCTCCCATGTAAACTATCACATAATTCACAATAAAACATAAAAAAAAACTTACACACTTTTAAAAAAGTAAATCTACTATCGTGTTCTCACAAAAACATAAAACTCATAAAGTTTTCTCTTCACATCCTGTAACTTTCCTCCTTCCTTTGTACTTCCTCACTTGACTAGCCCACAGTCTCTTGCTATTATAGCCAAAAGTAGGAAGGAAACTTCATAACCATTTCCTCCTTCTTAGAGTGGTTGTCTCCAGAAAGAATTTAAAATAAGCTCTCATTACCTAGAATTGCTAAAGGTTAGCCAGAATATTCAAGGATAATCCTCACTGAGTGATCTAACTCTGATAATTGAGTACTTCCTGGGAACCATGTTAGTTCCAAAGAGTATTTTTGATTACATTTATATCAGATCTACAATTTCCTGTTATCTAATTGGTCTGAGAATTAGCTACATTTTGGTTTAACTACTCTTGGTTCTTAAATATTTTTAACTTTAAAGATTTTTTAAAGTTACTGAAAGACCTTTAAAATGGAAGCATATGGAAATTAGAATGAAAAAGCGGGAGTACTCCAATTTGAATGAATACTAGAAGTGGGCCCTAAACATATTATCATGAGTGTCTAAACCACTAACTGTGTGCCAGATACTATGTTAAGTACACACACACACACACACACACACACACGCAACTTGTGTTTCATCAGCTGCACAATCCTATGACGTAGGTATTACATTTAGGTACGATGGAGCTTACTTTAGAGAAGCTAACTCACTAATATTCCTAACTAGTAAAAATGGAGAGAAGGGACCCCAGCATTCTGATTCCAGAACCCATACTTTTAACCATTTCCCAATACTGGCACCATATGATTACAGTCTTTCATCACAGCTATTTTACCAAGTTATCTGACAGTAGTTACATAAGGAAATTATTCTAAATTAGTTCTTTTTAGATCAGTCCTATTTTTCATTGTCCCTGGGTAACAGGACCACATTCTATATTTTGCCCATCATAAATGAAATGCCTTCATCTACACACAGGAAAGAGAGTATAAGTTTCCTGGAAATCAGAGACAGGAAGTAGAAATGAATGCTTTTATTTTTGCTCTTTGCCATTCAGATCTCAAGTCGCAATAACTAATTCATTATATTCTTGGGTCATTTACCAAAAATTTACATGGAGACATTTTTAAAACATATTCGTTGCAATGTTTAATATGATTGTGTAGACCACATGATGGCAAAATATTTACGAAACGTAGAGATTTCATTCTTGCCTCCTGAAATTCAGCTTCAGAAAGTAAAATGGTTCAAATTGATATCATATTTGTTTAATTATTTTTTGGTCAAGTAGTTGTAATCACGTGTTGAGCTCTAATTTTCTTTGTAGAATACTTGCACTTCATTCCTCAAATTAATTAAAACTGCTATGGGAGCATTATCTCTAGTGCCTTCTGTTTCTATTTCAAAGAGATTCTAGAGAATAAAGAAAATTGAAGCTTTTATTAGCTATTAATTTTCTCAACCTTAATTTTTTAGTGTAAGGAAACTGCTAGAGTACTTCAGAAATTCTGAGTTAGAAGAAAGTATTACTCAGAATGAATCATGAAAGCAGAGGTATAGGATCAAGGAATGCACGAATAAACAGAATTTTGCAGAGTAGCAAGCAATATTATTAGACATGACAATTAGCTGCAATGTTTCAGCCATCAGCTTTATTTGTACCTCAGCTTCTACATACGTTTTGTGTGGTGTTCATGAGAATTTTCTGTGTTAATGAGAATTTTCTAAATCAGATTTCATTGAGAGATTATCATCTAATCAAGATGATTCTATAATCCTCCCTACAGAAACAATGACACCTGGGAGAAAAAGACTGGGGACTAAAATGTGCCATGAATTTTCATATCATTAACATGGGGGAGGGAATACATGTTCCTAGCAATGTAAGTATATGTTCAGGACCAAAAGGAACTTGAGGGCGCTGAGCTCATACCTTGCTTCTAAGCACAACAGTCCCTACTTTATCAAGGACTCAGATAATTCACCTGAGCATTGTTTGTTTGACCATAAATTTGCTACAAGAGAAGAGCTAAAGATGGACTGATAAGAAAACTAAATTTTCCTCAGGCAGCAAATAAAATTTTTAATTTTGCTAAATGTTAAAAGCAGTACATGCTCATTGTAATAACTGAACCAAGCTTCAAAACAGAAAAACAGATCCACTCCTTCAGACTTAAGTCATCTTTTTGCCAATTCCATCTGGTCGTACCAACCAGTGCTCACACATAGTCTCACAGAAATCCTTTCCTGGTTTTATTTCTGATTATGTCTCTCTCTTGAAAACACACACAAAATATACACACACTCAGAACTTTGCTTCTTTGCTGTTATTCTAATGGAGTACTATTATGAACTTTGGAGTTGTGGTGTGATGCTGTAGGATAAGCACTGGACCACAAGGTCAGTTTGAAACACAAAGTTGGTGGTTCAACTTCCCAGTCGCTCCTTGGAAACCATATACAGGGTCTCTATGAGTCAGAACTAACTCCACAGCATTTAACAACAACAACATTATGCATATGAATATGAAATCTGCTTTATTCCTTAATAGTGTATCATATACAGTCCTATAGTTTAATAGATATAAACATAATTCATGCTTTCAAAGAGCTGCACTATGTCGATATATCAATATTTATGTACCACTCATTTATTAAATGACATTATGTACCCATGCCCTTATTAAATGTTTTTAAATTTATAAAGTAAATTTATAAAGTAAAATACAATTTATTTGAATTCTAAAAGTAAAGTTATAATAAATACTACATACACATATTTACAGAGTAATTAAGTAATTAATTTCTGTATAATAAAATCCTCGATCCTAAAAGGTGATTTCAGCTCAAAGTTATTTTATGTAATAACACTTCCAGTATTAATCCCAGCTCCGTAAAATCCACAACTGTAAGTCAAGCCACTTAAAATTATTTTACTTATAAATACTTCCCTTAATAATCAATTTGTATAAAGCAGGATCATTTTGAGGAACATGGTATACAATTTACTACCTCTTCATTAAATATTTGGACTGATAAATAATATCATAATGAATAGAGAACAGAATTGAAATTGTGAATGATTTCATTCTACCATTGCAACAAACCTACTGTCCTTGTGTGACACTGTAGGATAAGCATTGGCCTGCTAATTTCAATTGGTGGTTCAAATCCACCAATTGCTTCTTGGAAACGCTATGCGTTGGAATCTACTTGACAGCACTTACCAACAACATCATATCAACAATCAATGCCCATGGAAACAGCAGCCAAGTAATAAGTAATACATTGCTTTGACAACATCTGCTGCAAAAGATCTCTTTACAGTGTTAAAAAGCAAATATTTTAAAGAAGACTAAGGTGCATCTGCACCAAGTCATGGTAATTTCAATCACTGAACAAAGATGAGGTTTTCTGCTCCCATAAATTTACAGGGTCCCTAAGAGTTGGAACAAAGTCCACAGTATCCAGCAGGAGCATATCATGTAATAGCTGAACAATGAGAAAGGAAGACAGAAGAGAAATCATACATTTGAATTGTGGTGTTGGCAAAGAATATTGCATAATCCTATATCCAGTACTGTAAGAACAATCAAATTACACTTAGAAAAAAATACAATCAGAATGCTTCTTAGAACTGAGGATGTCAAGACTTCAGTTCATTAATTTTGGAAATAATCATCAGGAAAACTGAACACTAGACAAGGACATCATGTTTGCTAAAGCAGAATCTCAATGAAAATGTCCCTGGAAACTCTCAATGAAATGTACTGCCACAATAGCTCCAACAATGAACTCACACACACCAACCATCATGAAGATGGCTCAGGGCTGGACAACATTTTCTTCTGTCTTTGATAATGTCACCATGAGTTGAAGTCAACTCAGCAGAAGCTTACAGCATCAAGGCATGATACACACACACACACACAACACACAAAGTTAAGTTGAAGTATTAATTTTTTTTTTTTTTTTTAAATGTCTGCTGTTTGAAAGACAGTCTTAAGAGAATAAAAAGCAAAGCCAAATAACGGAAAGGAATTTTGGCAAAACACATTCTCTTACAAGAATGCATTGTTGTTGTTAAGTGACATTGAGTTGGTTCAGACTCCTAGTGCCCCTGTATAGAGTTTCCAAGAAGTGGTTGGTAGTTTTGAATTGCTGGCCTTGAGATTAGCAGTCCAGTGGTTATCCTACAGTACCACACCAGAACATTACAAAAGAAAGTAATGGAAGAGTGAAACAATTAGGAAAAATATGTAAGTTTTAATGGGACAAGATTTCACATATACTATATAGTTGGCAAATAAATTCATAAACTATGTTCTAT
The DNA here is from genome assembly GCF_000296735.1 of Chrysochloris asiatica. Lineage (NCBI taxonomy): Eukaryota > Metazoa > Chordata > Mammalia > Afrosoricida > Chrysochloridae > Chrysochloris > Chrysochloris asiatica. The sequence continues at coordinate 17,598,198 of NW_006408550.1, forward strand.
GTCATTAGTTTTAAACATATGCAAATTAAGACTACAGTTAGAAAACACTGCACACTTATTGTTGTTGTTTGTTGTGAAGTGCCGTCGAGTCAATTCCGATCCATAGAGACCCCGTACAGGGTTTCCTAGGAGCAGCTGGTGAGCTTGAACCACCAACCTTGCAGTTCAAACAGCTTTGCAGTCTGACGCATTAACCCACAGCGCCACACCAGGACTTCGCATACTTATTATAAAGACGAAAAATAAATAAGATGTGTATAGCAGGTGTTGGCCAGGATATGAAATGCATCAGTTTCCCAGTGCTCTTGTAACAAATTGCCACAACATGGGTGGTTTGAAACAACACAGATTTATTCTTTCATAGTTTAGAAAGCCAAGAGTTCAAACTTTAAGTGTCATCAGAGTCTGTTCCTTGTGGAGGCTTTCAGAGAGAAGTTGGCCTGTGGCTCTCTCCTAGTATCTGCTGTTGCTGCTTAAGGGCCATCAAGTCAATTCTGACTCATAGCACCAGCTATAGGGTTTTCAAGGTGCGACTGGTGGGTTTGAACCACCGACCTTGCAGTTAGCACTTCAGCGCTTATCTTACAGCGCCACAGCAGGACTCTGGTGGCTCTCAATACTCCTGGGTATTCTTTGGTTTGTAGCTGCATCATTCTTATTTCTTCTTTCATTTTCACATGATTTATTCTCTCTGTATTTTCTGCTCTTCTTATAAGAAAACTAATCTTTGGGTTTGGGTCCATCCTAATCCATTTAAAGTTGATTCCATCCACAAAGATCTATTTCCAAATAAGATTACATTCAGTTAATGGTGGTTAGAGCTTGAATATATATTTTTGTGGGACACAATTTACTCCAGTTCATGGAGCAAATGAAACTCTTATGCATTGCTGGAGGAAATACAAAATGGTGCAGTCACTTTGGAAAACATCTTGTCAGATGCTTATGAAGTTAAACATACAATCACCATAAAATCCAACAATCTCATTTCTAGGAAAATTTTTAAAGAAAATTTATGTTCACTTAAGTTCAGCTATCAGATGTTTATAGTTGCTTTATTTATCTATGGCTGCCAAAAGTTGGAGAGAACCTACCTGACCTTCAGTTGGTGAATAAATTAACAAACTCTGGATATCCATCAATGGAATACTATTTGACCATTAAAATGAATACACTTCTGTTATACTCAAAAGTATGAATGAATCTCAAATGTATTAAGTTTTAACCAGACTCAAGGCTGTGAATTTTTTATTCCATATATATGACATTCTGAAAATGATCAAACTATAGGGTTATAAAACAGTTACCAGACTCTGGGTTTGGAGAGAACAATGATGACAAAGTGCCGTGAACAAATCCGGAAGGATGATGGAATTGTTCAGCATCTTGATTGTGGTGCAATTCTCAAAATGTGTAGACCTATATGTAAACCTCAATAAAGAAACAAATACCTCAAACGACGCAAATAAATGCTAGCTATAACACACAACCATCAAATTAAATAGATTTAATCATTTGATATTTTATTAAATTATATTTAATAGTATAATTTAATTTTAAAAGTTATATACTAATTTTTATGGAGTTCCCAAAGGTGAAAAGTATAATTAGAGTTTGAAGCAGAACTTTTTAGCATTTAATTCACAATGTCTATATATAACATGGGAGTTCTGGTGTGGTGCTGTGGGTTAATGCAAAGTTAGTTTGAATGGCAAGGTCAGCAGTTCAAGCTCACCAGTCACTCCTCGGAAACTCTAAACAGGGTCTCTATGTGTTGAAACTGACTCATCTGCACTAAAAACAACAACATATAAACATGACATAAAGCCCTTGTGTCTGCCTCTTGAAAATGAATGTTTTATGTGGCATAAGCAGAAAGCTGGATGGATGGCTTGGCAGCTCTTAACATTTGCTCAGTTGTCACTATTTGATGTACTTGGGAAATAAATATATTCTTTTACCAGAAGTAGCAAGAAGGTTCCAGGTTCATTAAATGATTAGCTTAAATAGCATTTTTCAAACTGAAAAGAAAAGCAATGTTATGTCATTTTTTTAAAATAAAGGAGCTATCATTATATTTAAGCTCAGCAAACATGGCAATATTGCTGATATAGGATTAAATCTTTCAGTGGAAAAGAGTATAAAATACAGGTAATTATTATAAGATGAAAAATATGCAAACAAAATAGGCATTTGTTTTATACATTTGTTTGGAAAATAGAAGCATCATTTTAGAAAGAAGAGATAACATGGAATGAGGCCATCTAGAATAGACATTCACTAAATTTCTGGAATTTTTTACCCTTCTCCTTCTTTCATAAACTGACTGTGTGATCCTTTGCCAGCCAGGGCCTCAGTCCATAAAAATACAGTGCAGATAATGCTTAATACTATTTTTCTCTACCTAAACACCCTTAAAAGCACTTTAAAGACCTCTCAAGTGATAGTATTTAAAATGATGCACAAGCAGGCATTAATCTGTTTCTTTTCTGTGCATGGTCTTATGAAATGCATCAATAAATTAGCTTGGTTAAATAAAACACAAAACATTGCCAGCATGTAGATTTACTTATTATTTATTTCTAATTGTAATCTCTAAGATTTTCATAACTTCTCACAAATGAATATAGACCGATATAAAATATAATGACTCTGATTCTCCATTAGAACATTTTTTCCAAGCAAACCACACCAAAACTTAAGACATCTTTCTGTGTTTTCCAACTTGTATATAAAAATCTTCAGTTCATGACTTTTTAAATATTCTTATATTTGTCTTTGTTTAGCACCTATCTTTGAAAAGAGGACATGGTACATAAAATATGAGGAGAATGTTATCTGAAAAAGATGTTTTGCTCTGTGTTGCTGTTGTAAGCTCACCAGCAGTTAAAATAGCACATAGGGAAGTGACTCAATGAGTGACTCATTAACGCCATGTTAATTGTAGAGAAGTGGGTTTGTCTTTTCTTCAGTGGTTGCTGAAAATTAGGCTGAGTGACTCATGGCTCATATGCTCAGTGGAGTCCACAGAGCATCTGCATCTCTCAGGGCAGGGTGAGTCCTCCCACAGAAGTGCAAGTCTAGAGGCCTTACCTTCAATACAGGAAGTAAGGGAAGGATGGACCTGTTGCAAAAACCTATTACCCATCAGATTTAGCCCTCACGCTTAAGCGTCTCTCAACTTAAGCAGAATACCATGGTTTCAAGTCTGTGCAAGAGGTAGGAATGACTAAGTGGACCAGCAAAATCCAATGTAAATGCACTTCTGATTGGTATCTCTCTGTGTTGGAAAATGATATGGAAGCCACTATCAGATGCCCATTTACTTGACTTCTAAGACTTATCATGTATACCCAGATATTGGGAATGATGGATGGAATGAGAAGGTCAATGGAATAAATGAAGATGCGTTGGAAAGCAAAGGCAGACAAACACACTCTCACTAGAGGAATGTCCACTCAGACATCTGGTTCACCGGGACAAAATTCTGTCCAATCCAACAAGTGTTCTGTTGGGAGGAGCTAACATCTTGAGTTAATTGAACTGTGTCTCCCAAAAATATGTATGGGAATCCTAAACCCTAACTCATGTGGATATAATCCTGTTTAGAAACAGGGTTTTCTTTTCTATGAGAATTATATTATACCACGTAGGGTAATTATTTCTGGGTTATAAAAAGAGCAGATTCGACACAGAGATACACACACATGGAGAAAAGGGAGACAAATGATGAGACGGATGCATCTGCAAGAATTACTAGCAGCTCCTAGAAATTGAGGTGACGTTGCAGACTAATACGCTAGACTGCAAAGTCAGTTTGAACTGCAAGGCAGTGGTTCAAGCTCACCAGCCTCTCCTTAGAAACTTGATACAAGGGTTGCTGTGAGTCAGAACCAACTCAACAGCACTTAACAACAGCAACTAGAAACTGACAAAAAAGGACTTCACCCTACAGCCACACTCTGAATTCAGACTTTTTGCCTCCAAAAATGCAAGAAAACAATTTTTGTTTTTTTAAAATCAACCAGTTGGAGTATTTCCATTATGGAAGCACTAGGTAATGGAGACACCTAGGTTTGGATTGCATTCTCAGGAGGAAAGAGGGTAATCCTTTCACACTAGTTCCAAATGCAGATATCATGACAGTTCTGGAATGGTAGTTGAAACATCTACAGAGTCAGTACGCCATCTCTCCCCAATCCTGAAAAACGATCTAAAACTAGTCAAGTAATTTTTCATTCTGAAGTAGAAAAGCATCTTCCTGAGAGAGTCTTTAAGATTCCAATTCGACCTGAGACAAGAAATACTATTTGTGAGGGTGTGTTGATAAGCAAAATTAAGCTGAAGTGGTAGATATGTCAGAGGCTACCACAGGACTTCCCAGAGAAAATTAGGAATTTGAGCAGAAAGAAGACTCTCGTCAGGGAAAGTAAAAAATTCCTCTTGATTAACTAGTCCACATCTGCAGGCACTCAAGGGGAACAGATTTCTCCAGAATTTCTCATAGCGTACATTAATTGGCCTCACCATCTTTGTAAAGCTTTAATTGCATAAGACAATAGAGAGAAGCAACGTCCCATAGCAAACTGTGTCTTCAGAAAACAAATTACAGATAGAGTTTGGAGAACTCTTGTATATTTATTATCTAAAGTTCAGGCCTGGTAAAGTGGAGTGTCAGAGAAAAAGAGGAAGACTCTTTGGATGGATTAACACAGAGCTGCAACAATGGATTCAAATATTGCAAAGATTGCGAGGCTGGCACAGGACGGGGCAGTGTTTCATTCTGTTGTACACAGAGTCTGTATATGACAACAACAAAACAAAGTTCAAGGAAAACATGGTAGAAACTTACTGTAGTTTTAGGACTAAGAGAAAGGGCAAACTTCGGAACTGTCTTTAATATTTGCTTCCTTTGAATCACATATTTGGGTCAGAGAGCAGGGGTTCAGCGGCAGATGACTTGTCCCATCTGTAATTTCTGTGGTAAGAACAGCCAGCCTATGTGATTGCTTCCCTACAGTCAGATGCTATTGTTGGAGAGCCGTTCTGGGATATAGTAAACCTGTGCTTGGCCTACTCAGGAACTCTTGCAAAATTGCTTTCTCCAGCCAGGCTTAACTACTGCTGGTTCAATTCTATAGTTTTCTTGTGGCATTGAGTTTGATTCTTACTCAGTGATCCTGGAAAATGTTTCCAAGGTTGTAAATCTTTGCAGGAACAGAAATCCCCACCTTCCTCTCACTAGTCTTTATATATTTGAGTTCCAAGTGACCACAAATAATGGCTATTGGAAGCAGGACTTTGTAGCCATAGATAGGTCTCTTAACATACGTACTTAGCTGAAAATGTGACGGTACTGAAAGTGTATTTTGTCCAAACATCAAGTCTATCGTTGTCGTTGTTGTTGTGCACTGTGGAGTTGGTTCCGACTCATAGAAACCCTGTACAGGGTTTCTGAGGCTGGAAATCTTTCCGGGAGCAGAAAGCCTCATCTTTCTCCTGCAGAACAGCTGATAGTTTCAAACTACTGACCTTGCGGTTCACAGCCCAATTCGTAACCACTATGCTACCAGAGCTCCTCAAGTCTATCATTAGCTATATTTTAAGCCACAGGATTCTTCTCATAATGGCTAAAACCATGAGGCTTAAAGAATTGCCATGAATGTTTTGGCTATGGCCAAGAGAAATACACAATTAATCTTCCTCATTCCCGCTTTTCTTTTTTCAGTTTGTGAGTGTGTGGGGTGGGGTGGGGAGCATCTTTATATGTATATCTGTACAATATCTGGCTATTTGCATGCTGATGCTTTATGCCTTCGAAATCTGTATGTGGAAAGAGAGAAGAAACTGTAGAGTTGAGATGAATAACATAAATTTATAGAAAACAAAATTTTGGAAACTGTAATATAACTCCCTAACTGTAGTGGTCATGTTGATTGAAACTTTCTGTGTAGGAGAACCTATAATTGAGACAAAAGAAATAGATTCATGAAAATCAGAAACTAACTTTTAAAGGGTGTCACTATACAAAGCAGCAAATAAGCTATTATCACTAAGGACAAGATCAATGCTAATAAATAGGAGCAAGTAATAATAGATTTTGTGCCATTAGTTTTGACTTACCACCTGGCTTACTATGCAGGCTATCTCTCTTCCCTAGGATTCAACAAGATACGTACATATCTGTTAGACCATATTGAAGATCATATACCAGCTAGTGTAATGCTTATAGAATCATAGACTCAGAGCAGCAATGCAGTAAAAAACACACACACACACACACACACCAAACAAAGTTCTTAAAAAATCATTTAAACTCTTCATATATATTTCGTGAATTTCATGACGGAGGCATATTTCAGTACTTAAAATTTTCTTTCTTTCATCAACTTCTCTCTCACACCATAACTCCTATAACTCTTTCTCTCAGAATCCTCTGTAAAACTCCCATGAAAGTGATAGTCCTTGAAACATTATGTTGTGGTGGTAGTTTGGCATCAAGTCAGTTCCAACTCATAGCAACCCTGTTAGAGCGTTCCCGAGACAGCAAATCTTTATAGGAACAAAAAGCCTCGTCTTTCTCACATGTAACAGCTGGTGGATTTGAACAGCTGGCCTTGCAGTTATCAGCCCAACACATAACCCACTACTCCAACAAGTTCCTGAGTCATTGTTGTTGTTGCTGTTCCATACCACTAAGTATGTTCCGACTCATAGTGAATCTGTCTAGGGTTTCTGACAGCAACTGGTGGGTTTGAACTGCTGACACTGTGATTAATAGTCCACTACTTATCCTACAGTGCCACACCAGGGCTCATTATAGCCCTCAAATTATTTCTATTTCTCCCCAAGTCCCTGCTTCTAATAGTGCATCATGAGAGCCACTAAAGAACAGTCTGCAAGACAGGACTCATTTTGGAGTTCTGTATAGGTGAAGAACCTGACCAGGTGAAGCTAGAATTGCTTTAAGAAGACAGCGAGAAGGAGAAAGATCAGTGCCATTCATTGTTTAATAAAATTTTCATCTCCTATTACAAATACCTTTTTTCTATTTCTAGGCCTTCGTCATCTAGGACTTTCTGATTTGATGATTCCGGATGCTGGCCTCGTATACCAGTACATTTCTCCTGAGTTCCATGTTCTTAAATCCCTACGTCATCTCCATCAGCATCTTTGATACTTAACGCAGCTCACCTTCACCTTTTATAAGAACAAAATATGCTTCCCTTTAATTCTTGTCATCTTTTCCAAGCCTTAATTGAAGATCTATTATTTTCTGCACGTCTATTGTTTTCTCCTCTAATTGATTTAATTACTTTTTCTCTTTTTCACCCTAGTTCTTTCTTCTATAATTACCAATAAGAGTGATTAGAAAAATTGCATATACTAGCCAACTGATACAATGTACTCATAAATAAATAAATTATCAAATTTTAATCAAATAGAGCTTCTTATTGGGAAATGGGTACTATATTTCCAAGTCTGTCTTAGCATAAACGAGTAAATTCTTAACTAGAAAGGTTTTTCTTAGTTCAAATGATTACTGGGTTACATGTTAATTGGCTTATATAGTTTGCTATGCGTTTTCTTCTGCCTAACGGTTGTAAATGCCTACTTTCAGCTCACTGCAACAGCTGCTTTAACATCCTGTTCACAGTGTGTTGGGTTGCATTAAGGATCACTGAAATGCCAGAAGACTGGCTGTGGTCCAAAGTCTTGGTGGTAGCCATAGCATCTCGTCATTTAGATTAACTATGATGATGAAATATCCTATGAATATTTGCTGTTGTTGTTAGGTGCCATTGAGTCTGTTCCAATTCATAGTGACCATATACACAATAGAATAAAACAATATCCAGTTTTGTGCCAGCCTCAAATTTGTTATGTTTCAGCCCATTGACAATGCCACTGTGCCATTTCATTTCTCTGGGGTCTTCCTCTGCTTTTTCTGACACTCCATTTTACCAAGTATGATGTCCTTCTCCAGTGACTGGTCCCTACTGACAGCATGTCCAAAGTATGAGGGATGATGTCTCACTAACCTGGTTTCCAAGGAGTATTCTAGTTACACTTCTTCCAAGACTGATGTGTTTATTCTTCTGGTAGTCCTTGGTACTTACAATATGATACTCCAACATCATAATTCAAATGCATCAATCCTTCTATGTTCTTCCTTATTCCTTGTCCCACTCTCTGCATAAGAAGTGACTGAAAATATTATGGCTTCGGTCAGGCATACCTTAGTTCTCAAATTAATATCTTCGTTCCTTAATACTTTAAAGAGGTCTTTTGTATCAGATTTGTCTAATGCAATATGTTTGATTTTTTTCACTACTGCTTCCATAAGTGCTGATGGTGGATCCATGCAAAATGAAGTATTTGACAATTTGAGTCTTTTCTGTTTATCATGTTATTTACTGGTTCAGTTGTAAGGATTTTTGTTTTCTTTTCATTGAGGTGAAATCCATACTGAAGGCTGTAGTCTTTGACTTTCATCAGCAAGTATTTTAGGTCCTCTTTGCTTCCACCGAGGAAGGTTGTATCATCTGCATATCACAGCTTGTTAATGAGTCTTTTTCCAATCCTTATGCTATGATCTTCTTCATATAATCCAGTTTCTCAGATTATTTGCTCAGCATAGATTCAATAAATACAGTGAATGGATGCAGCTGTAGCACACACCTTTCCTGATTTAAAACCTTTCAGAATCTGATTGTTCTTTTCTAACAACTGGGTCTTGATCTATGCACAGGTTTCTTCCAGTTAGCTGTCCAGTATTTGTCTTAAAGCACCACACAACACTTAAAGATGTGTACTTATTTCATCCTGTCTTTCAAAACTCAGAAAATGCTAGCTCTTATCAAATGATATAGGTAAATAGTTATAGAGAAAGGATACAGCCCTGGAGCACACCTTTCCTGATTTTAAACCATTCAGAATCCCCTTGTTCTGTTCCAATGACTGCCACTTGTTTTATGTACAGGTTCTGCATGAGCACAATTAAGTGTTTTAAAATTCCCATTCTTTGCAATATTATCCATAGTTTGTCATGATCCGCACAACTGAAAGCGTATGCATAGTCAATAAAACACAAGTAAACATCTTTCTATTATAATCTGCTTTCTGCCAAGATCCAACTTACAGCAGCCATGATATTCCTCATTCCATGTCCTCTTCTGAATCTGGCTTGAATTTCTGGAAGTTTCTTGTCAATGTAATATTGCAAACATTTTTTAATTATCTTCAGCAAAAGTTTATTTGCATGTGATATCAATGATATTATTTGATGATCTCCGCATTCTGTTGGGTTACCTATCTTTGGAATGAGAGCAAATAAGGATGTCTTCCAATGAGTTAGTCACCTATCTTTGGAATGAGAGCAAATAAGGATGTCTTCCAATGATTTAGTCAGGTAGCTGTCTTCCAAATGTCTTGGCATAGATGAGTTGAGCACCTGCAGTGCTTCAACAGTTTGCTGAAAGATTTCAATTGGTATTCCATGGATTTGTGGAGCCTTGTTTTTTGCCAATGCCTTCAGTGCAATTTGGACTTCTTCCTCAGTACCACCTGTTCTTGGTCATATACTATGTTGGGAACCTTACTCTGATATACACTGTACTATGTGGGGAAAGCTCATGCTCTCTCACTTCTGCATCCGACTCACCATCATCTGACCTCTGGTTTTTGAGATGGGACTCAGTAGCCATTGCTTGCAGATTTTGAGATTCTCCAGCCATGGAAGCTCGGGGCCAGCAGCCTGCCATCTGACCCACCGATTTCGGGTTCTTCAGCTCCTGCAATCACATGAGTCCAGAGAACCCACCAGTTCTGACCTGTGGATTTGTGACTTGCCAGTTTCCACAATAGCTTTAGAAATTTCCTTTAGATCAATCTATTTGTATGTTATGTGTATGAGGGTAAGCAAAAAAACTATTGCTACAAAATCATAGAATCTTTTATTAAACAAATTGTCAAAATGTGAAGTTGTTGTTTTTCTACGTATCCTCCATCTAGGTCTGTATACTTCTGAAGGCAGTGTTTCATCTCTCCAAACCTTCCCAAAATAATTCTGTGCTCTCTGATTTACATCATAACAAATTGTGGTGGTGGTGGTGTGCCATTGAGTCGGTTCCAACTCATGAAGACTCTGTGTAGGTTTCTGAGGTTGTAAATCTTTACAGGAGCAGAAAGCCTTGTATTTCTACCACGGAGCCACTGGTAGATTCAAACTACTGACCTTGCAGGTAGCACCTCAGATCATCATCCATTATGCTACCATACTTCCTTTTATGCCAAATTGTATTCCCTTAAAACCTGTTGGGTTTTTTGAATTGCGGAAACTAAAAGGAGTATGAAGGGGCAAGATCAGAGCTTAGGGTGGATGGAGTAAAGTTTCCCAACATAAAATAGCCCTTGCTACCAACCCCATACAGGGTCGCTATGAGTCAGAACCGACTCCACAGCACACAGCCACCACCATCACCACTCTTAAAGAATGAGCATTGTTATAATACAAAACAATTGTTTTGTCTCAACTTTCCTGACCTTTTTCTCACCAATGCAATTTTCCGTTTTCATAAAACTTCTCCATGAATCATCCTGTGACCTTCAAGAAAATCTATCAAGATTACCCTGTAGAATTCTCCAAAAAAAAAAACAAGAAAAAAGTCCCCATAACCTTCTGAGCTGACCTGACTTGAATTATGTGGCACTGTAGGATCAGCACTGGACTGAGAACCACAATATCGGTGGTTCAAACCCACCAGCGGTTCCGCAGAAACCCTGTACAGAGTTGCTATGAGTCAGAATCAGCTTGACGGCACTTAGCAACAACAACCTCCACATTTAACAGCAGAATATTTGATCTCACAGAATTCTATAAACCAGCATAATTATACATGAGTGTTGTAATGGTCGTCTTAATTTACTTGTTTATAGGTTTTCTTCCCAACTGGGAAGACTGTTACATTAGAACTATAATCTTGTTTTATTCATTCTGTATGTTGTTGTTGCTGTTAGGCGCCGATGAGTCAGTTCCAACTCATAGCAACCCTGTTTAGGGTTTCCGAGGAACAGATGGTTATGTTTGAGACACCTACACTGCAGATCCAACTGAACTTCCTGTCCCATTTTTATCCTAAAGTGCCACAATAGGATTCCATACCCAGTGTCTATGACAGTGCCTGGCATAAATTTGCAATCAATAAACTTTATCTGAGTGAATGAATGAATTGCAAACAGCAGACATACCACCCTGGTTCTGGAGATCTGACTATGAGCTACTTCAGGAATTTATAATTGGAAATATTATCTTCAGTGAATGTACTTTTTACATATTTTTACTTCCCTCTTCATGTTTTCAATAAGCATCTATCTTCTGAGTCATTCTGCAGGCTCAAAAAGTTTAACTCTTTCTACACCAAATAAACTTTGGCAAGACAGGAGAAAAAAATGTCTATGGAAGGAGATCTTGGCAACTGAATTTTGCTCTCCAAGTTCTGATTGCTCCCAGTGGAACTCTTGCCTCCTTCTTCGTCACTTCCTGTAACCTTTTGTCTTTCCTTGACTGAGAGCCAAGGGCCAGAAAGAGACCTGCCTGCAGGCATAGATGGGAAAAGGCCGTCTTAACTGATAGAACTATGTCCTGAATGTTTCTAATCCTGAATTGTAACCTGTTATCATCCCTAATAAGCCTGTAACTGCGAATATGGGGCCTGAGTTCTGTGTTACAATGCAATGAATCCCACTTCTGAGACTAACTGTAAGAAATAACACCAACCATCCCTCCCACAGCATTGTCTACTTGTCTGAAGGGTTTGAGAATTGTTTGCAAACCAAGCTCTCTAATTGAGTAGCTGTAGGCACTCCACAAGGAGTCCTGGTGTGCTGCTATGGCTAAAGAACTGGACTGCAAGGACAGCTTGAAACACAAAGTTGGTGGTTTAAACTCACCAGCCACTCCTTGGAAACCCTATGAAGTGTCACTATGAGTCAGAACCCACTGATGGCACTTAACAACAACAACAACAGGCACTCCACAAGTTGTGTTGTGGGAGTTTGCAAAGACAATGACCAAAAGAGACATTACATGATTCATTATGGCGCAGTAACCCTATAAGACCGAGGAGACCTGCCCCACAGGGTTTTCAGGTTTATAATCGTCACAGGAGCAGACTGTCACATCTTTCTCCACATCTTTTTCTCAGGGAGCTGCTGGTAAGTTTGACCTACTGAAAGGTCAGTAGGTCAAACTCACCAGCAGTACCAGGGCTCCATCAATCAAGACTGGAGGTGGTGGTAGTTGTGTGCCATTGAGTCAGTTCCAACTCTTAGTGACCCTGAAAATGGTTTCTGGGGCTGTAAATATTTTCTGGAACAGAAAGCCCTATTTTTCTCCCATGGAGCAATTGGTAGATTTGAACTACTGACTTTGCAGTTAGCAGCCCAGCTCATAATACTATACTACCAAAGCTCCTTCAGGCAAGACTGTTGTTAAATGTCATCGAGTTGGTTCTGACTCAGAGTTATCTTGTAAAGGATTTCCAAGAAGTGGCGGTGGGGTTGAACTACAGCGTTGGGAATCCTATGGGGTGGTTTTACCTGTAGGGTCATCGTGAATCTGAATCAATTTAACTGGTAGACGGGAATGGGAAAAGATTTTGGTGCCTCTTCTCCAGCTTTTTCAATTTTTTAAAGTTTCAAGAGTACTTTACAGATTTAGTTTGTGGGTAATTCTAAAGTACAAATAAGTAAAAGACAAACAGGATGCATGGTGAAATTTTGGGGACCAGTAGAAGGGAATGGGAAAATGTTTCAATACCTTTTCCCCAACATTATCAATTTTTAAAGTTTCAAGAGTATTTTACTGGAAATTTCTAGAAATAAACTCCTTTCACTTGCCCAAAGAGCAGTTTCAGGAATTTTTATTAGAAAATGATATCTCTTGTAAATTTAACTGACTTTCTGATATGAAGTTTATTAATATCTTCTAAGGATTTCAACTCTAAAATAGGGACATATTTCTTCTAAAGACTTTTTGTCATACTGTAATATATATTGATGGGTTTTAACTGAAATTATAGTGAATGTAGTAAATAAAATTAATTACAAGAAAGACTCGTTTAACAAAACATATTGTACTTTTATTTCAAATATACTTCTGGAACAATTTTACATCGTGAATTATTGCTTAGTCTGGTTGTAAACTTTTATAACTTCTAGTAAGCAGGTCTACAGATCCAATATTTATATAAACTGACTTTAAAAGTTTTGGGTTAGAGAAGGATTTTTTTTTAAAGTCCACATTTTGTTCTAAATAGTATATTAGCTCTCTCTTTGTATAAGTATTTCTTAGACATATCTATGTCATTAATCATGACACTTTTTGGTTAAATCAGTTGTAGAATTACCATTTTACCACATTTGGTCAAATTAGTTGCAGAATTACCATTTACCACTGGATTATAGAGTTCTGTGTCATTAATCATTCTATTAAGTAGAAGCATTCCTTATCAAGGAAAACTCGAAAACTCATCTTTGAATCAATAAGAATATGCCTAAATCTCACTTATAACATCAATCAACAACAATCTCCTGTATGTCAGGCTTGTTTTCTAGAGTAAACCTAGAATATAAAATCACAGTCTATGATTCAAATAAATGACAATTTTGAAGAAAGCAAGTTCTGGTATGCAGCTCGGAAATAAGTTCTACCATCATGGTTAACCAATCAACAAGTGCTTCAGTGAACTTAGTATTCTTTCTCCTGTTCCCATGCACCTTTTTATCCAAGAGAAGGGAATGGTCTAAAATTCCAACTGACTACAAAAAAGATTACCTCGATTAGATAATGTGATTAAGATTGAAAAAGACAAAGATATAGTCTAAATTCATCAGCTAATGATTCACTGGGAACCAAAGTTGGCCACTAATTCCTGGAGGAATGATTCAAGAAGTAAATTTCTAGTAGTACCTGCATTCCCCAGGTCCTAGTTGGATGTCCTGATGTGGTACTGAAGGATAAGCACTGAACTGCTAACCTCAAGGCTGGTGACTCAAAGCCACTAACCACTCCTCAGAAACCCTATGTAGGGTCACTGTGCATTAGAACCAACTTGATAGCACTCACCAACAACAACAGCATCAGTTTAATGGTCCCTCGGTGATGCAAGTGGTATGTGCTAAACCACTGACCTAACGTTTAGCAGTTCCAATCCCCCTAGCAGCACTGTGGTGATCTGCTTCTATCTGAATCACAGCCAAGAAAACCCGATGGAGCAGTTCTACTCTGCACCATATGGGGTCACTGTGAATCCAAAATTAGCTCAATGGGGTTGGGTTTGAGTGTTTTGGGATTTTATTTGTTTTAGGTTAGTTAAATAGTAAAGACTAGGAGTAGCCAAAACTTAGATTTTAATGAATACTATGGCAGAAAAGACAGGGTCAAATTATAGTAGTCACAAAATAGAAAAATTTCAAGAGACATTAAACCATGTCTAGTATCAGAGAACAGAATATGGTTCTATATAGTGCGAGAGGTGATTTCCAAATATGATCTCAAACGGTCTCACCTCCCAGTATTCATATACTTACATATTCTCGCACATTAAATCAGGACTATTTTTTGCAACTTGTAGTTATTCTATCAGAGCAAGGGGATTCAGCATGGTTTAAAATCAGGAAATGTGTGCATGAAAGGATACAATCAAAATTGTATCCTTTCACAATGTTATTTAATCTAGATGCTGAGCAAAATATTCTGAGAAGCTGAACTATGTGAAGAAGAATTCAACATCAGGTTTGGAGGAAGACACATTAACAGTCATGACAGGCAGATGATACAATCTTACTTGCTGAAAGTAAAGAGGACTTGAAAGAGTTACTTACTCTTTCAAGATCAAAGACTTCCATATGGATTACATCTGAAAATACAGAAAACAAAACTCCTCGCAACTGAACCAATAAGCAACATCATCATAAATGGAGAAATGATAAAAGTTGTCAAAGAATTCATGTTACTTGGATCCACAATCAACTCCCATGGAAAAGACAGTCTCGGCAAATCTGCTGCAAAAGAGTTTTTTTAAGTGTTAAAAAGCAAAGATGTCACTTTGAGGACTAAGGTACACCTGTTCTAACCCATGGTATTTTGAATTGCCTCATATGTATGCAAAAGCTGGACAAGCAATTAGAAAGACCAAAGAAGAAGTGATTCTTTGAATTTGGATGTTGGTAAAGAACATTGAATATACATAGACTGTCAAAAGCATGAATAAATATGTCTTGGAAGAGGTGCAGTCAGAATGGCCCTCAGAAGATAGAATGAAGAGACTTCATCTCATATACTTTGGATGTGTTATCAGAAGGGATCAGTCCCTGGAGAAGGACAACATGGTAGGAAAAACAGAGGGCCAGCGAAAAAGGAGATACTCAAAGAGGCAGATGGACACAGCACTGCAACGATGAACCCAAAAATAGCAACAGTTGTAAGTATGGTGCAGAACTGGGCAATGTTTCATTCTATTGTGCGTAGGGTTATGAGTGACTCCATGACATTTAGCAACCATGACATTCTTTGCACATAGGTGACAGTGTGTGATTTCTGAGGCTAAGTCATAAAAGGTCCGGCAGCCTCTGCCTTACTCTCTTGGAATGCCTGCGATGGGAAAGCCAATCATCATGAGGTGTGGACTCTCAGCCAGTCCTACCAAGAGGTGCTAGTGCAAAGGAACTGAGAAACCAATTACTCTCCATGTGACAGAACTACCTTGGAAGCAGAGGCTGTAGTCAAGCCTTCAAATGACTATAGCCCTGGTGTAACCTGGTTGGCATCTTGATTACAACCTCCTTTGAGCCCCTGAGCCAGAACTGCTGCTTAGACAAACAGTTCCCAAATTCCTGACCATAGAAACCAGACGAGATAATAAGTGTCAATTCGTGCTGCAAGCCTCTAAATTTTAATTTGTTGAAAAGAAATAGATAAATAGTGCATTTTGTTGTTGCTGTTGTTAAGTGCCGTCAAGTCAGTTCCGACCCCTAGTGGTCCTGTACAGGGTTTCTGAGGATCAGCTGGTAAGCGTGAATGGCCTGCCTTGAGGTTCAAACCGACTGCACAGTTATTAACATAGTAACAAGGCAGACAGAACAATGAGAGTAAATCAGGAATATCTAATGCTTGAAGCACAAATGTTACTATGACAATGACTTAGATGTGTACCTAGGGTCAGAGTCACATTAACAGCGAATTCTTTGAAAAGAATTGCTTGAACACTTCCCATGGAAAAGGTTGTACATTATTCTAGGCATTAGAGGGGAACTGAGAATAATACCTTTGAGAGACCAGTGGCCCAATTTATAGAGTGCAAAACAATGTAAAGCCTCAAATTATGCATAACCTGATGAACTTTCCTAATGCATGTATAGTATAAATTTGAATAAATAGAATTCATTTTTTGCCTTTTCAGATAGAACCATAATTTGATGTGATTTCTGTGAGTCATGGCCCTATTTGTACTGACCTCTAGTCCTAAACAGGGATTTTTTTTTTTTTTTAAGTTATTTTTATCCAATGTAAACAGGAACAACATACGATTTTTGGATCTATAAATCATTAACAAAATTTATAATTTTAAAATGTGATCCATTATTTTTATACCTGCTGTGTTTTCAAAATATAAATATTTGCATAAAGAACAATTTATTTTTGTATCTTAAATTTAAAGAAAATGAATTTCCCAGGATCTGCTAAAACAAATTGTTATTGTTGTTGTTATGTGCTGTCGAGTCAGTTCTGATTCATAGCAACCCTGTTTAGGGTTTCCAAGGAACAACTAGTGAGCTCAAACCACCGACCCTGTGGTTCAAACCAACCTTGCAGTCCAGTGTGTTAACCCCCAGCTCCAGATGGCACACTCTAGAAAACAAACTGAATTTTTGAAATTCTGAGTGTGTCCTATGCCTGATTAAAAAATTAACCCTGTACTGTCCCAATAGTCTTAGCTGTTAAGAAATTATTCATAAACCAATTCACAAACTGTACTGATTTCTTTTAAGCTCCTCTGAGATTGTTGCTAGGTGCTGGCAAGTCGGTTCCAACTCATCGCGACCCTCCACACAGCAGAAAGAACCACAGCCCGGTCCTCTGTCATCCTCATAATTGTTGCTATGTCTGAGCCCAGCACAGATGCCACTGTGCTAGTGCATCCCCTGGGGGTCTTCCTCTTTTTCATTGACCTTCCTACAGAATTGATTTTTAATAAGGAATAATATTTGTAACATTGGCTTGTTTGCAAAGAACTACTTTTGGAAGGAAGGCCATCCCATGTAGACATTTGCAAATGTTAACATTTGTCAGCCCTGGCTATAAGGAATTACCATGTGGATGAATGGGGATGTTTTAGACCAAACAGGCTTTGCTATAAGGAAAGTGACACAGAGCTGTATGAATTCAAGTTAGCACAATTTTTTTCCTCTCTATTCCCACAGATGGGCACTTAAGAAAGTTGCCTAAAAATATCATTGAGTAGAAACTACTTTGCTTTTTGTTATTTTCTTGCCCCTGTTCACCTTAAAACTTGCCCTTTCAAAAATACTGAAAAACTCTTTTAAAATATTTTTGGAAGCTCTGGGTACCATGAGTTGCTTACCATGTAGCAAGTGGTATGCTCAGCCTTTCATCCAATGTGCTCTGCTGCACACAATTCAGGGATCATGTATCATTATCCTCATGTTCCAGATGGGAAGATAGAAGTTAGAGATAAGAGTGAATGCATTACTTGCCAGTGCCTTGCTGACAAACTTGGGTTTAGTCTACAGGTCTGCTCAAAGCCAGTGCCCATGATTTTAACCATGACACTCCATA
>NW_006408550.1:17616544-17621478 GCF_000296735.1 Chrysochloris asiatica
AGAGACCTCTGTTCCTGGAATGTAAGATTAACTACTCCCCCCTTTTTGTAACAAATCTTCTACTTTTACAGTCGTGAAAATGGCAATTAGTCATGATAAGAATTACTCTATATATAGACCTTTTTAAAAATATTTTATTGTGGATTATGTGATGGTTTACATGGGTGAGCATTAGCTTTACATTCATCCTATCGTATATTGTTTCATTGCTATGATTACAGTCCCAACCATGTATCATCAAACAACCCTGCAAGCCTTCCCCCCAGTCGTCAGCACACAGCCCCTCTCCCTCTTTAGGTCTAGAGTCCCCAGCTGCTCCATCTCTCCACATCATCGCCTCTGCCTCCATTTCTGGAGTCACTGTCTCTGGGTAGGGTTCCACACTCCGCTCTTCTCCCTTGATGGTCCCAGGGACCTCTGCTCCTGAAATGCAGTCAACCACTCCCCTCTTTTGCTACAAAATATCTATCTTTACATTTCCAACCCTCACAGACAGTCTGATAGCAATTATTCACTATTGTACCACATGAGTGCTACTCCCATCTCCTTTCATCAGCCCTGCCCAGACAGATTGGAACACTGCTCAGGGGAAAGTCTACCTTCCTCCATGCCCTCTGGATCTAGGATCCCTTTTGAAAGCTTGTAAGCCATCACTTCTTGCCTTTGTAGCTCCCCCCGCCCCCCGGCCCATTTTGGGTAGCCACTGTCCAAGTTGCTCATCCCTGTCTACCCTGTGTAGTGAGGGGGTGGGGGTGGTCCTCATTGTAGAGACTTGTTCCCTCTTTTGAACTACTGCATCCATAGGTGTGGGTCAAGTTCATTAAATTTTATCAGATTACTCTTTTTTTTTTTAAATCTTCTTTCTCTTCCAGTCAAGTTCTGATCATCCAGTCATTGAAGCCAGGTCAAGTGGGTATTATCTGCAAGTGTGGATGTTCTTGCGTATATTCCCTCACTTGTCATCAGCTGGATACTTCACTCTCCACTCTAGTCCCCTGTGGCTATGTCACTGACTCTGGGCCCAAGAGTCCCCAGATCTTGCCACACTGCTGGCCAACCAGGTCTCCACCAGGGTTCACAGGAGTCTATTGAACAAGGTAGGGCTTAGCTCGCAGCTTCATTGCTGTTTTTCCCTCACTTCCCCTTATTGGTGACAAGCATGGTCACTAGTCAGAGAGCATGTCTGTTCATGTATTCCCCTTGAGTCTTAGTCTTGGAAGGGGGTTTGCCCTGAGGGGACCCAACCACTTGTCTTGATGTCTCCTAGGCAAACAACTTGCTTGTACTTGTAGTAGTCAGTTGGACTGCCATTATTGTTTTGTATTTTTCCTGCCAGTCTTTCTTTCGAGAAGTATGTCTGTTCTTCTGGCTGCTCCAGGCTGGTCTGCTTGTCCTCTCAAGTGGAGATTTCCAACCTCAGAAAATTCTGGATGGGGTTAAGGATTCCACCTATGGTCTTATGCAATGCAGAGGCTCTGCAGAAAGTCTCCTTCACTGAGCAAGATGTAGCTGCATTTAGGTATCCCACAAATTGGGCTGCGAACCTTAGGGTGAGTAGTTCGAAACTACCAGCCGCTCCGCGGGAGAAAGATGAGGCTTTCTGCTCCTGTAAAGGTTTACAGCCTCAGAAACCCTGTGCAGGGTCGCTATGAGTTGGAATCAACTCCATGGCACATAACGACAACAATCAGTTATAGGCAGAAGATGGATTTATAAGCTTTATATGGTGCTATTTATGGCTATTCCTTTCTCCCCCACATGTATGTATTTTACAATGGTATGCAAGGGAAACCAAGATTCAAACGACAGCCAAGCATCTTAACCTTATTTCCTCCCTTTTACCCATTCAAACCATGCCTCAATCCCTGTATCCCAGAGCCCTGTTGTTCCATCATTATTTACCTCTGTCCCACTTAGCCCATGCAAACCTGATTAACTGTTCTCCCATCCACCTTGTTCTTCCATTCCCCACCCCCTTCTTGTGTTTTGGCTCCCTCCCCAGCACCAAAACTATCCTGTGTCTAGTCCCTACCGTGCTACATAGAGACTTTTAATCCTCACAACAACCCTTTAGAGTAAGGACTAATACTATTCCTAGGAAACTGAAGCAAAGAGAAGTTATGTAACAGCCAGAGAGCCATGAAGAGACACTAACCCCATGCTCCTAAGTGCATGGTACTAATCAGGACACCAACAAACATTGAAAAACAAAAATAAAGCACAGTACGAAAAGTTTTAAGAAAAATTAGTATCAGAATTTATCTCTGATATTACCATAGTAGTAAAAGCAACAAGTCATATTTAATCAACAACAATATATAAAAAATCAGTTCATGGAGACATTTCAACATTTTAATGACCCAAAACAACCTTTCAAAAGTATGTTATATTTTCATTTGTGTAAAACAATTGCAAAGATGGGCTTTCAAAACTTCTATTTATTAATGCATACACAAATAAATTGTTAAGTCATAATTGGTCTTTTAAATTTTCACTTTTATAAAGGTTAATCATTTCTGAAGATCTTGATTTCTGTTCTATGAGTTGTTGTGGGGTGCTGTGGGGTCATTTCTGACTTATGGTGACTCTATGTACAATTTGATGCTTAATGTCGTTGAGTTGGTTCTGACTCATAGCAGCCTTGTATAGGGTTCCCAAGGAATAGCTGGTGGGTTTGAACTGCCAACCTTGTGGTTTACAACCCAACGCTGATCCTACAGTGAATGAAACACTGCTCAGTCCTGCATGTCCTCACATTCTTTCCTATGTTTGAATAGACAATAAATGAGTTCATTAAAACACAGTTTTGAGAAAATGGAATTTAAATGGTTAATAGCTGATGATATTTTTACTGAGTGTAAGGAAACAAAAAGGAAACTGACTAATACAGCTGCAAATAAAATTAACGAAAAGAGAAGGTGTATAGTTGCCTAAATCTGGGCTAAAAGTCAAGTTTGAAGATATGCGGAAATTCCATTTTCCTGTTGATGAATCAAGCAAATTAATGATCCTGATCTTCAGATGGAGTCCTGGCATGCACATGGTACCACCCACATTTCTTCACTTGAAGATATACATACAGTTTGCAGTACATGTTTTCCTAAGAATGAAGTGTTCTTTAATAAAGCACCATTTGTTCAATATCAGTTTGCATTTATTGGCTTAGCTCTCTCTAAGAACGTACAGTGAAGATGAATAACACTGATTCTGAAGGTTTAGAAAGCAATGTATAGTTGCCCTGGTTAGGTGTTGTTGAGTTGGCGCCAACTCACAGCAACCCTATGAACAACAGAGCGAAACACTGTCTGGTCCTATACTATCCACACAATCTTTGTTACACTTCAGCCATTGCTGCTGCCACTGAGTCAATCCATCTCATTGGGGGTCTTACTCTTTTTTGTTGATCCTCTCCTTTACCAAGCATGATGTCTTTCTCCAGGGATTGGTCCCTCCTGATAATATGTCTGAAATATGAGTGTCAAAGTCTCACCATTCTTGCTTCTAAGGAGCAATCTAACACAAATTTCTTTGGTCTTCTGGCAGCCTATGTATAGTTACCTGATCTTCAAAATAGATTTGTGTATGAGTGTGACTCTAACCAACTGGAAAGCAGAAATGGGAGGAGAAAGAAGCAGAGTTACTATTATAAGACAGTTTTATCAGTGGTGAGATCATAAGAACTTAAATTTTCTCTTAAATATTTTGGTAACACTTGATTTTCAAGTCCTGAACTTGTAAAGATTGAGAGGGAAGACCCTTTTAAACAAAGAACTCATTAGAAAAAGAATAGTAGTAATAACCTGGAAAGGTACCCCT
Organism: Chrysochloris asiatica; assembly: GCF_000296735.1. Classification (NCBI taxonomy): domain Eukaryota; kingdom Metazoa; phylum Chordata; class Mammalia; order Afrosoricida; family Chrysochloridae; genus Chrysochloris; species Chrysochloris asiatica. Next base: position 17,620,361 of record NW_006408550.1, read on the forward strand.
AAAATATGTAAATATTTGGACACAAGTACAGGTATTCTCTGCTTTCTGAAAGTTCACTTTTATACCACTTCACTTTTACAAAAAAACCTACCTTATTGTTGTTGTTAAATGATGTTGAGGGACTCTATATAGGGTTTCGGAGGAGTAGTTAACAGGCTTGAGCTGTTGACCTTGCAGTTTGAAGTCCAGTGAGCCACACCAGAAGCCCTGCTTTCTCGAACTGAAAGAACTCTAAGGGGAATTTCGCTTTTACAAAAAAGAATAAAAATAGGGGGACGAGGGTAGGGAAACAGGGGAACTAGCATTTGGCATTTGTTTTGCAGAACCATTAAAGAGGCAGCGTGCTCCCCAACAGCCGAGTGGTGTCCCCAAACTACTTCCCTGGGAACTGCACCCACCATCCCCGCCTTAAGCCTAGTCTGTGTGCACACCAAATGTTAGTGTTATTTTAGGCTTAATGTGTTGTTTGGTATGATTTCGTAGTTTATTTTTTGAGTCTGGGAATGTTTCCCCCCACATAAATGGATGGTAATTGGTTTTTCACTTTTGTACCATTTCGGCTTACGAAAGGTTTCATAAGGATACCTGGAGCTAGCCAATAACTCTTTTTCTACCAGATTATATCACATCTTTAATATTCAAAACATTGTGAATGAGAGAGAGAAAGAAAGAAGTTTCTTTTGGATGCAGATTGTCATTCACAAGGCAAAATAATGTCTTACATTTACTATATTCCAATCAAGTTGCAAATGGTCCAAAATGCTAACTCAAAAGCTATGTAAGAAAGCCAGGAAGATTATCCATGAGTATGATGATTTGGCATTAAGAATAGAGATTATAGTTTGCATTTCCCTTAATTTAAAAGAGAATGCCACAGTTAAGTTAAGCAATAAGTGTTGAAACTGATGATTATTGTTAAGTGTCATCAAGTCCGTTCCTACTCTTAGCATTCATGTATAGGGTTTCCAAGGAGTGGCTGGTGGGTTTGAACTGCCAACCTTGGTTTAGTAGCCCTGTGATTATCCTACAGCACCAAACCAGGACTTCAAATGATTATTGTTGTTTTAAAGAGCGTTGGAGTCATTTATAACTCATTGCTACCTTCTGTGTTTTCAAAG
>NW_006408550.1:17622678-17624390 GCF_000296735.1 Chrysochloris asiatica
TTTTTTTTGTAATCTTCTTGTAGTCAAGTTCTGATTATCAAGCCATCGAGGCTATGTCAAATGGGTACTGTCTGTAAGTTCGGGTGTTCTTGTGCATCTCCCCTCACTTCATATCAAATGAATGCTTCACTCTCAGCTCTAGCCCTCTGAGGCTATGTCCTTGCCCATGGGCTCAAGTGTCTTCAGGTATTACTACACTTTGGACCAGCCAGCCCTTCCTCTTCTCTCTCTCATCTCCAGGTCAATGGACCATGGTTGAACTCAGCCCATTTCTTCATTGCTGCCTTTCCCCCTCTTCCACTCACCAGTAGACCAATATGGTTGCCAGCAAGCTTACATGCCTGTTCATGTGTTCCCTTTGAGTTTCAGTCTTAGAGGGGAGTTTGTTCTGAAGGAACTTGATTGCTTGCCTTGATGGTTTCCTGGCAAAGAGCTTGTTTATTCTTGTAGTAGCCAGTCATGCTGACATTTTTGTTTTGTTTTTTTTCCTGATGATCTTTCTTTGAAGATGTATCTTCTGTTGCTCTAGGTGTTCCAGGCTGGTCTGCTTGTCCTTGATAGTGGGAATGTCCCACCTCATAAAGTTCTGGATGGGACTAAGGATTCCACCTCTGCAAAGGCTTTGCAAGAGGCCTTTTTCACTGGGCAAGTTCTAGAATCCCTTTTAGGTATTCCAATCAGTTACAGGCAGAAGATGGGCTTACACATTTTCTATAATCATGTTTCCCAACATTCTTTTCTATCCCACTCAAGTGTCTATTTTACAATAGTAGGCAAGGGAAACCAACTTTCATAAGACAGTCAAGCATTTTAGTGTTATTTCCCCTCTTCAAACTATGTCTAGATCCCTGTATCACAGAGCTCTGTTGTTCCAAGGTTGAGCATGCATCACTATTTACTTCTGTCCCACTTAGGCCATGCAAACCTGTCTCAGTGTCCCCCTATCTATCTTGTTCTTCTGCCTCCTCCCATTCTTGTATTACCCTTCCAAACACCCAAACTAAATCCCCCACCCAAACCCCACTGTTGTGGTTAACTTATATTCCATTAACTCTTCCCTCCATTTAAGACAGTCCTGGTGTGGCGCTGTGAGTTAATGCGCCAGACCGCAAAGCCATTTGAACTTCAAGATTGGTGGTTCAAGCTCACCAGTCGCTCCTTGGAAACCCTATACAGGGTCGCTTTGGGTCGGAACTGACACAATGGCACTTAACAACAACAGCACTTTATCTTGTAATCTACCTGGATCTCTGTTCCTCTATGTTTACCTTCTTTCACATTGTAATTGTTTTGATCATAGACTGACCTCCCAGGTCCTCTGTTCTTATAATTTAATCTGCTCTTGACTCTTCCATTTGTCAATTGAGTTCAGGGTGATGTTGTCATGTATGTCATTCTCTGGTTGATGTCTGTTCTTGTTGGTTCTCAGTCCATAGAACTTCCTTTATAATGTTTTTCATCATAAGGTTGGTTTTAAAAAAAATTCCTTAGCTTCTGTTTATCCTGGAATGTTTTGATTACACCGTCATATTTGATTAACAGCTTTGCTGGGTAGAGGATTCTTGGGAGGCAGTTTTTTTTTTCTTTCATGGTTTTATATATGTCTCCTCATTGCCTTCTTGCCTGAATGGTTTCTGCTGAGAAATCCAAGTTTAATCTGACTTATTTGCCTTTGTATGTAATGCTTCCTTTTCCCTAGCTGCTTTCAGTCT
>NW_006408550.1:17647408-17753887 GCF_000296735.1 Chrysochloris asiatica
TGGCCTCATTAACATAACAAAGAAAACCTTAGTCTCATATAGGGTTATGCCCACAAATATAAAGGGGTTAGAATTCCAATGCATATTTTGGTAAGACATAATTCAACCCATATCATTGGGTAACTTGGAAATGAAAAAGGCTGGAAACATACAGAGTTGTGTAAAGTGACAACAGAGACCCAAAGATGCTGCTGAAAACTGATCCAGTAAGTGAATTTTGTTGTTGCTGTTTTTAGGTGTCATTCAGTTGGTTCTGACTCATAGTGACCCTGGATAGGGTTTCCAATGAGAGGCTGGTGAATTTGAACCTCTGGCCTTGTGATTCTAATTGACCTTGTGGTACAGTGCTGATCCTACAGCCCCAAAATGTAAAATTAGACAGACTCATGACAAAGAGCTCTGGTAGCGTAATGGTTATGAGTTGAGCTGCTAACCTCAAAGTCAGCAAAACTACCAGCTGTTCCGTGGGAGAAAGAGGAGGCTTTCTGCTCCCATAAAGAATCACAGCCTCAGAAACCCTGTACAGGGTCGCTATGAGTCAAAACTGACTCCATGGCCTACCACCACCATGTAGAGACAACATCTTATTCTACTTCCTTTCCCATCGTATCCAAGTCTGTTAGGAAGGATACACTGCCTGGAGCAAAGTAACGATTCCATTCCAAAGCCTTAGTTAGATGGCGGTTATCTTTGTTTTGTTTTGTTTTTAAGGAATGAACATTAGATTTATCTTAAGGATTCCAGCACTCTAGTCAGGGTGATGGGTGTTTCAGAAACAGAATTTATTCCCAATACAAATATGCTTCCTCTCTTCTTTAACTTAAAGCTGTGGGGGGAAATCAGGGAAGGGATAAAAGAGTGGCTGGGAGGGTGCTTTAGTGAATTTAGTAAAGAGTAACAGGTGCTTTTCCAGTAATTAGATTTTTTTGGGGGGTTCATAAAAATTGGGTAAGAAGTAGTAGCTATATTCCTAGACTACTTTTTGACTCTGTTTCTTTTTCATGCATAGAGGGGATTGTAACCATAGCAGTGAAATGATATATGATAGGATGAATGTAAAGCTAATGTTCTCCTATTTAAACTATCACATAATTCACAATAAAACATTAAATAAATAAAAAAGAGAGAGAGGGTCCATTGATGACTCGTGGGATTATCTCTTATATGCAACCCTTGCATATATGTGATTGGGTTTATTGTAGAGAAACCGAAAATAGGTTCTAGAAAGCAAAGAGAGACACAAAGTGCCTCAACAGCCCTGCCATGGATCTGCCTGGTTCTTTCGCATCAAGAAGTTGATCTTGCCTGCCATTTCCATGTTGTAGATCCTCTAGCAGGTTTCATAGCTTTCTTGCTGTCGCTTGGGACAAGGCTTCTCATAGTACCGTCTTTGCTTAATGTCGTCAATGAGCCCATCCGTGGTGAGGATTCTGTTCAGGGTGCTATATGCAAAACTGTTTGAACTGCAAGGTTGGAGGTTCAAACTTACCTGCTGCTCCTCGGAAACCGTATACAAGTTTTGGATATATATGGGTCGGAACTGACTAGACGGCACTCAACAACAACAATGCACCTTCTGCATTCCCTTCTTGTACCATCATAGTCCTGGCAATGAACTTCAGATGTTTTGCCATGACCTTGGATTTAAAAATCTTCACTCTTCTGTACCTTTCAAGTCAACCCCGCCTTCCAGGCCCCAGGCCCAGTTTAAACTCCTCAGGACACACCCAGAGTTCCCATGACCCGAAGGGTGGTTATCTTTTTAAGAGAAAGAAGTGGCAGAACTTCAAGTTATCAAGCCAAGGTCATCTCTGAAGAGGTGCTATACCAAAGATTTCATTTCCCTATCTTTTGAACTCTGCTAAGTCACCATTTATATCCGGTTTTGACTCTTTTCCTATATTCGGTTTCCTTCTACTTAGCTAGTAGGTTTCAGTGCAGTTTGTTACTCAACCTTCACAGCCTCACCTCTGCCTTGAATTTGGTCTGGCAGTGGAAGTATCCCTCCCGGAGGTGTGATATCCTGGAGCTCTAGGTGGGGTCCAGTCTTAAAATAAGCAGAGGTACCATGTACAAGAAGCAGATAAATGTACACAAACTTGTTGCTGTTGTTAAGTACCATTGAGTCAGTTTGACTCATAGTGACCCTATATAGGGTTTCCCAGACTTTACATCTTCATTGGAGTAGAAAGCTTCATCTTTCTCCCGCGGAATAGCTGTTGGACTCCAACCACTGACTTTGTGGTCTATAGTCCAGTGCTTATGATATGGAGCGACTGCACTCCAGTAGATAAACTTAGGAGTGGCCACAATAATATCAATTGTAATGGTAAGAGCTGCCGTTGATTGAATCATAGTGTTTACCAAGCATTAAACTAAGCCCTGCTGTTGTGCTGTGGGTTAATGCACTGGACAGCAAAGTTGGTTTGAACTGTAAGGTCGGAGGTTCAGGCTCACCAGCTGCTCCTAAGATGGAAACCCTATACAGGGTCACTGTGGGTCAGAACTGACTCGGTGGCACTTAACAACAACAACAAATGAAGTGCTTTGCATAGATATTGTTATTTCAGTCGTATAGTACTGTGATTTACTACCACTTCTTTCCATTTTGCAAACCAGGATATAGCAGATGGCATAGAGAATGAGAATCATTTTCTCAATATCATGCAAACAGCATTAGCGTAGGGCAGTGAACCCCTGGAAGTTAACTCTAGATCTTGGACTAAGCCCTACAACTCTCCTGCCTCCTGACTATCAAATATACTTAAAAATAAAAGGGGTCAACTGTAAAGGGTGGGGAAGGGAAGGAGACACTTGAGTCACCATATGGAAATACTATTTAAATGTCCGCAGTTCTGGAGTTCACAATATATAATGACAATCAGCTCAGTAATTTAATAGCTAAAATTTGACTTTTTTTTTCCCCTTAACCTTGACATGTAGATTTGTAATTAAGTTTCTTTTGGTAGGGAGCAAAAATATTTGAATCTAGACTGAGAAAGCCAAAAATGACAAATAAAAAAAGTAGAGCTGCTCTGGGGTGATTTCAGCAGCAACACCAGCTTTAGGCCCATATGTTTATTGTGCTACAATTAATACAATTTTGCCGAAATCCCCTGTCTCCATGTCTCTTCATTTTAATTTCAGAACCTGTTGGGGTCCAGCCTCGACGGGGAAGTGGGTTTCACGAAGTTGGGGGGTCTGGTAGGCGAAAGATATAGCATAGAGACAAAAAGACAATACAGACACAAAGAGACAGACACACAAGGTTGATGCAAGCTGACGGGCAGACAGTTCTGCTGCAGACATTGCACACAAAAATTAACTCTAGGTGGGATGTCTGGAGAGGCAATAGAGAAAGAAACACTCGGAGACCAGAGTGGATGCAAACTGACAGGCAGATAGTCCTGCTGCCAAGAATGCACATAGAAGTCGCTAAACCCCAGTCTTTTATTAACTTTTTTAAGGAAGAGATCTTTACAGAAGAAGAATGTGATTATTCATATAAGATAGGATACAGAACTGAAATGTGGTTAATCATTCAAAACAGGACACAATGATTCACAGGAACAAATTTTACATCACAATTGTCTTAATAATCTAACATTCTTATCTCTATAGGAAAAGCTATTATGCATTAACCTTTAGGCCTATGTGACCTAAGGCAGCGACTTGCGGTTACTGCGGTTACTCAAGGACGTCTAACATACTTTTAACACTTAATCACTAATGGGTAAAGGTGAAAGACTTAAAAGCTCATATAAAGGTTAGTTCATAATTTCTGAAGGGATTTAAACTGTTTTTTCTCTGCTTTGCAAATACATGGGTTTGAACAAGATTTCAAACATTTAGCTTTATTTGTTATGCTAGTAATCCTTTCTTGCTACAGTCCCAGGGAAGGTGAGAGACGAGTCTCAACCTTTCCAAGAGGGTGAGGTCTCACCTTCACATTCCTTATCCTCTATCCAAATGCTACAACGCTCTCTATCATCACATTTCCATATTTCTTCAGGGGGAAGAAGAGTATCGGGATCAAACTGATTATACCTGGGGGCTGTTTGAAGTGGCTGCCACCACTGTCCCTTAATCCAGTATTCCCAGAATTTACCACTCCACCTCAAGTGAATACCCCAGGCAGTTCCTCTCCATAATCTGCATAATCCCAGCAAACCTGCTCTTGTTTGTCCCGAGTCATATGAGGAAGTTTTACTGCCTCGGTTCTAGGGGGAAGTTCGGTTTTATTATTGTACATGGACATCAAGAGCTCATGTTTTAAGTTAATATCAAACATAACTGAATAGTTAGATAGGGAGCAGTTCTGACATTCATCCCAGGTGGCTATAGCCTGTTCCTCAAAAAGATTTGTTCCCAGGACCCCACGCACTGCTAATACCTTCAAGGCAGTGGCATTTAGTGGAGCCACTAAAAGAGGCATTATGTACATTAACATTTTCCCAAAAGCTACAATTATCGGAGTTAGAAGCATAAAGAACAAGTACAGAATGAACAATATTAAGACTAAAGAAAATTGCACAGAGGTAGCCATCCAGTGAGTTTGCAAAAACCTATGAACCCGGGACGTCAGGAGGACCCTTCCTTGGCCCTCAGGGTCCATGGTTCGCAATTCTGAGGAGGGCTCTGGAATTGGATTTTCATCCATCTTGTCACAGGGCCACAGCTTCTCAGTGCTTGCATATGTCGTCCCTGGCAAGAACCCAGGACAATGCATCTGGTAGGTTCACTTTGGGACTGTTCCTGGTAAATTAATGAAGTATGATCTGGGAATCCTGGTGTGGAGCTATAGCATAAATACTGGATGGCTAACTGCAAGGTCAGCCATTCAAACCCACTAGCTGTTCCTCAGAAATCCTATTCAAGATTGCTATGTATCAGAACCGAAGTGACAATACTTTACAACAACAATAACAAAAGCAATAACAGTGTGGGAATGCAGAGCAAAACATAGATCTAGCTGCTAGTAGCCTCCCCTGTGTATGAGAGGTAATTCCTAGGAAGATGGTGATAGTTGTATGTGGGCAGCTACTGTTAAGTAGTATCTTCCATCTGACCTAGGAAGCTGTCACATACATGCACAAACACAAATTCCTGCAACTGATATGTGTTCCAACAATGAGAGTTTAGCTCATGAACTACATTGTTGTTAGGTGCCATGGACTTGGCTCCAACAGAGAGCAACTTCTAGATTTGAATTATGGTGGTGAACTAACCTAGTATGTAAATGTTGTCATTTTGGTTTTCTCTGAAGTATTCGGATACACTGACATAATAGGGAACTTTCATTTTCTCATTTTTTTCTTAACATGAAAAACTTTTGAAGAAGCTCAGTGCCTTTGTTATCTAGTGCTGCTAGGGCAGATTTCCTACAATGGATGACTAACAAACAGAACTTCATTCTCTCACAGTTCAGGAGACAAGAATCAGAGTCCTGACTCTTGGGAAAGGCTTTCTCTCTCTGCAGGCTTCGGGGAAAGTTTCCAGTCTCCTTTAAGTACCTGTATGCCCAGTATTCTTTGAAGACCTCCATGTTTCTTGGCATCAGCCTTTTCCTGAATCTCAATGTGTGTTCAGAGATCCCAACACACTCTACTCAGGGGTCTTTGTTCTTGGGAATATTAGGCCTTCTGATCATCGCTTTCTATTCTCTCTTAACAAAAGCCAAAAACCCATCCAAACAATGGAGTCTAATAGGAGATAAAAATCTGGAGCCCCAAAGGGTTACATCTCTAATATAAGGGTAAATGAGAAATAAACTTGATGTCCAAAGAGATCAGTAGGTTGAATGAGAATCAGGATTGCCTAATCTTAGGACTCAGTGAAGGAGAAAAAAGTTCTGACAATCTTTAACAACTCAATCCCCATTTTGACGTGCGGAACAAATTCAATCATTGGTGAAATCTAGTAAACCTGAAGTAGAAAATTTAATCTGGTCTACGATTGATGAATAAACTGAAAATTTCTACCAACTTCTTCAGCCTGAAATTGATCAAACATGCACTCAAGATGTAATGATAATTACTGGTGATTGGAATGGGAAGTGGGAAACAAAGTACAAGGACCAGATCTTGGGAAATATGCCACTAGTGACAGAAAGGACACTAGAGATCATATGATAGAATTATGGAAGATCAACCAAACACTTTACACAGAGACTATACACATGGGCTTTACCATACACAAGAATCAAATTGACTACACGTGTGGGAAGAGAAGATGGAGAAGCTCAATATCATCAGCCAAAACAAATCCAGGGACCAATTGAATGAACATCAATTGCCCATATGCAAACTCAGGCTGAAGCTGAAGACAATTAAAAAACAAGTCCATGAGAAGCAAAATACAACCCTGAGCATATCCCACCTGAATCTAGAGACCATCTCAAGAATAGATTTGAAACTTTAGACATCAAGGACCAAAGACTAGAAGAGTTGTGAAACAGCATCAAGAAAATCATACATTCAGCAAGTAAAGATATAACAAAGAAAGAATTGACCAAAATGGATGTCAGAAAAGTCTCTGAAACTTGCTCTTGAATGTAGAGAAACTGAAGTGACTGGAAGATATGAGGAAATAGAAGAGCTAAACAGATACAAAAGCCAGTCCAAGAAAACAAAGCCAAACATTATAATGAAATGTGCAAAGACCTGAAGTTAGCAAACCAAAAGGGAAGAACATGCTCAGCATTTCTCAAGCTGAAAGAACTGAAAATAAAATTCAACTTGCAATATTGAAGGATTCTATGGGTAAAAGATCGCATGGTATAGGAAACATCAAAAGAAGATGGAAGGACTAGAGAATCACTAATTGACCAATTCAGTACCAAAAAGAATTGGTAGATGCTCAACTATTTCAGGAGGTCATATATGATCAAGAGTTGATGTAATTGAAGGAACAAGTCCAAGTTGCACTGAAGGTATTAGTGAAAAACAAGGCTCCAGGAATTGATGGAATACCAATTGAAATGTTTCAACAAACTGATGAAGTGCTGCAGGTGCTCACTTAGCTATGTCAAGAAACTTGGAAGACAGCTACCTTGCCAACCAATTGGAAAAGATCTATATTTATGTCCATTTCAAACAAAGATGATGCTACACAATGAGGAAATTGTCAAACAATATCATTAATATCACATGCAAGTATAATTTTGCTAAAGTTAATTTAAAAATGGTTGCAGCAGTATACACACAGGGAGCTGCCAAAAATTCAAGCCAGATTCATAAAAGAACATGGAGGGATATCCTTGCTAACGTCTATTGGATCTTGGCTGAAAGTAGAGAATACCAGTAAGATGTTTGCTTTCACTTTATTGACAATACAAAGGCATTTGACTGTGTGGATCATTAACAAACTTAGATAACGTTGTGAAAAATGAGAAGGGATACTGCATGGTTGTATCCTTTCATCATATTTATTCAAACTGTATGCTGAGCAAATAATCTGAGAAGCTGGACTCTATGAAAAAAAAAAAAAAAAAACGTAGCATCAGGATTGGAGAAAGAGTCCTTAACAACCTTCAATATACAGATGACTCAATCTTACTTGCTGAAAGTGAAGAGCACTTGAAGCACTTATGAATATCAAAGACTACAGTCTCCAATTTCTATTAAATTCAATGGAAAGAAAATGAAAATCCTCCCAAATTGGACCAACAAAAACCTCAAGGTAAATGAAGAAAAGATTGAAGTTGTCAAAAATCTCATTTCACTTGGATCCACAGTCAATGCTCATAAAAACAATAGTGAAAAAATTAAATGATGTATTGCATTGGACAAATCTGCTACAGAAGACCTCTTTAAAGTGTGAAAGAGGAAAGATGTCACTTTGAGGACTAAAGAGTATATGACTCAAGCATGTGTTTTGAATCACTTTATACGCATATGAAAGCTGGACAATGAAAACCGAGAACAGAGAAGAAATGATACATTCCAATTATGGAGTTGAGAAAGAATACTGAAAGTACCATGGACTGCCAGAAGAACAAATAAAGCTGTCTTGGAAGAAGTACAGACAGAACACTCCTGAAAAGTGATGATAGTCAGACTTTGTCCTTCATACTTTGAACATGTTATCAGGCAGGACACAAAGAGTCAGTGAAAAAGTGGAAGATCCCCAAAGAGATAGATCAACAAACACAGTGGCTGCAACTATGGGTTCAAATATAACAGATGTCAGAGTGGAGCAGAACCAGGAAGTGTTTTGTTCTTTAGCGCATAGGGTCACTATGAGTCTGAGATGACTTGATGGCACCTAATAACAACAATAGGGTTGATGGTGCCTCCCAGCAATTTACAAAAGCAAATTCTAATCCTGGGACCAACTTTAAATCTGATCTCTAAAAATTCCCACAATTACAACCCAAGAAACCTAAGTCCAGAGTCCAAAATCACAATTCACAAGGAAACAGGTACTATGAGCAAAAGCCAGCAACAGATGGCACAAAAAGACCCAGTAGTGCATTGTGATGGTTAAGGTTGTGTGCAACTCAGCTGTCATGATTCTCAATGGTTCGTCAGTCATGACGCAGACATCAACCACTTTGTAAGAGGATAGAATCACTTCCAGATGAGCTCTGATACAATATGATCAACTCCTCGAGGAGCTCTGGTAGCGTAGGGTTACGACTTGGGTTGCGAACCTCAAGGTCAGCAGTTCGAAACTACCAGCTGTTCCGTGAGAGAAAGATGAGGTTTTCTGCTCCCGTAAAGATTGACAGCCTCGGAAACCCTACACCTTGTACAGGGTCGCTATGAGTCGGAACCGACTCCATGGCGCATAACCAACCAACCAACCATGATGAGGCGTGTAGCTATGAACAACCAATCAGGTGAAAGAGCGTTTCCTAGAAGGTGTGGCCTGCATGCAACAGTACATGAATGTTTTGGCGAAGTTCTGTGGCTTTTCGCTTGCTCTGAATTCTGTATCTGGCTCATCATCTTCTGACCTCTAGTTCTTAGGACTTGAGTCACCAGTCTGCCATATTGCCAAGTGATCTTCAATTTGTCTGTCTTCACAGCTTGCAAACCAGCAACCTGATATCTGACCTGTTGGTGTTGGGTTCATCAGCCACTGCAGTTAGTTGAGACAGGAGAAACCTCCAATCTACCTGACCCCATAGCCTTGGGAGTTGTCAGCCTCTACAACCATGAGAGACAGTTCCTTGAGATAAATCTATGTACCCATCATATAAGCTTCCTTGGCTTTGCTTCTTTATAGAACCCGGCCTATGACAGTTTGAGATCTAGAAGATACAGAACAGAGTAGCCATGGTTTATTTGTTTAAAGAAAATAGCTTTAAAAGAAAACCAAATAGGACTTATAAAAATCAAATGTATTTGAAAATGTTGAGATGGAACACATGAGAAAAAATATTAAGCGAAATGGAGGAAAAAGTGAGTAAGTCTTTTATCACTGTAATACCACAAAAAAGATCAAAGACAAAAAAGAAGATCTGAAAGAAAAAGAGAAAAAGACCGAGGGCAGTAGATTTTAGATACAACTTGAGAATATAAACCTAGATAATACTTCTCTTATGATTCATCAGTAACAAGGAAATCTTCTGATTAAGAGACAAGAAAAATTCTTGAATACCGAGTATGTAAAGGAAGGAAAACATCAGACACACACATACTCAGAATTTCCACAACTATTAGAAAAAATATCCATAGAACATTAAATTATTTTTCCTAATAAAAGGGAATAAAATATCTAACATTTACTGAGTGCTATAGGATCGCCACTGGAGTCCTAGTGTGGCAAGGGACTGACTGCAAACCACAAGGTCGGAGGTTCAAGCCCACCAGGTGCTGTTCTGAAACCCTTCCCTATACAGGGTCCACTATGATCTAAGGCAAGGAGTTTGGTTAAGGTTAGGGTTAAAAATGGGGGGGGGGGGGAAGCGGGGAAAGAAGAAACTGAGCAGTGAAGAACTAAATATATCACTGATGAAGTTTTGGAGGAAAGAGTTGTTTAAGTACCATGGAGTCAGTTCCGACTCATAGTGACCCTACAAAGGGTTTCCGAGGCTGTAAATCTTTACAGGAGCAGAACGCCTCATCTTTCTCCAGCGGAACCGCTGCCAGTTTCGAACTGTCACCCATGAGGGTAGCAGCCCGTAACCACTATGCTACCAGAGCCGGGAAAAAGACAACGCCCAGGACTTTGTAACAACAGGAGGAAGTTATTTACTCGTTAGTCCTAGCACAACCCATTCCATAAAAAAGTTTCAGCAGTTATTTATGTTGTTTTTTCCCCCGGATGCTGTGTGTAGATCAATTACATCAGAACGACGACTAGAGGAACTGAAAAATAGAATTATGTGAGACTAATGGGCATGAGTTTTTATCTGGGCATGCATATTCCACTCCAATTTACCAGTAAATATTAAAGTTGCGTAGACACCAATCAGGTGTCCCGTTTATATTTCTAGGAGTGAATACCGACGAGGAATTCTAGCAGAGTGTTCTTAACAATCCAAATTGCCAGAACTTTGTTGGTTATCCCAGCGTTAGAATCTTTGCTAATTGCCTGGCCCTAAAATCCCTGACTCACAAACATCGAGGTGTGAAATCACAGCAGTGAAGAACAGGTGAAAAGTTGGTATTAGTTGTGTTGTGCAAGAGCATACAACTCCCGTCATTCCGTCTCAAAAACCAACAAATAAACAGAAGCACCGCATTTCGGATTCTGTAGCGTTCTCACTGCAATGGCGTGTGGGTTTTGTAGTTTCCGCGAGGAGCGCTGCCCGCACGTTCCGGAGGGAGGGAGACTACCTTTCCCACAAAGGCGCTGGAGCCGGTTCTGGCCGGCTGACGTCAAAGCTCCAGCCAGCCAATGGCAGCTGCGGGCGGCAGTGAGGCGAGCGCCGTCAGGCGCCAAAGTGTTTCTTTTCTTTTTTTTTTTTTTTCCGGAGCCGAGCGGGTGCTGCTAGCGGAGGCGCCATATTGAAAGGGACAAAACTCCGGCGACAGCGAGTGACACAAATAAACCCCTGGACGCTCTCATTTTCCCAGCTCTAAGGGCCGCGATGTTGTACCTAGAGGACTATCTGGAGAGTGAGTGCGCGGCGCTGGCGGAGGCCGCCATTGGGAGACGCGGGCGGGCGAGAGCGCGAGTGGCCGGGCAGGCGGGATGGCGGGAGGAGGGAGGGGGCGGCGGGGGATATTTCTTTCTCACGGTAACTGGCAGCCTCGTTGTGGGCTGCCGGCTCCCTGCCCCCCGACGCACGCACGTACGCACGCACGCACGCAGTGACGTCGTCTCTGCCTTGCGCTCTGGCCCCGCCCCGCTGACGGACTCTCCTTTTGGCAGTGATTGAGCAGCTGCCCATGGACCTTCGGGACCGCTTCACGGAGATGCGCGAGATGGACCTGCAGGTGCAGAGTAAGTGGCGGGATTGCTCTCGCTGGCTGCGCGCGCCCTTGCCACAGTGACCTGCGCCTCTGTTGATGAGTAAGAAGTTGCCAGTCTTGTCGAATCTTGCCTCGTTCTGTGCTATGCTTCCCGTGGCGTTTACTGGAGGAAACGATGTGGGGGCAATACCTTTCTCGGATTTGGCATTGTGCTAAACAAAACAAAAAGCTACAATACGTGTGTGTGTTTCTGTGCATTTATTTAATATCAATATAATTTCAGTGGAAGTGACATCCTTATAAATGACTTTGACTTGAGCTGTGATACAGCTATTATATTATCCAACTTAGCTTTCGAGAGTTGTACTTCGGTTAAAGTTCACTTTGCTTAAAGTTTTCAAGGGAAAACTGGAAGCACGGCTTGCATGTAGGTCTTTAGAGACCCTGGAGAATTGGAATACTATAGTTTGAAAAGTGATCCATTATAGGTTACATTCTCAGTGGTCAATAAAAACATTTTTCAGTTTGTGTACTTTTTTGTTTTGGTGTTAGCTTTGGGGCTGGGCGACTTACCCAACATTGCTTTGTTTTTCATAGAATGGTGGTTGTAAATCGGTTGTCCAGGACCCATTGGTGTTGGGAAGTAGCCTTTAGAGTGTTGTGGAATACACAGGAATTATATGCAATACATTTTTTTTTTCCCCATCATATTTTTCTGAAAAGTTTCTTAAAAGGGTCTATGATTCAGAGAAGGCAAAGAATCATTGCCTTTTGGATTAGATAAGTAAGCACTTAAGTGGCAGTATTGGCAATATTACATGTCAAAAAGAGAAAACAGTTTCGGGTACCAAGTTCTTATCCACTGTGCTCTGAAGGAACCATTTTCCCCATATGTGGAGTGGATATGATGAGAGCTGTTCCAACTATCTTGTAGAGGTGCTTTGTGAAAAATTAAGAATGTGCAAGAGTAAGTAATATGATATGTAATTAGAATGTATAAGAGTCACTTGTTGAATGTGTCACTCCTTTTTCTTGTAGGTACTCCTTAATTAGATTGCTTGCCTTGTGTTAGTGGCTGACCTTCCTGGAATGTGGCCCCACAAGATATGTTTCTTGATTCCATGCATCCCAGCTGTGTTCAGGCTGTATAGAAACCGCTTGTGTGCTGCCAGGTTTTCTTCTTAGAAAAGTCGCTCTGGAGGAAGAGCTGGGTTTTGAGGAGTGATAAAGGAATGTTGTGGAAAGAGCCCAGCACATCGAACATTTCAGGCTTTGGGAGTTTTGGAGTGGCTAATTTCATTTCCCCTTGCTTCTCTGCTCCTTGCCTGCCCATCTGTCTCCCCCCAACGCCATGCATCCATACCCATTGATCATGGACGTACTGAGCTCATCAGCAGTGTTGGTAGGGTCACTATGAGTCAGAACTGACTCAGTGGCACTAAAGAACAATGATTTACAGACTTGGAAAATCCTCTACACGGTTCATATGAGTTGGAATCGACTCAGTGGTCGCAGGTTTGGTTTGGTTTAGATTTTGGTTACTGCAAAAGTGATGTGATGGCAGTCCCCTACCTCTCTTGGTATGTTCAGTTTACTGGAAGTCTGAATTGTGTGCGAGTCTCCATCCTACTGACAAAATCCAATTTAACTTTAATATTGTTGGAAGGTTTGTGGAAGTATTGTTTTCTGCAGGGTTGATCACAGACTTTGATGTTGTCTTAGAGTTTTAGTTCCTCTTAGGGCGTTGCTAGTAGACTTTGATTATAATATGAATTCTGAGGGGTTTTCATCATCTTTAAAGTAAGAATGATCTAAGTATTAAAAATAAGAGAGAAATTACAAAGTGTAGTACTTGATACCAGGTAGGTGTTATACAAATACTTTAATTTTTTTTTTTTTTTCACTTTAGGACTTGTTAGACTCTTTAAAAAAACTATTATGTACTGCAAATCTCCAAAAGGAAGATTACTCTAAAAACCTCAACTTACATGACAACAAATAAAATAAATAAACATTTATTTTTCCATTTGTGGCAGACATCAAATGACATAATTATTCCTGGCCTAGACTTTGAGGAAAACTTAACTAGAATAATTAACATAGTGTACTAAGTGAATAAATGGTTGTACCTGGTACGGTACGCTGTGATACAGCACTTAATGCTGTATAGAGCCCTGGTGTGGCCCTGTAAGGAAGCACTGGACTGTAACTGAAAGGTTGGAAGTTCATACCCACCAGCTATTCTCAGAAACCCTATACAGGGTCACTATGAATCAAAACTGACTCAGTGACATACAGCAGTGCTGTATAGCAAGATAACAATGTTTTACACTTTTTCATATTAAAAGAAATGTGAGGATTAACTGGTGATAATTTGGCTTATTTAATGCCAGTACCTGTTGACCGGAAGGCTCACCATTAAAAAGCAATTTACATTTTTACATTGTTGACTCTACTTGACTATTAGAACATACTTTGAAACACAACAATAACAAAATTAATTAGGGAAGTTGTAACTTTTTTTAGTAAGGTAATCAAGGCATTATTTATTTACATAATTTAAACATGGTATACTTAAGTTGGAGTCCTGGTGTGGTGCTGTTGGGAAAGCACTGGTCTGCTAACCCTAAGAGCTATAATT
This sequence comes from Chrysochloris asiatica, assembly GCF_000296735.1. Lineage (NCBI taxonomy): Eukaryota > Metazoa > Chordata > Mammalia > Afrosoricida > Chrysochloridae > Chrysochloris > Chrysochloris asiatica. The sequence goes on from NW_006408550.1 coordinate 17,661,416, forward strand.
CACATCTATCAGCCCCACCTTGGAAGGCCTTTCCAGGGTTGCTGTGAGTCAGAACCAACTGGATAGCAGTTAACTACAGCAGTAACTGTTAACTATACTTCATTAACTGGCCAATAGAAAGAGCATATATTGTCAGGTATTTTTTTTCTTTCCCCAAACAAATCAAATATATTCAGAGTATGAACTTGGTTATTTAAATATAAAATGTTTTTGTGATGTTGCAGATGCAATGGATCAGCTGGAACAAAGAGTCAGTGAATTCTTTATGAATGCTAAGAAAAATAAACCTGAATGGAGAGAAGAACAAATGACATCCATTAAAAAGGTATGTTCAGCATCCTGAATGATATATCTGTAAATACTGGGACTGTTGTTTTTCTGGATTTGGAAACAAGGGATAGTTATTAGTGATTCTTTAGAATTTAAACAATTTTTTTTTCAAGAATGAGTTTTAGGAATTTTAATTTAAAAGGTTATTCTATAATTAACAAGAGTATATATTTATATATATACATACATATATATATATATAATAAGTATTGGCATTTCGCAACAACAAGTATTTAAGTTTTTACATTTAATCTGTTTCATTTGAGCTATAGATAATTAAACTTGGCTGTCCTTAGGAATATGATACTGTCACCAGTTTCTGATTAGAAATATTTCTGCCATGGCCACCAGAGTGTACACATTGCAGAGCAACCAGATATCTTGCCTGTGGGATTTTGACCCACGTAGCAGACAGGCAGCAATGCCTCACTCAAATCTGACGGCTGACAAACATTCAGATCAGAGTGGTATATGTAAGAATCTTCTGGAGATCTTATTAAATGTAGATTCTGCTTTAGTACGCCCACCCCTCACTTACTGACATGGTTAGACTTCAATCATCAAATCATTAGGCGAAGATTATGAAAATCTTCAACCAAATGCTACCCAGGTTCTAGAGTCACTTCAGAGGTTAGCCCGTGGGGAGGCTCTCTCTCCTACAGCTGCTCTCTGTAGCTCACTTGTCTCTGCGTCATGACTCCCACACTTCAAACAGACTGGTAGGTTTGCGACATTTTAGTTCATAGGCAGAAGTGGACCTGCCCTGTCCTGACCTACCTCCCCCAAGTGCATAAATGGCAGACCTTAGCGTGTGGTGACTCCTGTCTGCACCTCTCTGCCATCCTCTCCCAGAGTTGCAGCTTTGACATTAGCTTGAAGGCCCTGCTGGGATTCTGTGAGGCTCATGGTACCCACTCCTCAATCCCCCTTTTATTTTAACTTTATTCTCATCCACAGCTAGAGAGACGGTGGGATACAAGAGATCAAGAACTTGGGTTTCAGAAGGAGATAACGCTCTCACTCAAAACAGAGATCCTTACCTGACATTAAGCTGATTCAAGTAGATTTTTTACTGTGATGTAAATGCAGAATGTGGGATGATGAGATCATCCATAAATGAGGAATAGGTGTATTTATGGAGTAGAAACGCACATTCTCAGCAGAGGGCTGAATTAGGCTGAGCTGGTTTGAAGCCCTGACTAAGGCTCACAGAAGAACAGGATCCTGGCGTTGGAAGGATCCTAAGTTCTTTTACTTTTTAAGCTAAATTTGTACTTGGATTGGATCTGTAAATAGTTGAGTTTTTATTAATTTTATAGTAGCTAACAGAGTAGAATAAGCATCAGCTCTTAGCCCAGGGTTTGCCTTAAAGGTGTGATCTAGTTGATTCAGGTTTATACAGGAAAGAGCAGCTGAAAAGACCTGGATTTTATAATGAACAAGAATTGGCCATTTGACATTGTGACGTTGGAAAAAGAATTTCGCTAGTTCATGGAGCTTTAACTAGAACGTAGCCTACATTTAGAATGGAATTTGTTTTCATTTTTTTCTAGAAATTCTGAGCCTCTTCCTTTGACTCTCGCAGCTATTCATAATTTATAATTTTTCCTCTCTGGTGTCCCTATGCCTCAGTGGATTTTTATTGCCAATGTAGGATGACTAGATATTAAATTGATGATAACAGAATCTCATAGAAGAATAATATAAATGAAGTTATATATTCTGCATACACATATTTAAAAATAGTTCATTTATCCTTGAAATTAAAATGTTTTTACTTAGGATTACTATAAAGCTTTGGAAGATGCAGATGAGAAGGTACAATTGGCAAACCAGATCTATGACTTGGTAAGTAACATTAAGGCACCTTGTATGTCATAAGTATTTGAAATACAGGTCTGTGTTTTACATTTTATTTACTCTCATACTATAGGAAGAACAGACCCCAACTCAAGTGTTGTTCTCTTGACCCTATTTAATTTGAGTCTTTGCTTCCTATCATCTTGGATTCTTTGTGGAGTAGTTGTAGAATCCACAGTGTTCGTTTTGTTAAGTACCTAACATTTGGGCCATATTTACGTATTTAACAGTTGTTTCTAATGTTAGATACTTTTCTTTTTGACAAGAATTGATGTTTAACTTTATTTTACTATTCTTTATCTGAAAATAATGTGTTTACTTGACTGATAAGTCATTTTGAGATTGTTTCTGTAGTAAAATACACTTAACAGTACTGTGATGACAAGAATTCTTGGTAACATGATAGAAAAGAAAATTGAACCATTTGAATTAATGTTTACCTGATGTGGCGCTGTGGGTTAATGCACTTGTTTGCAAAACTGGTTTGAGCCGCAGGTGGTTCAAGCTCTCCAGCCGCTCCTCAGAAACCCTATACAGGGTCACTGTGGATCGGAACCTACTCAATGGCACTTAACAACAGCAGCAACTCAACTTAACAACTGGAATCCTGGTGTGTGTGATGCTGTAGGATAAGCCCTGAACTGCTAACTGCAAGGTTGGCAGTTCACACTCACCTGCTGCTTCTTGGAAACCCTATACTGGGTCACTGTGGCACTTAATGACAACCCCACTCAACAACTGGTTAAGTGGCAGATAGTCTGAGAAACAGTTGGTTACATCACATTTTTCAAAGGTGCCTATTTCAGCAGCATGACTTCGCAAATATTGAAATCACCAAGACAACAGATATAATATGCAGTATTTCTCAAATTAATGTTGTCGTCAAGTTGGTTCTGACTTACAGCAATTTCCAAGAAGCAGCTGGTAGGTTTGAACTGCCGACCCTTGTGGTTCACAGTCCAGTGCAGGTCCTGCAGTGCCACACCATGAGTCTTAAATTGATGTTAACTAGTAGTTTTTTGTTTTGTTTTGTTTTGTTTTACATGCAGAATCGTCTCCTAAAATACAGACTTTCCGAAAGACTTCTGTTTTGGCTTGAAAATATGTTAAAGTAGAAACCAAATGCTCATTTTTGGTTCATTCTGAAATAAAGGTTTCATATTTTGTTTTTGTAGTTTCATCTTTGTACAGTTTTCTTAGTGCACAAGTACATATAAATGTTCTTGGTGAGTTAGACACAAAAAAGAGTACGGTATATTATACATTATAAATGTTTATATCAAACTAGGAACCATGTCAAGAGTATTGAGTTGTTTGATATAGTGAAAAGATTTTAATGGTTGTGGTAAAGGGACCCTGCTAACCAAGGATGGACAGTTTGAATCCACCAGATACTACGTAGAACAAAGATGACGTAGTCTGCATCCATAAAGATTGACAGCTCTGGAAATGCTGTGGGTCACTGAGTCACAGTCAACTTGACAGCAATGCCTTTGGGTTTGATTATAATGTAGATTCTTGTTCATACAGTTACTCTTAAAAAAATCTTTTTAAAGATACTACCTAAAGACAAGTAGAACAGGCTGTAACTTGATATACTATGGGATAAAAGCGAGAAGTAATATCCTAGATTTTTCAGTCTTGAACTGTCCGTAAACGTAGAGAAAAGCATTTATATTTGAATCCAATACTAATTTGTTTAGTAACACTCTTACTTAGATGTAATGACTGTATATTTCAATCTTTGGAGACCAGTTATTTGTTTGTAAAATCATGGATCTTTATTGAAAATACTGCATGTATTTAGAAATAATGTTTCTGTAAATTTTAAACCATACTGTTCATTCACTATGCACAGAGCATTTTGTATGGTATAATAGAGGGATCAAAAGTAAATCAGAGAAGTGGTTCTTCGCCTTAAGATGTATACATTAGGTTGTAAAACATGCCCACAAACTAAGGTGAACAGAAGCATTTACTGTTCATAGAAGCATGAACAGTAAAGAGGAATGTTTGTTGTTGCCCTTCGTTAATCACCAGGTCTTGTTGGCTTATTGACATGGTTAGGTCCCAAGGACCATGTGAAAATGAAGGATAACTACAACATTCCGTAACTGCCAAGTTGCATCATGAACTGCCAAATGACATCATTACACAGCTGTCAAATTGCCTTATCAACATGACTGCCGAACCCCTGAGCCAAGGAGACATATAACCATCATAGTTAGTGTTAGTCTTGCCATGCACCTCAGCATTCCTTACTGCCAGACATATGTTATTGATGCACAGAATAGTTGGATAGAAAAGTTTTTACTGTTCCTGTAAATGCAGAATGTTCAATAGCAGGAAAATAAGTGGGGAAAAAATATATCTCTGATTACTTCTCTCTCTCCATTTCTCCAGCCTACCATAGTTTGAGAAGATTAAACCAAAATCAAAAAGCTGAACTATAATTAGAATCAGTAAAATGTTCACAGTTTGAGAATTGTTAATACACCTCCATGGACCCAGTACCCAATCAAGATAGCATTGCCATTCAGTCTGGCAAGTTCCCTCCGGTCACTTCTCAGTCTGTCTCCCTTTGATATGTACGTCATTTTTCTGAGGGGGCTTCAAAAAGTTTATGAAAAACAGGAAGTAAAAGATGATGCAATTTTTCCACAAACTTTTTGAAGCCCCGTCATATCTAGGAAAAGAGATTTGACTGTTTATAATGGAAATGGCCATCATGCTTGGTAAGGTAGATAGTTGTTGAAAAGAAAAAGATCCCTATGGGGTGGATTTACATGGTGACTATAACAATGGGCAGAGACCACATAGTGAGGAGGGCGCGAGTCTGTTGTGCGTAGGGTCACTGTGAGTTGGAGCCACCCCAGTGTTAACCGGAAAACAATGGGAAAGCCACATATTTGTGGTTTAAGAAAGATTTCTTTTCCTTTGATGTAAACTAACTAGAGCTTTGGTGACATCACCAACATTATCAGTATCGGAGACTGCTTCTCATCTGATCATCCTTTCTGGTCATGTGGAAGAAGTGTGTGTAATAGGGCATTACTCAGAAGGGCATGTTTTACTGGTCAGATTTTAAAGAACCTTTTGTTTATCTTATTAGCCATGTCAAACTGTATGAGAAACTGTGATAAGTGTTATTTAATAGGGTACCAGCCGTTCCATGGGAGAAAGATGAGGCTTTCTGTTCCTGTAAAGATTTACAGTCTCGGAAACCCTGTGCAGGGTCACTATGAGTTGGAACTGACTTCGCAGTACGTAACAACAACAACATTGCCATCCTGGAGACCTGGTGTGGCACAGTGGGCTAATGCATCAGACTACAAAGTTGTTTGACCTGCAAGGTCAGTGATTCAAGCTCACCAGCTGCTTCTTGAAAACCCTATACAGGGTCGCTGTGGGTCAGAATCGACTCAACAGCACTTAACAAATTGCCATCCTGGAGTCTTGGTATTAACGCTGTAGGTTAATGCACTGGACTGCAAAGTCGGTTTGAATCTCAAGGTCAGCAGTTCAAGCTCACAAGCCGCTCCTCAGATACCCTGTACAGGGTTGCTAGGGGTCAGAACCGACTCAATAGCACTTAACAACATTGTGCAATGAGTGAAGGTTTACAGAGCAGATCGTCAGTTTTCCATTCAACAAGTCATACACTTGGCTTCATTACGTGGTTCCATTTCCCTCCACGCGTTAACAGTTAACAGCGTTTACCTCTAATCACTCTAATTATTGCATTCCTTCCTGTGTCTCCCGCTACCTTCATCTTTCCTTGACTAACCTCCCTCTTGTTGTTTATTGCCTGCCTTGTCACCTGTGTTAACATGTGTCTACCTTCTAGCCCCTCCATAATCATCATAGATTGTTTCTTTTATCATGAAAACCTACTTTAAATTTTTTATAGCATTGATCTCATGCAATGCTTGTTTTTTTGTGATTGACTAATCTCACTCAACAAAGTGTCCTCCAGGTTCAACCATGTTTTGGGGTGTTTCACAGACTGATCATATTCTTAAACATTTTGTAATACTACACTGTGTGTATGTACCAAAGTTTGTTTAACCATTCTTCTGTTGATGGACATTTAGGCTGTCTCCATTATTTTTGGTATGTCTCTTGTAGATAGCAGATTAAAGGATCCTGTTTTATCCATTCTGCTCTCTTTTGTCTCTTGACTGGTACATTTAATCCACTTAGTACACTTAACAACAACAACAAGTGTAATTATCATCATTGTAATTATCAGTAGGTCTGAATTGACTGTTGTCATTTTTTCTCTGTGTTTCCGTGTGTGTGTGTGTGTGTGTGTGTGTGTGTGTGTGTGAGTGAGAGATGCTGGAGTCTTGGTTCTACATAATTTTCTATGCTGAGTGCATTTTGTGGGTTTTCACTTTCATTTGTTAATATTTACTAAATCTTCTGATTTTCCTCTTTTTTTATTTTGATATCAGGTGTATATTTTTCTTTGAGGTTACCTTGTAATTTATAAGGTTTTTTTCCCTGCTTAAGACAGTTTGTTTTATCTTGAAATCTACTGAGTTTTTTGCCATTTAGAAGTTCTGTGTGTACATTTTTCTCTCTTTTTACTTAATTGTTCACTTCATTATACATTGATATCTCTGGTTCCAAATTTTCAGTCTTGTAGGTTTGCTTTACTTTAATATTTAATACTTCTATATCTGAAGCCCTGATGTGATGCTGTAGGACAAGTACTGGACTGAAAGGTCAGTTTGAACCACAAGGTCAGAGGTTCAAACTAACCAGCCATTCCTCGGAACCCCTTTACGGGGTTTTTATGAGTTGGAACTGACAATGAAGGTACTTAACAACAACACAAATATGTGGATTGAGTTCTGGCTGATCATGTATGGTAATCTCAGGTTGTTGCCTACTGTTGGTTTTTATATTAGGATATGAATCATTACAAATTCCTTTAATTTCTGTTTATTGGGAAATGTCTTAATTTTGCCATTGTATTTGAGGGACAGCTTTGCTGGATATGTGATTTTTGCTTGGCAATTTTTTTTTTTCTTTCAGAATTTTTTATATGTCATCCTATTACCTTCTTTACTGCATGGTTTCTGCTGAAAAATCAGAGTTTAGTCTTATTCTCTTTTGTAAGCAACTTTTTGTTTTTCCCAAACTGTTTTCAGGATTCTTTGATCTTGATTATGGAAAGTTTAATTTTGATCGGGCAGTGTTACAGAACTGTTGTGCATAAGGTTGCTATGACTTGGTACTGACTTGATGGCACATAACAACAACAATAATTTTGATATGTCTTGGTGATTTTCTTTTGGGATTTATCTTGTTTGGGGTTCCTTCTGTTTCTTGTATGCTTATTTTCTCTTCTTTCATGACGTTTGGTAAGTTTTCTTCCATCATCTCTTCAAACAGTTTTGTCTGTGCATGTCTCTTTCTGTTCCGGACTTCCAATCACTTACTTGTAAGTTGTTCCTCTTGGTGTTTCACATAACTCTTAGGCTTCCTTCAAATTTTTTCATTCTTCCTTCTGCTTGTTCTTCTGTCGTACTAGTACTGAGAAATTTATCTATTTTGGGATTCGATTCCTTTGAATCTCCTCCTTGGCCCTTATGATATATTTTCCATTTCTGAGATCTGAATATTAATCTTCTGGATTTCTAATTGCAGGTTTTGTTTCTTTCAAAATTTTTGCATTTATTGTGTATGTGTGTTCTTACTGAATTTTCCTGAATTTTTTTTTCTGTGTTCTCTTTACTTTCCTTGATCTTTCTATCAGTGTCTTGAAGGTATTAAAATATTCTTTTGAATTCTTTTTCAGTTAATTCCATTACTTTTTTTCCTCAGAAATGTTTTCTGTCTCTGCATGTTGGTAATTTGTTTGAGCCATTCTCTTGTTTCTTCATGTTAGTCTGTTGTCTTCAGAGATTGTCATATTTGTAGAAGCAAACTGCAGTTGTTGAACCAAGATGGGAGGTATTTCTGGTGGGCTCCTGCAGTTCAAGTAGCTTGTGAGATCGTTGGGGAAGGGATGTGACACAGAGCTGCTGGCGCTAAATGGAGTTCCTATTGACTTCAGTATTATCTATGTTCAGGGCACTCAATCCTCAAGTAGTTGAGGGTGGGGCTTGAATGGAGCTACTGTTAGTGTCTGTTAGGACCACAGGGCAACCAGGGTCAGGGTGACTGGTTAAATGCTGGCCTGGTGGGTCTGCGGGTTTTGTGGGTCTGGAGTTGAGCTCACCTGATTCAGGTACCAAAGCAGCACCCAAAAGTGGTGCAGCTGGCACCCAACTCACACTGGCTTGGCTCCCAACCATGTGGCTCTGAATTCTCAGAGAGCGGCGTCTGCATTGAGGATGGGTAAGGATGGGAGCTGGCCACACCTGTGGTCACACCTGTGGTCCAGCACTGCCAGGCCTCCTGTTGCCAGAGCTGCTCACAAGACAGTTGAGCAGAGTCTGGCCAGCCTCTTCCTCCCAGCAAGCAGTCCATCCACCTCCCTAATCTTTCTTATGAAGTTCAGGGTGCCAGTTTTTTCATCTGTGTCAGTTTAATTTGGTCTTTCATATCCTTGTTGTAGAGGCTCTGCATAGTGCGTCTGCTTAGTCTGCCATCTTGCTGAAATCCCTAGCCAACTCTTTTTTTTTTTTTTTAAGTTTTTATTGTGAATTGAGTGAAAGTTTACAGGGCAGATCATTGCAATGATTACAACCCTTCCATGTACCATCAGATAATAGTATTTACCTCTATTTTTATTTTTTAATGTGTGATTTCTTTTTTAAAGTTTTTATTGTGAATTGAGTGACAATTTACATGGGAGAACATAGGTTTTACATTCATCCTATTGTATTTTGTTTCATTACAATGATTACAATCCCCTCCATGCATCATCATTCAACAGTATTTGCTTTTATTCCCTCTATTCTTTTTTGATGTACACAAAAATACTCATATAATCATTTAAACAGTCAAAGGACACATTCTGCAAGCCTGCCTCCTGGATGCCAGCCTACAGCCTTTCTCTGTTCATGAGTCTAGAGTCCTCAGCTGCTCTCTCTCTCCATGTCATCATCTCTGCCTCCAACTCTGGTGTCACTGTTTCTCTGGTTGGGTCCCACATTCTGCTTGTGCTCTTCTTCCTTGATGGTCCTAGGGTCTTTAAGATTAACCACTTCCTTTTTTTGTTACAGAACGTCTACCTTTAGAGTTGTGACAATTGCAGTTAGTCATGATAATAGTTACTCACTGTTGAATCATAAGAATATTATGCCTATCTCCTTTCACTACACCTGTCTAGACAAGATGAAAACTATTCAGAGGGGATTCTACCTTCTCTTGCACCGTTTTAAACTAAACTTCCTCTTGAAAACTTATAAGCCAGTCACTTCATGCCTTTATAGCCCCTCCGTTTTTAGGTAGCCAGTGTCTAAGTTGCCCGTCCTTATCTACCTAGTGTACAGAGGAAATGGGAATGATCCTTCATGTGAAGATTCTTTCCCTCTCAGTTGATATTTTTAGCTACTATATCCGTAAGTGGAGCTCTGGTAGCCTAGTGGTTACGAATCGGGCTGCGAACCGCAAGGTCCGCAGTTCAAAACTACCAGCTGTTCCGCGGGAGAAAGATGAGGCGATCTGCTCCCGTAAAGATTTACAGCCTCAGAAACCCTGTTCTGGGTCGTTATGGGTCAAAACCAACTCGATGGCACTTAACAACAACAACAACATATCCGTAAGTATAACTCAACAAATTGTAGCAATTTGCACTTGTTTCCTCTATCAAAATGTTTTTATTTTCTCCTAATTGGGTTCTGCAGAGAAACACTGTCAGATATAGTGCCAGAAAATGAACCTCTCAGGTTGGAAAGCACTCAGATGCAACTGGGGAAAAGCTGCCTCCTTAAAGTAGAGTTGACTGTGATGACGAAAATGGAGTAAAGCCCATGGAAGAAAAGCCTGCGAGACCTTCATTTGCTGCTGGGGCACAACTCAAAATGAAGAGAAACAGCTGTAAACATTCATTGAAAATCGGAACATGGAATGTACAAAGTATGAATCTGGGAAAATTGGAAGTTGTCAAAAATGAAGTGGAACGCATAAACATTGATATCTTAAGCATTAATGACCTGAAATTTACTGGTATTGGCCATTTTGAATATGACAGTCACATGGTTTATTATGCTGGGAAAGACAAATTGAAGAGGAATACTGTTGCATTCATCGTCAAAGAGAACATATCCAGAGATCAGTCATGGGTACAACGCTGTCTGTGATAGGATAATATCCTTGCGCCTACAGGGAAGACCAGTTAATACCACTATTATTCAAATTTATGCACCAAGCACTAAAGCCAGTGAGGATGAAATAGAAGAATTCTATCAACTTCTTCAATCTGAAATTGATGAAACATGCAGTTAAGATGTATTCATCATTACTGGTGATTGGAATGAAAAGGTGGGGAGCAAAGAGGAAGGATCAGTGGCTCGAAAAGACCTTGGTGATGGAAATGATGCTGGAGAATGCATGATAGAATTCAGCAAAACCAATGATTTGTTCATTTCACATACCTTCTTTAGATAGCATAAGAGACAACATACACATGGACCTCACTAGATAGAATACATAGAAATCAAATTGACTACATCTGCGGAAAGAGACGAAGGAAACGCTCCATATCATCAGTGAAAACAAGGCCAGGGACAAACTGTGGAACAGATCATCAATTACTCTTATGCAAATTCAAACTGAAGCTGAAGAAAATTAAAAGAAGTTCATGAGAGTCAAAACATGACCTTGAATATATCCCACCCGAGTTTTAGAGATCATCTAAAGAACAGATTTGATACATTAAACACTAAACACAGAAGACCAGAAGAGTTGTGGGATGATATCAAGAACATCATACATGAAGAAAGTAAAAAGTCATTGAGAAGACAGGAAATAAGGAAAAGGTCAAAATGGATGTCAGAAGAGACATGAAACTTGCTCTCCAGCATAGAGATGCTAAAGCAAATGGAAGAAATGAGGAGGTCCAAGAACTGAACAGAATATTTCAAAGATCAGCTCGAGAAAATAAAGCCAAATGTTACAACAAAATGTGCAAAGATCTGAAACCAGAAAACCAAAAAGGAAGAACACGCCCAGCATTTCTCAAGCTGGGAGAACTGAAGAAAAAAATTAAAGCCTCGACTTTTGTTATTGAAAGATTCTCTGGGCAAATTGAATGATGCAGAAAGCATCAAGAGAAGATGAAAGGAATACACAGAGTCACTGTACCAAAAGGAAATGGTTCATGTCCAACCATTTCAAGAGGTAGCATATGGTCAAGAGCCTGTGATACTGAGGAACTCCAAGGTACATTGAAGGAATTGGCAAAGAACAAGGCACCAGGAATTGATGGAATAAAAATTGAAATCTTTCACGAAAGTGAGGCAGCACAGGAGGCACTCACTCATCTCTGCCAAGAAATTTGAAAGACAGCTATCTGGCTGACTGATTGGAAGAGATCCATATTTGTGCCCATTCCAAAGAGGTGACCCAATGGAATGCAGAAATCATTGGACAATATCTTTGAGATCCCATGCGAGTCAAGTTTTGCTAAAGGTAACATAGAAACAACTACAAGCATTCATTGACAGAGAACTTACAGAGGTTCAAGATGGATTCAGAAGAGGACATGGAATGAGGGACATCATTGCTGATGTCTGATGGACCTTGGCTGAAAGCAGAGAATACCAGAAAGATGTTTACCTGTGCTTTATTGACTATGCAAAGGCTTTCGATTGTGTGGATCATGACAAGCTATGGACAACATTGTGAAGTATGAGTATTCCAGAACACTTAATTGTGCTCATGAGGAATCTGTACTTGGATCAAGAAGCAGTTATTTGAACAGAACATGGGAACACTGAATGTTTTAAAATTTAAAAAGGTGTGTGACAAGGCTGTATTCTTTCACCATACTTATTCAACCTGTATGCTGAGCAGATAATCTGAAAAGCTGGGTTATATGAAGAAAAACTTGGCATCAGGATTGGAGGAAGACTCATTAACAACCTGCGATATGCAGATGATACAGCCTTGCTTGCTGAAAGTGAAAAGGACTTAAAACATTTACTGATGAAGATCAAAGAGCACAGCCTTCTGTATGGAACATTCTTATCAATGGAGAAAAGATTGAAGTTGTCAAGGACTTCATTTTTCTTAGATCAACTATCAACACTCAAGGAAGCAGCAGTCAAGAAATCAAAGGACGTACTGCATTAGGCAAATCTGCTGCACAAGACTTCTTTTTAAAGTGTTGAAGAGCAAAGATGTCAGCTTAAGGACTAAGGTACATGTGACCCAAGCCATGGTATTTTCAGTAACTTCATATGCATGGGAAAGCTGGACAGTGAATAAGGAAGACCATAGAATGATGCTTTTGAGTTATGGTGTTGGAGGAGAATATTGAAAGTGCCATGGGCTGCCAATAGAACCAATAGATCCGTTTATGAAGAAGTGCAGTCAGAGTGCTCCTGGGAGGCCAGGATGGCCAAGCTTCGTCTCTCATACTTCGGACATATTGTCAGGAGGGACCATTCACTGGAGAAGGATATCATGTTTGGTAAGGTGGAGGGTCAGAGAAAAAGAGGAAGACCCCAGAGATGGATTGGCAAAGTGGCAGCATCAATGGACTCAAGTGTGGCAACAGTAGTGAGGTTGGCCCAGGATTGGGGAGTGTTTCGTTCTGCTGTGCTTAAGGTCGCTATGAGTTGGTACCGACTCGATGGCACCTAACACCACCAACAACAATCGAGTTCTGATCATCGAGGCTAAGTCAAATGGGTACTATCTGCAAGCTTTGACATTCTTGTGCGTCTCCCCTCTCACCTCTCTTCATGTCATCTGTATGCCTCATTTTCAGCTCTTTCCCTCTATGGCTATGTCCTTGTCCATGTGTTCAGGAGTCCCCAGGTCTCACCACACTTCAGACTAACCAACCCTTCTTCTCTCATCTTCAGGTCGCCAGGAGTCTATGGAACATGGTTGAAATCAGCCCACATCTTCATTGCTGCTTTTCCCCCACTTTATTAACTATTTGTTTTTTTGTTTTTTTGGATGTTCACATAGGACCTTGAAATGTCCAAAAGACACATTTTACAAGTCACCCTCTTGCCCACAGGCACACTGCCTTTCTCATTCCATGGGTCTGTAGTCTGCTAGTTCTCTGTCTCTGTGCCATTGCCTGTGCCGCCATCTCTAACTGCTGATTTTCTGGTTAGGATCCCTTGGCTCCTCTTATGCTCTTCCGCCCTGATGGTTTTAGGGTTCTCTGTTCCTGAAGTAACAGATGAACTGCTTTCCTCTTTTAGTTACACTTCCACATTTATAGTGACAAATTGCCATTTGTCCTGATAACGATTACAGTTGAATCATGAACTTCTATCCCCATCATCACCAGACCCATCTGAACAAGAGGAAAACTATTCAGTGGGGATTCTATCATCTGGCACTAAGCAACCTCATGAAAGCTTCTAAGACAGCCTCTTTGTGCCTTTATAACCCCCAAGTTTGATAGCTGAAGTCTAAGTTGGGCCTTCCCAGTGTGCTGAGGAGACATGCTTGATCCTTGATATGAAGAATGTTTCCCTGTTGGTTAGAATTTGGGGCAACTTCATCCATAAACAAAAGTCCAGTCATCTCAAGTTGTAGCAATTTACACTTGCACCCTGTACCAAACTTCTTTATCTTCATCAGATCTAGTTCTGGTCAGCAAGCCAGCCAAGCTAGGCCAAGTGAGTACTCTCTGCACATTTGGGAGTTCTTGCACGGTTTATTTCTCCCACTTCTGACCAGCTGGCCACTTTACTCTTACTTAACTCTACCCCCAGTGGCTGTGTTCGTGTCCTTGGGCTCGGGAACTCACACATCTTCCTAAACTTTAAGTCAGCCAACCCTTCCTCTTTTCCCTCTCATCTTAAGGTCATAGGGCATTTATGACACATGACTAAACAGCCCATGTCTTCAGTGCTGCATTTCTCCCATTTCCACTCACAAGTTGACCAGGTGGTCACCAGTGAGCATACAAGACTGTTCATGTGTTTCCTTTGAGTTTCAGTTTAGAAAGGGGTTTACCTTGTGGGCTGACTTTTCTAGCCTGAAGGCTCAAACCTAGCCATCTCTTTTTGATGTATGACTTTTAATCATGAAAATTAGAATTATGTAATTCCTAGTAAGACACTGAGCCCTGATGTGGCTTTGTTGGATAAGCACTGGACTGGTAACCACAACAGTTCATACCCACCAGCTGCTCTCAGTGAGAGCACACACCATCAGTAATAGATTTGACTCCAGAGAGTTTAATTTTATGATCCTTGTCTTTGCACATGCATCTTTTTGTATCCTTTTTAAATTAGTCTTATAATTATTTGAGTTACTTCAGTTTGGCTAGATTTCCTTCTCTGATATTCAAATTCATTTGAAAAATCCTAAAGTAGGATTTGCAGATGTGCCTTCAGCAAAAGTGGCAATTTTTTATTTTTAAAGATGAAAACTTCTTGTGATAGATATGTTTTTGACATTTGAAATAAAAATGTCTTCTGCTTTCTAATTACACTTTTTTTTTTTTTTTTTTTGCTATTTTCAAACTCAGCTTTAAAAGAAAGGGGCCCTGGTGGCTCTGTAGCATAAGAACTGGACTGCTGCTAATCGTGAGGTCATCAATTCAAACCCATCAGCTGCTCCTCTGGAAAAAGATGAGGCTTTCTGCTCCTGTAAAGTTGGCAATGGGTTTGGCTTTGGTGTTTTTTTTAAGAGGTTCCCTTTTAAAACATGACAAAACAGATTTATGAAATGGTAAAGCTGATAGTGTGGTGCTATAGAATAAGCAGTGGACTGTGAACCACAAGATCGGCAGTTCAAATCCACCAAATACTACTTGGAAATCATGTACCACTTGCTATAAGCTGGAATCGACTTGACAACACTTAATGACAGTATGTTGTTGTTGTTAAGTGCCATCGAGTCGGGTCCGACCCATAGCGACCCTGTACAGGGTTTCCGAGGATGTAAATCTTTACGGGAGTAGAAAGCCTCATCCTTCTCCCGCGGAGCGGCTGGTAGTTTCGAACCGCTGACCTTAAGGTTCGCAGCCCGATTCGTAACCACTACGCTACCAGAGCTCCTTAGAGCCCTGGTAGTGTAATGGATTTCCCGTTGAGCTGCGAAATGCAAGGTCAGCAGTTTGAATCCACTAGCTGTTCTACAGGAGAAAAGTGAGGTGTTTTGGTCCTGTAAAGATTTACAGACTTGGAAACCCTATATAACGAGTCTTGACGTGGTGCTGTAGGATAAGCACTGGACCCCTAGGTCAGTTTGAATTATAAGGTTGGTGGTTCAAATCACCAGCCACTCCTTGGAAACACTGTACAGGGTCTCTGTGAGTCTGAACCTATTTAACGGCACTGAATAACAGCAATAATGAGTTGGAGCCAACTTGTTGGCCTACAACAACAGCAACAACACAGTTGATACTACTTTGCAAAGTAATGACAGTATAGGATATCAGTTTTACATTATTATTTACATTGTTATTGCTAAGTGCTGTGGAGTTGGTTCCAACTGTATTGGGTTTCCTGAGGCTTTAAATCTTCACAGGAGTAGAATGTCTGTTTCTCCTGTGGAGGTGCTGGTGGGCTTGAACCATGGCCTTGTAGTTCACAGTCCCGGGCTTATCATCTGGAGCCGTGTAAAATATATAAACAATATTGTTAATTTGATATTGCTCATATCAAATTAGTAATACTGTTTTCCTCTTAGATACGTTTCATTTAAAATTTACTAATAGCTGGACCAATAGTGTGCAGATATTGCAGAAATCATAACATTGGAAAGGTAATAAGTAAGCTTTGGAAACAGTGGGTTAGATCATCTTGAAAATCTTTTTCGTTGTTTTGTTCACCATTTAATCTCCTGTGCTAGGTGCAAAATGAGTAAGAATCTAGCCTACCTTCAGTGACACACATTAGGATACTTCTTAGTATTTGATCATATGATGGTAATAAATTATGACTTTTCTAAGAATTAGTTAACTGATGTCCAATACTGTCATTGCTTTGCAGAGTTGTATCAGCTTTGTTGTTGTTGTGTGCCATTGAGTTGCTTCTGACTCATAGCGATCCTGCATAGGATTTCCAAGGCTGTAAATTTTTATGGAAGCAGAAAAGCTCATTTTTCTGCTGTGAAAAGATTATATCAGGGCTCCATAATATCTGTAGGGGAAGCACTGGACTGCTAATCACAAGGTTGGCAGTTCAAACCCACCAGCTACCCTCAGAAGCCCTATACAGGGTTGCTATGAGTCTGAACCTACTTGACGACACAAAACAACCACATAAATGAAAAGCTAGTATCATTTATCATGAATTAATAATAGTGATTGAATTGTTTAACAGTTTTCTTCTGCCTTTGGAAGCCTTGTGCTCTGCACTGTCTTGCCATGTGTCTTGGGCCCTGTGAGCAGGTTATGCTTGAGGGCAAGACGTTTCCTTTACTATTCTTACTGTCTATGAAGGGTTAATTCCATTCAGACATACGGGAATCAGTGACCTATTCAGTATAGAACTGGCTAAAAGATCTGACTATAGCCACTGAAACAGAGTAAGCATCCAAATCAAAATCTTTTATACATATTAAACATAGAAACTAAATCCCTATAAAATTTCACATTTTAGAGCTTAGCCTGCTATAGAGGTGAGTGGGTGGAAAACGTAATGTAAGTGTAAAGCTATAGTAGTTTGTATTCCTAGACTGTATTTACCCTGTAAGCAGTGGCACTTGCCTTTGTACAGTTTTCTGCGGCGGGGCGGGGCCATAAAGTTCACTTCGTGAGCACATGTGAGTAGAGCCCTGATCACTGGTGGTGGTGACGGACAGGTGATGAGCAGGCCAACTGTGACGTGGAGACCAGTTCAGAGAATGCTGAGTGCTGTGAAGGAGCTAAGCATTGTGATGAGAGAGAAGGTGTGTGGCTGGAGAAGGCTTGTCGTCAGCAGTGCAGCCAGGAAGAATGTCTACTGAGTACGTGACATTAGAAGTGAAACCTGAAAAACGACAACGATCCAGCCATATGAAATGCTTAAAGACACATTGGGCAGATGGTGTACCACATGCAAAATCTGAGGTGGAAAAGGCTTGACAGGTTGAACCAAAACAGGGAGCCTTGTGTGTGGCTTCTCAGTATTGAGAAAAGAGAGGGGCCCTCTGAGCAGAAGCAGACTCAGGCAGGAGCCCTTCATGCAGGACCGTGGTGCTCAGTGGGAGGAGGGTGGCTTTTATTGTAAAGCAGCAGGGGATCCATGAAGGGTTTCAAACCAGGGGGTGAAATCCATCCTCAGGAGATGTTATGTATACCTTTCCTTAAATATGAAATTAAGGAATTTAAAGTAAATATGTACTGATACAAGGAGCTCTGGTAGGATAGTGGTTATGAGTTGGGTTACTACCTTAAGGTCAGCGGTTCAAAACTACAAGCTGTTTTGCAGGAGAAAGGTGAGGCTTTCTACTCCCATGAAGATTTACAGCCTTAAAAACCTTGTACAGGATCAGGATCACTATAAGTCAGAAGCGACTACACTGCACACCACTGTTACCACCACCACCACCGTGTACTTATACAGACTTTAATAAGTTAGTACTAATTGTGGTAGGTGTTTTCCCACTGTTTTGTATATAGTATGCTATTTCATTGTATTAACTTGATTAAAATATATTTTTTTAAGTGAGTGGTAAGCCTTTATGACCAGCACTGTACTGGTTATGTTGTTTATGAAGGAAACAAACAGCATATTTGCAAATGAAGAAATGTTGTGGAAGTAGGGATTTCATAGAGCACATTGACAATTTCAGTAGTTGTTTTACACACACTTCTCACTTACTAACATGGGTTGATTCCAAAAACCAGGTCATTATATGAAGATTGGCATTATAAAAAAATGGAGGGTCGGTCTTTACATAATTGCCAAACTTGATCATTCCTGCAGTTTGTTGTACTGTGGTGGATTGTGTGTGCTGGGAGGCTGCAAGCTATGCCACTGGAGTTTTAAATACCAGCAGGTTCAACCATGGTTGACAGGTTTCAGCAGAGTCCCCAGACTAAGACCAGAAAGAAACATGGACTACTTCTGAATATTTAGCCACTAAAATCCTATGAGTAACAGTTAACATTGTCACATACAGTACCAGACAATATTGTCAGGTACAGTGCCAACAGGTGATCCCGTCAGGTTGGGAGGCCCTACACAGTGGCAGCAGCAGTGGGCTCTAACTAACAATGGTGGGGATGGCACAGAACTGGGCTGTATTCCGTTCTGTTTGTGTAGGGTCAGTATGACTCGGGAAAGACTCAACAGCACCTAACCACAGCTGCCAAATGACATCATTACATAACTACCAACCCACTGAGACTGGTGGCCCGGCCACACTGACATGTAACCTTCATCATCACAGCTGGCATTACTCTCACCTTAAATTTCATTGTTTGTTATTGCCAGATGTACATTGGTAATGGTCACAGTAGCTGAGTCATTGATTTTTACTACTGTCCTTGTCAAAGAGTAAACTCTGAGTAGAACTCTGGAAGGAGAGTAACGATGGTTTTAGTGTTGGATTTGATACCAGGTTCTCCGAAATCCATAAGGGGGAGAAGGATTTTTGTGCAGAAGAGCTGGGAGTACCATGAGTTACATACGTGTCACAAGTAAACCTTTCATTGTGTAGCTTTATCTGTTTTTTGTCACAGACTTTTTGTGCAACTAAACTGCATTATTAAGTGTCTTTTTGGGTAACATTGTCTGTTTCTTTCTTGAAACATCTTTTTAACCATAAATTATAAACTTTGTCATGAATCAGTTATAAGCATTCTTTCTGTGAACAAAACATTTTTATCGTGGCCTTAAATATGCACGATTCACTGCACAATATCCGAGCAGAAGCAGAGACTGGAGAGAGGAGAAGTTTTATCTACATTTAACCTTCGTCATGCCAGCTGCCTCCGTTTTAAGGTGCTCTTTCAATTATAAATGCAGAACACAAGCCAGTTGATAAAGCGAGGAGCTGGAGCCCTGGTACATAGTGGGTTACCCATGGGGATACTAACCGCAAGGTGTCTGCAGTCCTCAACCTGATATCTGCTGCTCTGTGGGGAAAGAGACTTTCTGCTCATGTAAAGATTTAGTCTTGGAAACCCTGTATAGGGTCACCATGAGTTGGAACCGAATACAATGCACCCAGCAGCAGCAGCAGCTAGAATGGAATTTGAGTAATTGAAAACAAAAGTGTAGTAAAGTGATTTCCTTCTGGAATCCTAGTATTCATAGTCACTCGGCACTTAACTTGTGTTCCTCAGCCAGATGTAACTGTCACAGGATGTATTAGGTTGTAATACCTAATAAAGTTGATTTATGTATCTTCTAATAAGATTTGAGCTCTTAATTAATGCTTGAATGATTTTAGCAGCCTGTTCTAGTGCTCAGTATCCTTGAACCTGACTCTTTATATCCTGAGATTGTTATGTTTTCAGGCTCACTTTTTTCCTATAAATTTGAAAGTTCCTCACCTGGTACTCTAATTAAAGGAAATGTAGTGTGAGTTTGACCTTTGAATTTGTCCCTCATCCTTTACTGTCTTTCAAAAAGACAATTAGACATTGTTTATCTGTTGAGGCCTCAATTATTTCAGTCTGTAGCTGGATTGCATTTACATCTAGTTTGAATCATTTAGAGATGTTAAAAATCATTTTCATGACCTTATGATCAGCAATTATTTGCCCCATGGTTCCTTTTTCTGCCCTAATTTATTCATAGTTCTCAAACATTTCACAGATGAAAATATTCTCTAATTGCTAATTAGAGACTATAGAGCCTAATGTTGTTAATTGCCATTGAGTTGGTTCCAACTCATAGTAACCCTGTTATAGAGTTTCTGAGGAGCGGCTGGTGGGTTTGAACTGCTGACCTTGTGTGGTTAGTAGTCCCATAATAATCCTACAGTGCTGCACCAGGATTCTGAAAAGACAAGCAAGCTGAAACTCATTGTTGTCAAATTGGTACAGACAAAGTAAAACTGTTCCTGTCAGTCTTGAGGAAAGCAAGCTGCTGCACCTCTCACCTGCAGAATGACTCGGGGGGGGGGGGGGGTTCCAGTTGCTGACCAGCCTTTTGGTTAGCAGCTGAGTGTTGAACCACTGCATCCCAGGACTCCTTAAGGTCGAGGTTGTTTTAGGTGCTGTCGAGTCTCTCTCGACTCATAGCAACCCGATGTATAACAGAACAAGATACTGCCTGGTCCTGTGCCATCCTCACAATTGTTATGTTATTGTCACTGTGTCACTCCGTTACGTTGGAGGTCTTCCTCTTTTCCTCTGACCCTCCTCCAGGAACTGGTCCCTCCTGACAATATCGAAAGTACGAGAGACCATCCTCGCTTCTACGGAGCATTCTGACTGTACTCTTTCCAAGACAAAATTTGCTTGTTCTTTTGGTAGTCCATGGTACTTTCAATATTCTCCAGCAACATAATTCAAATGCATTGATTCCTGTCTGACCTTCCTTATTCATTGTCTAACTTTAACCTGCATATGAGGCTATTGAGAATATCATGATATGGGTCAAGCACACGTTGTTGTTGTTGAGTGCCGTTGAATTGGTTCCAACCCATAGCGACCCTGTATAGAGTTTCCAAGGGGCAGCTGGTGAGCTTGAACCGCCAACCTTGCAGTTCAAACGGCTTTGCAATCTGGCGCATTAACCCACAGCGCCACACCAGGACTCCCCGCTTTAGTTGTCCTCAAACTGACATCTCTGTTCATTAACATTTTAAACAGCTCTTTTGCCCAATGCAGTTCTTCCTTTGATTTCTAGACTGCTGCTTCCATGACTGTTAATTGTGGATTCAAGCAAAATTAAGTCTTTTGAAAACTTCACTCTTTTCTCTGTTTAATTTTATTTATTGGTCAAGTTGTGGAGATCCTTTTTTTTCTATATAGTGAAGGCTGTAATCTTTTTATCTTCATCAGTATTTCAAGTCCTTTTGCTTCCTGAAAGCAAGGTTGTGTCATCAGCAAATTGCAAGTTATTAATGAGTAGTCCTCCAATCCTGATGCCATGTCTTCTTCATAGAATCCGGGATTATTTGCTCAGCGTACAGATTGCATAAGTAAGGTTAAAAGATAAAACTCTGATGCACACCTTTCATGATTTTAAACCATTCAGTATTTCCGTGTTGTGTTCAAATGACTGCCTTGTGGTCTATGTACAGGTTCCTCATGAGCACAGTTAAATGTTTGGGAATACCCATTCTTTGCAGAGTTTTCTGTAGTTTGTTAATGAACCACATATTCAAATTCCTTTATGAAGTCAGTAATACAAACTATCCATCTGTCTGGTATTATCTGCTTTTAGTCAAGATGTTTCTGATGTCAGCAGTGATATACCAAGTTCTACATTCTCTTCTGAATCCAGCTTGAATTTCTGGCAGCTCCCTGTTGATAGAATGATGCAAGTGGTTTTGAATTATTTTCAGCAAAATTTTACTTGCATGATATTGTTTGATGATTTCCACATTTGGTTAGATCACATTTCTTTGGAAAGGGCTCAAATATGGAACTTTTCTAATTGGTTGACCAGGTAGCTATCTTCCAGATCTCTTGACAGAAGACAAGTGAGTGCCTCCAACATTGCATACGTTGCTGAAACATGTCAGTTGGTATTCAAACAGATCTAGAGATCCTTGTTTATTATCAGTTTCTTCAGTGCAAACTGAACTCCTTCCTTCATGTATTTGTTTTAGTCATATGCTACCTCTTAGAATTGTTGAATATTGACCCTTAATTTTTGATACAATGATTCTATATTCAAATACCACAACCTTCAGTATAGATTGTACCTCAACGTAAAGAAAACAGCCTCGCAACTGAATGAGTATAGCATCACGATAGTAGAGAAAAGAGTGAAGTTATAAAAAACTTCATTTTGCTTGGATCCACTATCAACACTGATGGACGCATTAGTCAGGAGATCACTTGTATTGAATTAGGCAAATCTGCTACAAAAGACTTCTTTAAAATGTTCAAGAGCAAAGATACCAGTGTGAGGACTAAGGTGGACCTGTCCCAAGCCGTGGTATTTTCATTAGCCTCGTATGCATATGAAAATTGGACAGTGAATAATGAAGACCATAGAAGAATTGGTGCATTTGAGTTATGGTGTTGGAGTAGTACCATGGATTGCCAGGTGGTGGTGTTGGAGGTAGCATGCCGTGGACTTGGTTCGGACTCATAGTGACCCTAGGTTTCTGAGGCTGTAAATCTTCATTGGAGCAGAAAGCCTCATCTTTCTCCCGTGTAACAGCTGGTAGTGTCGAACTCCTGACCCTGAGGTTAGCAGCCTGACTCATGCCCACTGTGCTACCAGAGCTCCTTGGATTGCCAGGAGAACAAACAAATCTGTGTTGGAAGGTGTATTGCCAGAATACTCCTTAGAAACCAGGATGGGGAGATTTCAACACTCAGACTTTGGACATGTTATTAGGAGGGACCAGTTCCTAGAAAAGGACATCATGCTTGGTAAAGTGGAGGGTCAGCGAAAAAGAGGAAGACCCTTATCAAGATGGCAGCAGCAGTGGGCTGAAGAGTAACAACAGTTGTGAGGTGGTGCAGGACTTGGCAGTGTTTGTTCTGTTGTGCCTTGAATCACTGAGTCAGCATCAACTCAAGGACACCTAACAGCAACAACAGCCGCCATTCAGAGTTGGTGCCTTTCCTTCCTCGTCTTTCTTAGTCTGGAACCTCCACTGACACTTGTCCACCATGGGTGACCCTGCTGGTATTTAAAATATCAGTGGCATAGTTTTCAGTATCAAGGTAGACAAAATGATACCTACGTTCTAGAATTTGACCATATTGGGTCCATCAGTAGTACAAACAAGAAATTTTGAAAAATGGAAAACTGGGAGAGTCAAAATAGAAATAATAAAGTAACTGCCTAAATGTTAAAGGATGAGGGATTTTGGTTTTTGTTTTGTGCAAGGGAGTCAGATGTGACTTCAATCCCTCTGTGAACAGGGACAGGATGATAAGGAATGTTTGACAGTTTCCTTTGTCTCTAAAGAGGTAAGAAAAGGAGAATAGATTTAAATATAAAGCAGTTCTAGTTTTGGGTTATGGGTAAGGAAACTTCTTTGGCTATGGAACGAATCAGTAACACGACTATGGTTATCCTTGTATTAGAAGCCAGTGTCTAATGAGAACTCTTGGTTGACTCCGCCCCCTCTTCAGCACTGTCAGTCATTGGTAGGGGGCTAGGTATGTGTGGAGGGGAGCATCAGATAGGTTCTTGCTTTGCCTGCTGACTATGGGGTCATTACAGTGATCAGCTAGAAGAGGTGCTTTGTATATCCAGAATCATTTGAGTTAGCTTACTTTCTGACTGCTAAGTTGATTTATACATCAGTGGTGAATTTAAGGAAAAAGATTCTCCTTGCCTACTAATTATAATAATAATCAGTTCATAATATTTTTTTACATACTGGGAGGTAGGAATAATTAGAAGACATCTTAGAAGATTATCTGTCAAAATGTTGTTTGTCATTATTTTGATTCTGAAATTTGTTTTTGAAGTATTAATTCCTTTAAAAAAAAAAGTAATAAAGTAATAATTCCTTGGATTCCATTGTCTTTTCTGAACTATCTAGGATTGTTATTTTTCTTCAGGAAATGTTTCTCAAACTTGTTTTATAGCTTCAGACCTTGATGTATATATAGTAAGTCCCATTGGTAATATTGTTAACAAAATGAATTTCTTAAATGCTGATGTGGAGGGAGGTGGTGGTGGTGCTGTAGAGTCGGTTCTGACTCATAGTGACCCTGTATGTGTTTCCAAGGCTGTAAATCTTTACAGGAGCTGAAAGCCTCATCTTTCTCTTATGGAATGCTTGGTAATTTTGAACTCCTGACCCTGAGGTTAGCAGCCTGACTTGTAACCACTATGCTACCAGAGCTCCTTAAAGGGGATGTATATTGTGTAGGGGGAAAAAAAATCTCCCAATCAAGGTGTTAGATGCTCTGTATTTGCTATATATCACAGTGCTTTGCTTTTCCATATGCATACACTCTGGCTTTCTGTGTCGATAACATTATTTAATTATAGCCTCTGTTCCCATTTATTTGAATATAACCCGTTTGCTTTGTTTTTCTGCTGTATATCTGATCATTTCTTTTTCCAATCTATTTGAATAGAATCCATTCTTCATTATCTAATTTACTCATATCTCCTTTGTGTCTACCACAGACTGGTGTTATTTTTTCCTTTATGTCCTACTTTTGACTCCTATTGCTTACTTCTTGTGTCTGGGGTCTGTATTTTTAACCTTTCTTATTCTCCCATTATTCAAGTATCTGCCATTTAACCCAGTGGCAAACAAATAGTCGGAGCTCAGTATTTATTATTGGAATAATGATAGGTAAGAAAGGTGGAAGGATGCTAGTCATGCATTAAATGACCTTGGAGCTTAAATATGAGAGGTTGATTGTTGTTTTTTTATTTCCCTTGAGATTAAGTTTTACCAATGAAAGAAAAATCTGAGGTCTGTGTTCACACATTTTTATTGGAAGACAGGTACCATTAAAGGACGCTCAATTACCTGCAAATTCTGTAATTTGTGACCCTAGGTGGTTGTTGTTGTTCTGTGCCGTGGAGTTGGTTCTGACTCATAGTGACTCTGTACAGGGTTTCCGAGACTATAAATCTTTACTAGGGTAGAAAGCCTCATCTTTTTTCTACGGAACAGGTGGTAGTTTCAAACTGCTGACCCTGAGGTTAGCAACCGATTCATAACCACTATGCTAATATTCTAATTCTAACTTCCAAGACAGAAACGTAACTGTGGAGATGAGGGAACACAGGGCTTTAGGTTATTGAAAAACCACAAATAGAAACTTCGATCGTTGCTGATAATATAAAAATAGGACGGTGCTCCTCTATTTTTTGAACTTGAGTTGTTTAAAAAGTAGTTAACAATTGAGTTCGGCTTGCAGAAGTTCAGTGGGCAGTGCTAGGTATAAATGGTGAAGCACAGTTGATTTACAAACAGGTGAAAGTTAGTGCATTGTGAGCTTAACCCTGCCTACGCTTAGCTTCTTTATTTATACAATGGAGACAATAGTATGTGTAGGACAGGAAAATACAAGGGTAAGTCAGAAAGTATTGCTACAAAATCATGGACACCTTTTGAAACCAAAGTATCAAAATGTGAAGCTACTGTTTCTCACCATATTCTCGATCTAGGCGAGAAAATTCTCAAGGTGGTATTTCCAGTTCTCTAGTGCCAGTGGATAATGTGCTGGACTGCAAAGTCTCTTTGAACCGCAAGGTTCGGTGGTCCAAGCTCACCTTAACCCTGCCTACGCTTAGCTTCTTTATTTATACAATGGAGACAATAGTAACTGACCTCAGAAGATTAGAGTGAGAGCTAGAGAGGAGATAGTGTTGTTGTTAAGTGCTGTCAAGTCAGTTCTGACCCACAGTGACCCTATATAGGGTTTCCAAGGAGTGGCTTGTGAGTTTGAAATGCCGACCTTATGGTTCAAACTGACCTTGCAGTCCAGTGCTTATATTACAGGGGAGATAGGACCTCTAAAGTACTAAGGTGATTCATCTGGCATCTTCTGAGACATCTCACCCAGGGGGCTTCTCTTCTGCTGCTTCTCTCTTCTTCTCCCTCATGGTGTTGTTAAGTGCCATCAAGTCCATTCCAACTCATAGCAGCCCTGTATACGGTTTCCAGGGAGCAGCTGCTGGGCTTGAACTGCCGACTTTGTGTTTGACAGACCCGTGCTGATGAAGACATGTAATTTAATGGAAAGTCTATGAGGGTTTTTTGACGCCATACATTTTGATATTTGTAAGGAAGTTATTCCACGGTAGAGCGGTGATTCAATGGGAAATTAGACTTTGATAAAGAATGTTAATAATTCAAATATATTTTCATAGAATTAGTGTTTTTTTGTTTTTTTTTACTTCAAAGGTACAAATTGAAAAAATATTGGAAAATATAAAATTAAGCTGAAAATGTATTAAGTCATTGTCACTAGTTAGAGTTTAATGTTTTTCTGAAATCAGCTTTACAGAGCTCTAGATGGATAAGATAATAACATTTTGCTCCCTGAATGGGCAGTAATATTTTAATAAACATTTTGAACCATGTTCTTTGGGGAATTTGTCATTTACATAAATCATTATAAATGTAACGGTCTACTTTCCTACTTTAGAAAAATTGCATGTGTGGAATCTAGTAGCCCCTTTGTAGACTGAGGAACTTTCGTTCAGTGTTGTAAATAGCACCATGAATGGCCTTTTTAAGTAGGTAGGAGCAGGTGAGGCTAAAAGTAAGCACAACCTCCCTGACCCCTCCTCACACCCCTAATCCCTATACAATCAGTTTTGTTTTAATTTTCATATTTTCACTTATTTTAAAAATGGAGTGTAGAACTTTTATCTGTCAAATTGGAGACTCTGGTTCTTAACATTTAAAATGTATTTAAGGGACTTGAGAGATTAGTATTCTCATGGTATAGATGAAAAACCTAAGGCATAGGTGCATGGACAAGCTCAAACAGATTCACTAAAAGAAGTAGAGACTTAAAGTCTTCTCAGCAAATGACACTTCAGTGTCCCAAATTTTGGTGGTTATCTTTGATCTTCTTTGAAACAGGTAGATCGACACTTGAGAAAGCTGGATCAGGAACTGGCTAAGTTTAAAATGGAGCTGGAAGCTGATAATGCTGGAATTACAGAAATATTAGAGAGGCGTAAGTAGAATTTACGGTTTTCAATCACTGACATACTTCCAAGTGCAGCAATCGTATCACTGAGGAGACGCATGCCCTACAGAGGCTCTTCAAAGCCTGTGCGTCACTGGACGGCGGCTTCCCTAATAGTCCGAACTCTTTGGGATGTGGATTCTGAGAGAATGTAGGTTACCATCTATCACTCTATGACATCATTCCTTTTCTTAAAAATACCCATATATGCTAATGAGTGGCAAGAACAAAGATTTCAAGAAATATAACCATCTAGAAGAAACAAGTTAAACATTGAGAAAAAAGTTATCCCATATGTTACTAAATTAACGTAGCCCTGCCTATTTTTATGCACTTAACCTCTGAAGAAGTTATCGTTTTTCCTTAGAAGGTCATCATTTTTATCCTCTCAAGAACTAACACTTAATTCTTAGGGTTTTCCTCAACTGAGAAATACACAGTCTCTCTATATATTGTGTATCTGTGTGTGCGTGTGCGCGCGTGCCGTGGAGTTGGTTCCGACCCACAGCGACCCTGTATAGGGTTTCCGAGGCTGTAGATCTTTACTAGAGCAGAAAGCCTCATCTTTCTCCCACCAAATGGCTGGTAGTTTCACACAGCTAACCTTGAGGTTAGCAGCCCGACTCGTAACCCCTACACTACCAGAGCTCCATATATATATAAATATATCTTGAAGTTGATTCCATAACAATTTCTGTTTTTCTCAAAGAATTTTTCTTATTATCAGTAATATACTTTCCCTTATCAATAGGAAGCCCTTTTAATTTTTCTTACAAGACTTGATTCATCTCCTGCTACAGTTTACCCTTACCACTTTGGGGGGCTTAATTTAGGGTACTTACCAAAAATCGAGACCTGAGCTGTTTCTTTAATTGCATGTCCTTTCCAACCTACACATGATCATATATGTAAACGCAGGTAAAGTGATGATAGTCAAGGAGTATATACTTTCTAAACATTAGTTGGAACAAATTAGCTATTTTCTACTAGAATCTAATCAAAGGCTTCAAACATCTTTTCTGTCTTGACGTATTTCAACAGTAACATGTACGTATTTTTACACATAGGTGAAAGCTTCATTTCACTATAAACTAGACATCAACTAGAATGGATATCAGTATTCAGAATTAGATCTTTGACTTTAGATCAGGGGCATGGAATGTCTGGCCCACAGGACGCATAAGGCCTGTAAAATTATTTGGGCTGACCATGCAAGGCAGCTGCAGTTCCAGCCATAACGTAGTTGTTATGTGCCATTGAGTTGGTTCTGACACAGATTGACCCTGTATAGGGTTTGAGTAGCAGATGGTGAGCTTGAACCACCGACCTTGCCATGATCACATTTTTGTTGTTGTTGTTAAATGCCATCGAGTCGATTGTGACCCATAGCAACCCTGTGATCACATTAGGGGTGAGTTAAATGTTTGACCAAATATAACAGGCTAATTTTCAAGTTGATAATCTTGTATGATCCATAAATGATGTTGTAAATTTTGGCAGAAAAAAGGTTCCCCAAAGAGCTCTGGTAGCGTAGTGGTTACGGATCGGGCTGCTAAGCTCACGGTCAGCAGTTTGAAACTACCAGCTGTTCCATGGGAGAAAGATAAGGCTTTCTGCTCCCGTAAAGATTTACAATCTCGGAAACCCTGTACTGGGTCACTATGAGTCGGAACCTACTCCATGGCACATAACAACAACAACCCCTACTTTTGATGGTAATTTGTTTCAGCTTTTTTTCTGGGGGTACTAGCACTCAGGACAATTAAATATTTTGATGCCAAATAAAATATTCTGGGTTTTTTTGTTGTTGAAATTCTGATGATAGTCATGAATAACTAATTCATGCTTATTTAGTTCTACAAGGAGGTTAATGAAGCATCCTTTATAAGGACCCAGACATATGAAAGTAAATTGGATCAAGTTATAAAACTGTTTCACTCTGTTTTATGCCATAATTTTTTATCAAGGGATCTAAGATAAACCCAGAAAGTCTCTTGAAAGTATTCGAAAGCTTGTTTTTGTTGTTAAATGCCAGTGAGTCTGTTCTGACTCATAGCTACCCTGTATAAGGGTTTCCGAGGAACAGCTAGTGGGTTTCAACTGCAGATCATGTGGTTAGCAGTCCATTGTAGATTCTGTAGCGCTTTGGTAGAGATTCTGTTTCTCACGTTTCACAAGGAAAATCCCTACCTTCTTTTAGGGACTTCTTATTATCATGTATCATTTTAACGATAAGAATTTTCTTTTATAAAGTAGTATTCCCATTACCTAGGACTTTAGGATTGCCCATTAAAAGGCTTTCAGCTCAGTAAAACTGGGTTGAGTTTTTCAGTTCTTATCAGTAGTGGAGTGATGTCTCTTCATCCAGTAAACATAGTGCTCACTGTGGTGGGTTGCCTAATTAGGTAGACGTCAGCATACTTTGAGACCTTTTGGATAGAAGGTAAATGCTAGGAAATGAATATGTTGTTTAGAGAGAGAGCAGCTCAGGGTGAAATTGGAAGTGGTGACATTCAAACTTTGTGTCTGGCTGAAATGATGCTCTGGGCATCATACGACAGAGCTGCCAGTGCTCTGCTGGGGAGTGGAGTAAAGGTCTGTATGTGGGCGATGTTTAATGGTGATCTATCTCTGCTTTTTTACCTCTCTCTTTGTTTAGGATCTTTGGAATTAGATACTCCTTCACAGCCAGTGAATAATCACCATGCGCATTCACATACTCCAGTGGAAAGTAAGTTTGCTTTAGCACAGCTAAAATGTTAAATACAGTCAGAAACGCATTGTGTTACATGTATGTTGTTAAGTGCCATTGAGTTGGTTCCGACTCATAGCGACCCTGTAGCGGGTTTCTGAGGAGCAGCTGGTGAGCTTGAACCACCAACCTTGCAGTTCAAAAGGCTTTACAGTCTGGCACATTAACCCACAGCGCCACACCAGGACTCCATGTATAATTTATTTTATTAGTTATACACAATCTATTGCAAAGTATCCTTCCCTTTTTTTGTGTGCGTGTGTGAGATACACATTTTCACTGCAGTTATTTCACTGCAGGTTTACCTTTTTCATCCTGTTATGTGCTGTGGAGTTGGTTCTGACTCAGCGACCCTTGGTAGTGGTTGCAAGGAGCGGCTGGTGAGCTTGAACCTCTGTCCTTGCAGTTTAAACTGACCTTGCAATCCAGCGCCTTATCCCGCAGCAGGAAGTGTATATTTGTCTTGGAACTGTTTGATTTCCCAGGAGTTCATAGAGGAAGAATAAGAGTACTTTCTACCTGCAGTACAAGCTTGCTAGATAACAAACTATTGTGTGCTGTAGGCCCTTTGTCTTTCATCCTCTGTCCTCTAGTACTTAGCAGAACAATGAAGTCTCAATTGGTTAGTGTATGGGTGAGGAAATGAAAGGTTTTAGATGAATGACTGTCTGGGGTGCATTTTTTGACATTACAATAGTTACATAGATAGGTTGATTGAAAACTATCCTGAACTCTAGGAAATGTTTTTAAAAAAGCACAATTCCCTTAATGCTGTATATGAAATCATGTTGCATCATGAGATCATAGTAAATCATGGATTATATCCAGTACTTTGCTACTGAAGCATTTTGAATGTGTGAGAAGGCGTCTGACAGAGGTCTACTGTTTGACCTTCCTTCTGAGAAAACACTTTTTTGTATTCCATGAGTAACCCAGAGCATAGCTATGTGATCTTATAGCTGGATAGAGGCACTGTGCCTGTCTGTGTTGTTGTTGTTGTTAAGTTCCTTGTCCATAGTTCTTTTTTTTAAATCCTACAAATTCTGTGCTTATATTCAGAAAGAAAATATAATCCAACTACTCACCATACGACAACTGATCATATTCCTGAAAAGAAATTTAAATCTGAAGCTCTTCTGTCTACTCTTACATCAGATGCCTCCAAAGAAAATACACTCGGTAATTTTACTTTCTTGAATATAATTGTTTGTTTTGTTGTTAGTGTTAGAATAAGGGAAAATAAAAGCAGTCAGGATTAATGAATCATGCATTTTTTTTTTTGGTCTGGTTAAAGTCTATATATGGAGAAAAATCAATACATTATTCTGTCAATTCAATCTACTGTGACATGAAAATTTTAAATCTAATAATTCTGTCTTAGCTGGAAAATACTATGTTTTAAATTCACTAATACTCTCTCCAACCATTTTTGTTTTTTCTTTACTTCTACATAGGATGTCGAAATAATAATTCTACCGCCTCTTCTAATAATGCCTACAATGTGAATTCTACCCAACCCTTGGCGTCCTATAACATTGGCTCATTATCTTCAGGAACTGGGGCTGGGGCAATCACCATGGCAGCAGCTCAGGCAGTCCAAGCCACGGCTCAGGTACAAAGACAAAGGTTTGGAGACAGAATATTATATATTGTGTGAGCTATTGGCAAATCCTAATAGAAGCAACTCAATGTGAATGAATAGAGAGTTTCTTCCACTGTATAGTTTCACTTTTAAAAATTACAGCCTTAGGATAATGACAATTTATCAAACAAAACGAATGTACAGGAAGTACCAACTGATAATGAAAAATTTAAAAGTCGATTGACACAAATACCACAAATCCCTTCCCACAAAAATGGCTCACACTTCCTGTGCTGCAGTGCCCAGCACGTGCTAGAGTGGGCAGTCCCAGGGCTTCCTCTTAGCCTCAGGACGTAGGTTGGCTTGCGGTAGGTCACTTCTCTACAGTGTTTGTCTTTCATATTGAAAATTACCTAATCCAAAATTACTTCATAAATGTGTAAACATTTATGCTATATAAAATAGCTTAAATTATAATGGTGAAAAACAATGGTTTAGACACAATGACTCGCACTGCATAAGACAAACTAATACTGTAACTTGTAAGACTTAAAAAAGAAAATATATATATATATTGCTGTGCATTAATACAAAAACAAATGTCTATTTAAGATGAAAGAGGGACGAAGAACATCGAGTTTAAAAGCCAGTTACGAAGCATTTAAGAACAATGACTTTCAGCTGGGAAAAGAGTTTTCGATGCCTAGGGAAACAGCTGGCTATTCCTCATCCTCAGCACTCATGACGACATTAACACAGAACGCCAGCTCGTCAGCGGCTGACTCCCGCAGTGGTAGGAAGAGCAAGTAAGTTTCATTATCACAGTAGCCTTGTACCTTCCTGGGTGCTCAGTCTCCGTAGCATTTCAGTCAGACATTCGTATTTTGTATAATGACAGCCAGTAATGAATCGGTAGGATTAATTTATGTGTGTATGTTGTTGTTGTTCTGTTCTGTGGAGTTGGTTCCGACACATAGTGACCCTATACACGGTTTCCGAGGCTGTAAATCTTTACGGGAGCAGAACGCCTCATCTTTCTCCCGCAGATCAGCTGATAGTTTTCGAACTGCTGATGGTGAGATTAGCAGCCCAATTCGTAACCACTGCGCTACCAGAGCTCCTTTATGAGTGTATAGCATGTAATTATAAGTAGTTTATAATTTAATTTTAAACATAATTTATACTTTGGCAGCCATTCCATTTTGTATACTTAATTTACAAGTTACTCCCAGGTATTGACTTCTGGAGATGAACTAATAAAACTGATCCTGTGTTTTCAGAAATAACAACAAGTCTTCGAGCCAGCAGTCGTCGTCTTCCTCCTCCTCCTCCTCCTCACTGTCCTCCTCCTCTTCATCGTCCGCAGCAGTACAGGAAATCTCTCAGCAGACAACAGTAGTCCCAGAATCTGATTCAAACAATCAGGTCGATTGGACTTACGACCCCAATGAGCCACGCTATTGCATTTGTAATCAGGTAAAAGCCCGAGGTTTCTCTGTAGGAGCAGAGTTTGAGTAAACTAGATAAAAGAGAGAACCATTTTATTGTTTTAAGCACTGTTCTTACTCCATTGAAAACATCTTGACTTGTTTTGATACATCTTTCTCCCTCTTATAAAAGTCATATCTTTGTTACGAGTTAACGAAGTCTGAAGAAAAATTTAAGTTCACTATCAGTGCTCAGATACTGAGCTGTAATGAAACATTTTGATGTACCACTAATGTAAGCCACGTGCATACATACATAGAAGCACACACACACAACTGTGTATATGAATTCGACATTTAGTATATATATTTGCAACTTTTTTCCATTAAATCATGTTTATTTAACATGGGCTTTTTTTTTTTTTTAGTCTTTTTTTATTTTTATGCATATATATATATTTATTATGATTACATGTTGTTAAGTGCTGTCGAGTCATACTGGTACTGTATAGGGTTCCTAAGGTGGTTTGAACTGTCAGCCATCTGGTGTTTACCTTATAGCACCACACCAGGACTCCATGGTGTGCTATAACTTTGGAGTCCTAGTGTGGTACTATAGGATAAGCACTGGACTGCTGACAACTAGATTGGTGGTTCAAACCCACCAACTTCTTCTCAAAAACCCTACATATGGTCTCTATGATTCAAAACCAACTCGACAGCACACAACAACATACCATAACTGTGTGATCGGTATCCAGCTGTAGATTATTTTACTGGTTTTATATGTTTTACAATTAGAAATGACATTCTCATAGACATTTTTAAATCGATTTCATACATGTAATCTCCTAGGACAAACCTTTAATAATAAAATCATTACAAAAACTTTCTGAAAATTGCAGAAATATATTCTGGAACTTTATTAACAAAACTTTATAAGCCTGCCTTTTGGTGTGGCGCTGTGGGTTAAAGCACTGAACCACAAGGTCAGTTTGAGCCACAAGGTTGGCGGTTCAGACTCACCAGCCACTACTTGGAAACCTTATACAGGGTTGCTGTGATTCTGAACCCACTTGATGGCACTCAACAATAGCACCAATAATATTAGATATTATTCTCTTAAAAAGCGTGTACCTGTTGAATACTTTGTATGATGTGATTATTTTATTTTATATTAGCAATGAGATTAGACCTTTTCTGAATATTTTATTTCTTGTATATGTTGACTCATGGAGCTTTTTCAGTTGTCTTTGTCATATATCTTATAAAGCATTTTCTTAGTAATTTGTTGTTCATAAGTGTTATCAAGTCGATTACGACCTGTAGTGACCATGTGTAGGCTTTCTAAGGAGTGGCTGGTGAGCTTGAATGTCAACCTTGCAGATCAGACTGACTTTGCAGTCCAGTGCATTAACCCACAGCACCACACCTGTCTCTTAAAAATTTTCAATATTTTGTAGTTTTGATTGATTTTGTGTTTTTATGAAATTTGCATGGATTGTCTGCTTAAAAAGGCTTTATTCCTCTCCTCTTACTCTTCTCCTCTGTTAAATATGGCTTTTGTTTTAGTTTTTACATAGCTTTATCTAGTTCTTGATATTCCTTGATTTCTCGACATTTAAATATTTAACCTATTTCCATTTATTGAAATGAATTGCCAGTCTAATTAAGAAAAAAAAAATCGCTATTTTTTTTACTTTTTAACTTGGCAAACATTTTTTAGTATAAAAGAGTTTTAAAAAAATAACTTGTAAGCATTCTGGTAATAAAAATGTGGTAATAAAAGTAGGCTATTAAATGTTGCTAATAAAAACATAAAAGAACAGAATCAGTTGGCCTCTGTAATGGTGAAATGATAGTGGGTATGTCTGTAGCACTAAGGGGAAAATCTGAAAGCCCCCAAATACTGATGCTCAGCAAAGTGGTTCTTGGGGACAGGACCATAATAGACGTCCTCATTCTTAAGAGAACTAGAAAGCCTAAAAATTTAGTTTATTAATAGTTTAGAGGCCTGATAACACAGGTGGTTAAGCAGTTGGCTGCTAACTGAAAGGTCAGTGGTTCAAACCCACCAGTTGCTCTGCAGGGGAAAGATATGGCAATTTGATTCCATAAAAACGGTGTCTTTTTTAAGTGCCTTTGAGTTGGTTCTGACTGATAGTGACCGGTGTATAGAGTTTCCAAGGAGCAGCTGGTGAGTTTGAATTGCAGGTATCTTGGTGGCACATAGTCCAGTGCTGACCTTCCAGCGCCTCCTCTGTCTTAGAGGATTTCTGTGAGTCTGAGTGAACTGCAACATGTTTGGTTTTTGGTAGTTAAAAGTGTAACTGTACTCAGGAATTGGGCAATTGTGCTATAAAGTACTAGTAAAGAAAATCAGAAGAAAAATGACAGTATAATAAAAAAATTCAACAAAATGTATGATTTACTGCAAATATATAAACAACCTAGCGTGAGCAAGAACCCAAACCCATAGTAAGTAAGTAACCAAAGAAGAAGCTTAAAAATTACAAAACAACAAACCACCGTGTCCATCCAGGTCATTCTTGTGTCCTGGTGGTATCTAGAACTGGTGATGTATTTTAGACTTTCAAAGGACAGGTAGTTTCTCTGTATCTCCTCTCCTCTCACCCCTCAAAACAGGGTTTTATAAAACTATATAAGGGAGCTTTATGAAAAAATGAAATTGAAAGATAATGAAATTTTTCCAGCAACTTTAAACCCTCTTGTATATCTTCAATCTCAGTGTGATTATATATTCAGTATAAACCAGTCAATTCCGACTCATAGCATTCTTGTAAGGTATATGTTAATGTAGTCATAGTAAAAATACTTAATTTTCTCCTAATTAGGTTTCCTACGGTGAGATGGTGGGATGTGACAATCAAGATGTAAGTATTGAAAGCTTCCTGTTCAGCAATGAGAAAAAAGTCACAGGTTGTTAAAACTTGAGTTGTTATTGGTTGAGTGTTTTTCTCTGCCTCTTGGTCTAGGAAAATATGTTTGCAGTTAGATTACTCAGGGGCTATACTATCGATAGCTTAAAATATTCAGTCACATTATATTAATAGATACTAGGCTATTCCTCTCCAAAACTGGGTAGTCTTAATTTGCTTCCAGTTAATTTTAGAGTTTATGGTTTTGTGTGAAGATGATATTTCCCAAGTGTTAGGGTGTATGGAAATTACAAGCACTCTCTTCCTCTTTTGCTACAGAGAATTGCCTTTACTAGGATATACTTGTTTGCCACACTGAAGAATTGGAGCTTTAAAGCGTTAAGACTTTTAGAAATTGTGATGTTGAGGTGAGAGTTGGGAATGTAAGGATCTGGTGTGGAAGTGTTTTCCTCCTGTGAGTGTAGTATGTCCTTCCTACTATATTCTTTTTAGATGCCAGTTTTAATTATAAAAGAAGCTTGAACAGAAAAAAAATTCTTTTTTAGGAAGCTTATTTTGTTTACAGATTTAAAAAGTTTAATGCTAAGAGTCTTTGTGTTATATTTTTGACTTCTTATTTCTACTCAACTTTGCTCTCTTATTCCATTGAAAGCATTGAGTTCTGTAGAAAGTAATAATCAGAATTCTAAAATCAACACTGAGAGTTGTAATTTTATCAAGCATTCTGAAGATTGAGAAGGATTGGCTTGTGTTGAAATTAGTGTTAGCATTTGCACTTGCCTAGACCTGAAAAGCTGCACACATGTCCTCTTAGGTGCAGGAAAGACTCTCTTCTTTCCACTTCCATTTCTACAATCACTTGTGAGCTGTTTGTGGTTACTGCACAACAGCCATCACCCAGCCATTTCAAGACAGTCTGCCAGGGCTTCCATCCCTGGTGAAAGTAAGTGAGTGTTCTATGAGTACAGTGCCATCTACTCAGATGCCTTTCATTCCCAGTGTTCCCTTCTGACTGAGCTTTGTGAATAAAGTGCCAAGCTTCTTAGTAGGTTGCGAAGAAGAACACTTTTTCTCTTCATCTCTAGGAATAGATAACTCCCAGAAAAGAAGCCCATGCATCCTTTTACATCTTTAACTACAACTGGCTTGTACCACTTTTTGAAGGAAGTTCAAAATAAAATGAAATCTTTAAAATCCTTTTTTTTTTAACCTAAGAGGCTCATCTCACTTCTTCTTGCCCTTGAAAGTTGACATCAGTTTCTTCCTCAAGCTTATAAAAATTAATGAATTTAGCATTGTGGAAATACTTTCTATAACCGCAGAGTTTCAAAGATGCTTAAATGCCTGTGTCTCCATTTCTTCTTCTCTGAAGCTTATGAGATGGACCAGGTACTCTCCGAAGTAATCTAGATAAAAAACTCTCATCCTGGGACTTCTATTAAGTGGAAACTTTTGTCTCCTGATCATATTTGAATGTATCTCTAATCCCTGAAGGTGCTTAAAACTTTTTTTGCAACTTTGTTTTTCAGTGCCCTATAGAATGGTTCCATTATGGATGTGTTGGATTGACTGAGGCACCAAAAGGAAAATGGTACTGTCCCCAGTGCACGGCTGCCATGAAGAGGAGGGGCAGTCGACACAAATAAAAGTGGTCACTCCACTGGAGGAAAGAAACATCTTCAGCTAAACATGTTGTCTAGGACTTTAAAAAACAAAAAGGGAAAGAAGAAACAACGCATTTTCTGAAAAACTATTAGAGGACTTATATAGACAATCCTATAAGATCTTGAACTATCAATGTTATGGATTGTATTTTAATAATGTAAGTAAATTATTTATGCACTCCTGGTGTGCTCTCAATATTATTCCAGTTAGCCTTGGATTCTTTCAGTGGCCAGCATATGCAGACATTTGTACTCCTTAACCATTTTCTCAAAGTAATGGGCATTCTATAATTTGGACTTCAAAGAATTCCAACGATGAAGATTTTAAGAAAAGTATTTTATATTCAACAGATAAGTTCTCCTGCATGTACTGTCCTCCAGAGCTGTTTGGTAACACTGTACATAAAAGATTGCACACAGAAAAAGTCAGTACTGCTTTCAAAAGACTTTAAGATACGGTTTTTAAAATGCCTTTATAATCTTTGTTTCTTTGTGAAACTAAATTCAGCGGGCTGAAGAACTGGTTTATGTAATAGCGTGGGCTGGCATCCTCTAACATACCTAGGAACATACACAGACACTCCGGTAGGAAATCGACTCGGCGCCACTAGTCTTTCTGTGTTTCTGCATCCGACCAGAGTGCAGCTCATGAGGGTGGGAAGGGGCTGACAGGGGAAAGGGTGTTAAAGTGATACATTTTTATACCAAATGTGTTTATTTTTTTGTGCAAGTAATCCTTAAAATTGGAATTGTATTAGGTGTTAAAATAAAGTTTTTAAAAAATTACTTGTATTTATACTTTACATGCTTAATAACAAAAAATTCTTAACTTCAATTAACTTCCAATTTTCATAACCTAAAAAAGAAGATTGGCCTGGGACACAGAATGCTGAAATAATCTGTGATTTCTTTAATCATAACATTTGGAATTTATGATGTGAAAATAGGAGAAGACATTTTTTCATGTAAATTTGAAATGCAAATATATTTTTCTAGAACATCTCTCTGGCTTTTCCTTCAGAGTTTAAGGAATGTGAAAGAAGTCTAATCACAGCAGATGAAATAAAAATAATTATTATAGATGTTTTGACCAATTTAAGTAAAAAGGCTTTGGTTGGAACTTTAAAAATTCAGCTCTATTTTTGATTACCACATACTGGTATGAAAGATCATTAAGATTTGAATCACTTTGTGCCATAATTAATCAAGCTTCAGAATGTCTACAATACTCTTAAAGTTTTATCTATGTTGTTGTGAAGTGCCGTTGAGTCGATTCTGACCCATAGTTGACCCCTAGGGTTTCCAAGGAGCAGCTGGTGAACTTGAACCACCAGTCTTGCAGTTCAAAAGGCTTTGCAGTATGTTGCATTAACCCACAGCGCCACACCAGGACTCCCAAGGTTTTATCTGCAGGTGCTATTTAAATTATTACATTTGTTTATTGTACGTTTTATTTAAGGTGTAATATCAAGTTCTTATCAGTAGAAAAGTCCTTAAAAATTTAAATTGCATCATAATTTCTTTTGTATTGAAACATACTAAGTCTGTCAGAAATCTGCTTTGAGACCACTTATGAGCCTCTTGGAGCTTATTAAAAAACAGTTTAAAATCTATGCAATATTACCCACAAGGATATGGATTAAAATAGGGGATTTCCATTGTCCATGTCAACTTTGAAATTTCATGATCCCGAGATACTGCATTCTGATTTTATAACTGTCAAACCATAAGTTAAGTGCATTTGTGGGTGCCCATTGTACTAAGTATTTTCATGGAGATTTTACAGACTTTTAAGAAGTGATACGTAATGTATTCAGTGAGCTTATGAACTTGTTGCTCAGAGATGCTGATTGTATTATTTATATCCTCTGATGATACATTAAGTTGTTTCAAACTTACAGGAATTGGTTAAAGGAAAAAGCCGTATGTACAGACTTATTTTAAGAGAAACTTCCCTGTGTGAGGCAGGAATTTGTGTTTCAGCTGCTACACAGCCCCTTTCAATGAATTCCACTACTTACCAAGTCACTCCAACATTGAATATTTTTTCAAGTCTGTATTAAGAAGTAAACCAAAATTGCGTATGATTACTTAGTAACGTGTGGCATCTGCTCATATCTGATACAAATAAATGATGGGTCATACATGAAAGTACCTCATCCAGAAGAAAAGTCATGTTCTTTGCAGCATTAGCACCAAGAGATATAATGAGTATTTGGGATGTTATAAAACACTCATTCAAAATCGTTGTGCAAAACCCATGTAACAATTGGTGGCACCAAAAAAATCCAAGTATGGATTCACAATTTCTAGGTGGTAAAAACAGGCCTTAACTACTGTGGAGTGTATATTTAAATGTTCGTGGTGACATTTAAAGCAATAAATGGCTTAATTAAATGCCTAGATGATGCTGAGTGTTTGATAAATAATCATTCTTTCCAAAAGCAGTTAAATCTCTTTTAAAAGAAAATTCCACGTATTTCAATTTTTTAACGCAGATTTTTGCAATGTTTGCGCCCTTTGTCTTTAGAAACTTCAAAATGGTCATCTGGATCTCATTAATTGCTTTAGTCTTAAGACAAGTGTTTGCTTAAATAAATTTGGACCAGAAGGGATATGAAACTTTGAGTATGTAGATACTGTGTTGTAGGAGAAAAAGAATAGCCTCAAAAACATCTTACTTCCATATTTTTACAAACGTTAAATACCTAGATGTTGAAAATACACAGATGAAGGAAGGTATACGTGTGTGTGTTGGTGGAAGGGGAAAACTGACATTTTAAATAGTCACAGTAAATACTCAAACAAATGGATGCACAAAATGCTATGGGAATACTGGGAGTGGATTCCTTTGCAATAATCAGCATGATTTAACATGAGGTCTCATTTGAACGGAGTTGTAAAGACAAATGAAATAGGGAAGGATCTCAAAGCAACAGAGTAGATTCAAGACCCATGTATGTTCTGATAAGTGGAGAGTGTAGACACATGTAGTGTCTGTCAGGGACAGCAATTAGAAGTGCACAGGGATCTGTTCATGAAGAGCATTGTACACTGCTATGGAACACTAAATGGAGTAGCCTTAACATGTTAAGTGCTCTTCAGTTGACTTGGCACTACCCTGAATAGGGTTTTGAGGCTATAAATCTTCGCACCAGTAGAAACTCATTCCGAGAGGTGGGTGGTGGGTTCGAACCCTGGACCTGGTGTTTAATATGATTGTTAAATAGCACTTTTGTTAGTAAGGTTATAAAAAATTGACTTAGAATTGGAGATGGCTTCACATTTCTTTATTCTGATTGTTGTTGTCAAGTATCCTTGAGTCAGTTCCAACTCATAGGGACTCTAGGATTTCTAAAGGAGTTCTGGTAAACTAGTGGTTACGAGTCGGGCTGCTAACCTCAAGGTCAGCAGTTCGAAACTACCAGCCATTCCATGGGCGAAAGATGAGGCTTTCTGCCTCCGAAGCCTTATGCAGGGTTACTCTGAGTTGGAGCCAACTCCACAGCACACCACCATCACCAAATCTTGATGGGTGCAGAAAGCTTCATCTTTCTCCCATAGAGCAGCTGGTGGACTCACCACCAGCCTCGTGGTTAGTCCAGTGCCTATCCTGTAGAGCCACAGCACTCCTTTATTCTGATTAGAAAATCTAGATTACTGGAAGAGTTTGTAATTTCTGACTTGTTAGTTGTCATCGATCTTAATACTCATGATTGAATTCTGCTACAGACTTGACTCTTCAGGCAACAGTTGTGAAGCACCCACTTGGCCTGAAACTTGTCTCTTCCCCAAATATGAACTTTCTATTCGGTCTCTGTGGCATTTTACTTCTCTCCCTAGTTGTAGCTGGGATAAGATAGGTTTATCAAACTTCATTTCCTTTTCCTTCTGGGCATGACATTAGATTTCCCAGCTCAATTTCATTGGTGAGACCCTGTGACTAATGAAATGTGGACCAAGTGATGTATGCCATCTAAATGTCCCACATGGACAGCCACCACTGGCAGTGAAGGTTTACATGCTGCTGTGATGCTGAGCAGGTCTCAAAAGAGCTTCAGACAGACTAGGAAAATGCCTGGATTTCTACCTCCAAAAACATGGGTCACAAGAGAGGTGACCCAACAGAATGCGGAAATCATCGGACAATCTCTTTGATATCCCATGTGAGTAAAATTTTACCAACAATAATACAGAAACGGTTGCAAGCATACATTGACATAGAACTTCAGAGGTTCAAGCTGGATTCAGAAGAGGGTGTAGAACGAGGGATATCATTGCTGATGTCCAATGGATCTTGGCTGAAAGCAGAGAATACCAGAAAAATGTTTACCTGTGCTTTATTGACTATGCAAAGGCTTATTGATTGTGTGAATCATGGAAATCTATGGACAGCATTGCAAAGTATAAGTATTCCAGATACTTAATAATGCTCATGAGGAATCTGTACATGGACCAAGAGGCAATTGTTCGAACAGAATATGTGAACACTGAATAGTTTAAAATTAAGAAAGGTGTGCGACAGGGTTGTATTCTTACACCATACTTATTCAACCTCTATGCTGAGCAAACAATACCAGAAGCTGGGTTCTATGAAGAAAAACGTGGCATCAGGATTGGAGGAAAACTCACAACCTGTGATATGCAGATGATACAACTTTGCTTGCTGAAAGTGAAGACTTAAAATATTTACTGATGAAGATCAAAGAGCACAGCCTTCAGTATGGAGTACATCTCAATGTAAAGAAAAGAAAATTCCTCACCACTGGACCAATAAACATTCTTTTCAATGGAGAAAAGATTGAAGTTGTCAAGGGCTTCATTCTTCTTGGATCAACTGTCAACACTCATGGAAGCAGCAGTCAAGGAATCAAATGACATGTTACATTAGGCAAATCTGCTGCACAGACCTTTTGAAGTGTTGAAGAGCAAAGACATCAGCTTGAGGACTAAGATGCACCTAACCCAAGCCATGGTATTTTCAGTAACCTTATATGCATGTGAAAGCTGGACAGGAAGACCATAGAAGAATTGATGCATTTGAGTTATGGTGTTGGAGGAGAATATTGAAAGTGCCATGGGCTGCCAAAAGAACCAACTGATCTGTGTTGGAAGAAGTGCAGCGAGAGTGCACTTTGTTGGAGGCCAAGATGGCCAAACTACCCTGTGTACAGAGGGGACAGCATTGATACTTCATGTGAACACTCCTTCCTTCTCTGTTGGTATTTAGAGTTACTCCCTCCATGAGTATAGGTCAAGTTCATCAAACTGTAGTAATTTACCCTCGTTTCCTTTATCAAAAATTGTTTTTTTATTTAATTTTTAAAATCTTCCTCTAGTTGAGCTCTGATTATCAAGCCATTGAGGCTAGGTCATGAAGCCCCTAGTATTTTATAAGAAAGCTGAAACTTGGTGAGGCAAATTATTTTCCCAAGATTTCTGATCTACTGAAATTGTACATAATTACAGATATCTGTGACCCAACGCTGGAGTTTTAAGGGATACGTCTCTTTATTCTTTTAGTTTTAAAAGTAAATGTTAACAAAAGAACCTTTTAAACAACAATACATCCTCTCCCAACACTCAATGCTAAAAACTGAAATGGAAAATATGTGTGACGGAGAAGTTTAGAGAGAAGATTGTTCTGTTTCATCTGACCTGGAAACATGGTAGGATTCTCAT
This sequence comes from Chrysochloris asiatica, assembly GCF_000296735.1. Taxonomy (NCBI): domain Eukaryota; kingdom Metazoa; phylum Chordata; class Mammalia; order Afrosoricida; family Chrysochloridae; genus Chrysochloris; species Chrysochloris asiatica. The sequence continues at coordinate 17,704,457 of NW_006408550.1, forward strand.
AGACCTGTCAATCTGTTCTCCCAGGTGAATGCTGCCTAAATCTAAGCCCTTCAGTGCTGACATTGCTCAGCAGTGGGAGTTCTCTATGAAATGATACACACAAAAACTATGCTGTCTGCACACTGTCAGAATCCACATGTTGATCTGCATTTTTGCCTCCCACTCCCATCACTGTACTGTAATGATTTGTGTGTTACTGACAGGTTTCAAATGAGCTTTTAGACGAAGGCCAACTAGAAAGAAGCAGAGATGGTCTACTTGAGAATATTTAGTTACTAAAAACCATATGAATAGCAGTTAAACACTGTCAGCACCAGAATATTCAATATTGAAATATGACGAAGAGTACCAAAATATTGTCAGATATAGTGCCGGAAGATGAGCCTCTCAGGTGGGACGACACTCAAAATATGACTAGGGAAGATTTGTCTCTACAAAGTAGAATTGACCGAAATGACACAAATGGAGTAAAGTTTTTGGGATCTTCATTTGCTGATGGGGCACAATTCAACATGAGGAGAAAGAGCTGCAAACATCCATTAGTAAGTAGAACATGGAAGGTACAAAGTATGAATCTAGGAAAATTGGGAGTTGTCAAAAATGAAATGAAACATATAAACATCGATATCCTAGACATTAATGAACTGAAATGGAATGGTATTGGTCATTTACTATCCCGGGAATGAGAAATTGAAGAGGAATGGACTCACAAAGAGCATTTCAAGATCTATTCCTCCAATGAGCAGGATTGGCACAATGGCAGCGGCAGTGGACTCAAGTGTAGCAATGATTGTAAGATTGGCGCAGGCTCAGTCAGTTTCGTTCTGTTGTGCATAAGAGTTGCTATGAGTCAGTACCCAGTAGATGGCGCCGAACAACAATAACCCCTCACTGAACCAACTTATTCTGTTATTGGCTGTTCTGGCTCTTTCAGATTCGAACACATGCTTCCACTTAGCCTTCCATTCAAATTATTGTTGTTAAGTGCTGTCGAGGCGGTTCCGACCTATAGCGACCCTGTATAGGGTTTCCAAGGAGGGACTGGTGAGCTTGAACCACCAACCTTGCAGTTCAAATGGCTTTGCAGTCTAGCGCATTAATCCACAGCGCCACACCAGGACTCCATTTGAATAGGTCTAATTTATTTAACTCAGTGAGAAGTGTCCCATTCACCTCCGTTTAAATACTCCTCTCCCATCCCACTCTTGTTATCGGCTTTCCCCCATACCAGCCTCTGCCAGTCACTTTCACCTCACAAAGGAAAAGGAAGGCGCTCACATTGTGTACTCCTTTTTGTTGGTGGTGTTTGTTCCTTGAGGTCCATTATTTAATGACTCTCTGTTCTGTGTCTGATGCCACGCCTAACCATCAGCTCAGTTAGGATTGAGTTCAACTTCAGGATCCAAAACATCATAGGCATGAAGTCATTAGCCCTTTGCCCAGCAAATGTCCCCAGAATGCCTACGTGCTTTGTGTACATCTTCCCATCTAGGATGTCAACAGCACTTCAATGCACGCATCCGTATCTTCATTTCACAAATGAAGGTTTATGATTTAAAGGAATTAAATTGAGATTTAAAGGAATGAAATCACTTGGTTCAGAACAAGCTCATAAGAGGCAATGCCATGATCCATATTGAGAATGGACTGATTCTAAAAGATGATGTCTAAGGACCTAATGCGCCAACCTGCAAGGTCCATGGTTCAAGTTCACCAGCTGCTCATCAGAAACCCTATACAGGGACGCTATGGGTCAGAACAACAACAATATGGGCCTTCTTTGTCTACTTGGTGATAATCCCTGCTCTCTTCTTTTCACCTTCTTACTCTAATTCGGTTCTGTAGATGGCATTATATCTGCTATCTTCTCTTCCACTTCTTTTGTTGTTAAGTCCCTCAAGTCGATTTCGAGCCACAGCAACCCTGTATAGGGTTTCCAACGAGCAAGCAAGTGGTGAGCTTGAATCGCTGACCTTGCAGTTCAAAGGACTTTGCAGTCTGGCGCATTAGCCCACAGCGCCACACCAGGACTCCTTCATTTCTTTGGGCTCAGCCATTAAGATAGGGAGTATGGATTCTTCAAGCTACCCGCATTATTTCTAGAAAGCAAATTTTCTATCATACTGGTTTCTGTTATTTGAAGTCTAATTATAGCAACTTCTTAAAATGATCAATGCTGTTGTCTTTCCATTCTCCAAGCCCAATAGTAACTTGATTCTAGTCTCTGGTTTACTCTTTCTTTTGTTCTCTGTACTCAACAATTTAACCATGCATAAACCTATCCTTAAAGTCTCTTTTTCAGCCTTATTGACAATAGAGCCCCAAGTCCTTTTATAGAAGTTAAAATAGTTTCGTTTGATTTTTAAATAAGAAACAGTAATAGTATTGGTATATTCTAGATGCCCATGTCCCTGAGTCTGTAATAGCTAGGCACCCCTAGGGGGCGCACCTCCTCACAAAATTTAAGTGACTTGGCAGCAGCGGGCCTACCGGATGGGCTCATTCTAGGAGTGTGGCCTCACTGAAGTTCTGAACCACTAGGAGTTGGGGTTAGAAACAAAAACCTGTTTGACTACACATCTTTGAAGAATTCCTGCTCTGAAACAGAAACTGCCGTGGAAATTCAGAGTTCACAAAGTAGGGGCTAGGAGAAGGACCAGTATGCTCTGTTTAGACAGATGACCTTACTCAGAGTTTCTTGAGCTGATTTAGAAAAGTGGATGGAGTTTGCAGAATTGCACTAGTCCGATCCTTGTAGAAGTCTGTATAGAACTAGACTGAATTCTGGACAAAGCCTTTTGGTACCCCTTTCTGCTGGGCAAAAACTATCCAAAGTCTGCAACAATTAGTTCATTTTAGGAGTGAAAAAGATGTTGTCGAGTCAATTTCGACTCACAGTTAACCTATAGGAGTAGAACCATCCCAGAGGAGTCCTAGTGGTGTAGTGGGTACACGTTGAGCTGCTAAGTGCAAGGCCAGCAGTACGAACCTACCTGCCACTCTGCGGAAGAAATTTAGGCTTTCTGCTTGAGTCAAGATTTACATACTTGGAAAACCTATGCAGGACGCTATGAGTTGAAACTGACTCTGTGGCACACCACCACCAAATCTTTACTGGAGCAGATTGCCACATCTTTCTGCCCGGGAGTTCCTGTGTAGGTTCCAACCAACCACCATTTTGGTTAGCGTCATGCCACCAGGATTCCATCATTTTTAAAGAGTGAGGAGTTATTTAATTAGCCTTTCAAAACCCAATCACTACTTCAGGAACATTGTTGTTGTTGTCAGGTGCCATCGAGTCGGAACCGACTCATAGAGACCCCATGCACAGCAGAACGAAACAATGTCCGATCCTGGGCCAACCTCACTACCGCTGCCACACTTAAGTCCATCAATGATGCCACCTGGCTGATCCATCTCGTTGGGGGTCTTCCTCTTTTTCTCTGACCCTCCACCCTATCCAGCATGACATCCTTCTCCAACAATTGTTTCCTCCGGACAATATGTCCAAAGTAGGAGAGACGAAGCTTAGCCATCCTGGCCTCCAAGGAGCACTCTGGCTGCACTTCTTCCAAAACAGATCTATTGGTTCTTTTGGCAGTCCATGGCACTTTCAGTATTCTCCTCCAACACCACAACTCAAAGGCATCAATTCTTCTATGATCCTCCTTATTCACTGTCCAGCTTTCGCATCCATATGAGGCTATTGAAAACATAGTGGTAGTAAATTTCCATGTGATGCTTCTGGTGTGGCTCGCTAGGAACAGCATTGGACTGCGAACTACAAGGTTGGCAGTTCAAACCCACTAACTGCTCCTTGGAAATCTTATATAAGGTCCCTATAAGTCAGAACCGACTCAACAGCACTTAGCAACAACAACCTCTACGCTATGCCTTAAAATAAATCTATAGATAGGGCTGTAGTTAGACGCACCCTATCGATTCCGACCCAAAACGTATGACAGAGCTGAACTGCCCCATGGTGGTGATTATGATTATGTGCTGTGGAGTGGGTTCCGACGTATGGCGACCCTATATAGGGCTTCCGAGGTTGTAAATCTTTACGGGAGCAGAAAGCCTCATCTTTCTCCCACAGAGCAGCTGGTAGTTTCGAACTGCTGAGCGCGAGATTAGCAGCCCGACTTGTAACCATTACGCTATCAGAGTTCCTTGAACTGCCCTATGTTGTTGTTGTTATGTGCCATGGAGTCGGTTCCGACTCACAGCGACCCTGTACAGGGTTTCCGAGGCTATAAATCTTTACGGGAGCAGAAAGCCTCATCTTTCTCCCACAGAACAGCTGGTAGTTTCAAACTGCCAACCTTGAGGTTAGCAGCCAGATTGGTAACCACTATGTTACCAGAGCCAGAACTGCCCCATGTTGTTGTTAAGTGCCGTGGAGTCGATCCTGACCCATAGCTGCCACATTGGAGCTCCTAAATTGTAGTCTTTACAATGCAGATCTTCAGGTCTTTGCCTGGAGGAAGGGCTGGAAGTGCCATTTGGTTGGTATCTGAGTGCTTAGCCTTACAATAACAATAATGATGACGATGATGATGAACAAGAGGACAGAAGTTCGTACCAAAGCAGAGACTGCACTGAATTCATCCCCCTGCTTACAAGAGGCTTTCATATTCTGAGGGCCAAACAGTACTTTTGTGTTAAGTGCCATCGATGAGTAGCTGGTGGGTTTGAACTGCTGACCTTGTGATCGGCAGTTCAGTGCTGATCCTACAGGGCCACTCCAGGAGTCCAGGTAACACTAGTGTTCCTCTTAGCCCCGGAAGAGTAACAACACTTTCCTTAGGAGAAGTGCTTTCCAGTTCGCTCTTGGAGTCCACTTCAGTGTCACCCTCCACATATGCCATCAATTGACCAAAGGCTATTTGTGTTTCTAACGCTGTATTGTTGTTACGTGCAGTGGAATCAGTTCTGACTCCTAGTGACCCTGTAGAAGGTTCCCGAGGAGCAGCTGGCGAACTCGAACCTCCGATTTTATGGTTCAAATCGACCTTGCAGTCCAACACTAATCCTCAGCTCCACACCAGGAATGTATTGTTGTAAGTTCCGACTTACAATGAACGTGTATAGAGTTTCCAAAAAGCCGCTGATGAGTTTGAACCACCGACCTTGCGGCTCAAACCAATGTTGCAGTCCAGCGCTTTACCAGAGGGGAAAAAAAAGTAGCTCGGGAGATCAAAGAGCAACCATGTATTTAAAAGTCAGTAGCTCTGTGTAGGCAGCCACATTGCAGGGGAAATAGACTGCTGTTTCCAATTTGCGGAAACCCACCATTCAGGACCCAAAGCAGATTGCGCTCTTGATGCCCCCGAGGGTCCAGGAGCCCTGAGCCTAAGCTCCGCCCCGCGGGCCGGGCCAGAGCGGCTGCGCTGCGAAGCCAGGTCTCCTGTTCCCTGTGAGGGCTGTGTGTGTGTGTATGTGTCCGTCTGTATGTGTGCGCATCATGAAATGGACTCAGACCACTGGGTGTTTCCTTCCGTGTGGTTTTGATTTGCGATCCATTAGAGGATCATGGAAACTTTTGTCTGGCTTGAAAGAATGAAAACTGAGTAAGTACATAGAACTTTGAACTTGAAGTGGAATAAAACAAATATAAACAGAATGCTAACGGTAATCAAACCCATTCAGACCGAGGGCCGTACCCTTTTTAATGTTAAAAGCCGTGAATCCTTACAGGCAAGTAGCAATTTATAGCGGAATGACAAGAAGCAGAAAACTTAAAGGGCCAGAACAGCAGAGCTTGAAAATCCAGAGGAAAAGAGAGGAACTGCTGAGGCCACCTGGCCCGCCTCCAGGCACTTGGGCTTTAACCGATTGCGTCCTTCACGCGGTTTTCAGACTTCAGACTTACTTTGTTTGGTGCTGGGTTTTTTTTCCCTCTAAGACTGCAGCTGCGAGCAGGACTCCTTCGCTCGCTCTGAGTTTTAGGTGTTGTGGAGAGAAGGCATTACCGGAAGCCACAGTTTGGCAGCCGACTGCACACTAGGGGTTTAGTTGCAACTATTCTTATTTTGATGTCTTTTTTTATATCTCCTCATTCACTGTCATACATGGATCGGCTCTTGTTAACCACCTCAGACTCTGGGGACCTATGATTCTTTGGCCTGAACTTTTGGAAAGTTCTTCAGTGGGAATGGAGCAAACTTGATTGAAGTTGTGGAAGAAGACAGACTTGTATTTTTTCATGCTGGCAGACAAGAGCGGCTATGATTTTTCCTGCAACGTGGACAGGGTCCAAGTGAAGCTGAATTGGTCATGGTCTGTCGCCTAGGGTACCTTTGTCGCCGGCGATTTTGCCCCCGGCCCTTCTTGGTGGGCTTGGTGGTAGCGATCTGCCTCTTCTACCAGACCCTGACGCTCAGAGGGACAAGGAAGCTCACAGCTGCCCCAAACACACCCACGGAAACCCAGGCAAGCAGATGCAAGAAAGGATTCTCCCCAGACAAACAGTGCTTCCTACCCTCTGGTAATGCCCAGACAATCAGGAAGGTAAGGATCTCATAAGCTTCACCCAGATAATTTCTGCAAAGACAGCAGTTGGCCTCTCTGTGTCCTTTCCATAAAACTAAAATTAACCTTCATGAGGTCTGAAAGGGATCCAGGGTATAAACAGCCCAGAGTGAAGGATGACAGCAGGACACATGTTAGGTTGGCCTCTTCTATTTGCTTCCAGAAAGTCCAGGCCATTATTTGATTTCTGTTAGAATTTCACTTCCTCTTGGCTGAATGAATTCAGAAGTGGCGAGGGTGATGTGAATTCTTTCTAAAATGTTAGGAACCTAAGAGAACTGAAGATTTGTAGTTCTGGACCATAAACCAAATATTGATAAAACTTCATAAGCATCTAGTGTCGTCTTCCTCAAAGTAGTCAGCATCAGTGCCTACATGAGTCTAGTCTCAAAGATATACCAACATTCTATTTATGAATTAAATCAGTTTTTAATTGGTGAACACATTTCTAATATATTATACTTATTTCTAAATAATTTAAAGATAATAATCTAATAGGTTTCTCCAAACAATTTTCATACTGCATTTGATTATACAGTTGGAAACTATAGATCATTCTAAACTTCTAGTTAAGTAAAGCTGTAGTTAACGACTAATCTTACTTACTTATCAAGGGTTTTAAAAAAGCATACAGAATTTCTGTTTTAATAAACCACCATGTTTATGCTTAGCAGAAGGAGATCTGGTAGCATGGTGGTCATGAGTCAGGCTGCTGACCTCAAGGTCAGGTGTTTGAAACTACCAGCTGTCCCATGGGAGAAAGATCTGCTCCCACAAACAGTTAGTTACAGCCTCAAAAACCCTATACAAGGTCACTATCGGGACCGACTCTGCAGCACATAATCTCCACCAATAACCTATATAACAATCCAGTTTAAAGGAAAAAGAAAACAAAAATATTGGGGGTAAAGTCAATTCCATGCTATAGCAAATAATTTTAATGTTGTTGTTGTTGTTAAGTGTCGTAGAGTCGGTTCAGACCCATAGCGACCCTGTTCAGGGTTTCTGAGGCTGCAAATCTTTATGGGAGCAGAACGCCTCATCTTTCTCCCATGGAGCAGCTGGTAATTTCTAACTGCTGGCCTTAAGGTTCACAGCCCGATTCTAATTTAATTAGCGTACGTAGACAGTTGAGTTTGGTAAACCTGATGGTACTGATTATTGTTTGGAGCAGAATTTCCTTTTAAATACTACCACTACCACTCCTGCTGAATTATGGTGTTGGCAAAGAATACCATGGACTGCCAGAAGAACAAACAAATCTGACTTGGAGGGCATACAGCCAGAATACTTCTTAGAAGGGAGGATGGGAAGACTTTGTCTTATACACTTTGGACATATTATCAGGAGGGATCAGTTCTTAGAGAAGGACATCATGCTTGGTAAAGTAGAGTCAACAGAAAACAAGGATATCCTTAACTAGATAGACAGACACAGTGGTTGCAACCATGGGCTCAAGCACAGCAGTGATGGGGTGAGGATGGCAGAGGTCCAGGCGGTGTCCTGTTCTGTTCTACGTACTGTCTCTAGGAGTTGGAACTAACAACAACAACAATACTGCTACCATCACTACTGGTACATCCACCATCATCTTATTTTAAATACTTCAAAATTTTTTATATCAGACTCATAATTCTATGAAATAGGTAACGTAGGTATTATTGTTACTATTTCATAGCAACCATGGGCAATAACGATAGATGACAGATATTCATAAGATGTTAAGGCAGGTCATATGGGTAAGTTATGACATGGTTCAACCAAAATCAATGAATTGCCATCAAGTTAACTCCAATGCATAGCAACCCTATAGAACAGAGTAGAACTGCCCGGTATGATTTTTAAGACTGTCAGTCTCTATGGAAGCAGACTGCCACGTGTTTCTCCTCTGGTGCAGCTGGTGGACTTGAACTGCCCACCTTTTGTTAACAGTGAGCACTATAACCACTGTGCCACAAGTAGCCCTAATGGTTCATCCAGGGGAATAGAAACCAGTCACTTGGTTCCTGACATTGATTGTACTGTGGGCTCGGAACTGTTGTTGTTAAGTGCCTTCGAGTCAGTTCCGACTTCTACCAAACTGTGTAGGGTTTCCGTGGAGCAGCTGTTGAGTTGAACTGCTGACCTTGTGGTTTGCAGTCCAGTGCTGAGCATACAGCGCCACCCCAGAAGTAGATTCAAAATAATAACTCATGAAACTATAAGTATGTACTGAAATACAAACCAATATTAGTTGAAAACAAAGAAAATTTGTAAACTTAAGAATGGCTTTTTGTTATTAATAATTCCAAAGATTTCTTGATCACAAACTATCTACTGACAGAGAATATAGGTATTTTAACTAGAAACACTTCTGGATGAAACATCAACTGGAAGTGTGAATCAATGTTTAGATGCTATAAAGTGTCGCACTGTAGGAATAGCACTTGATCACAAAATTGGTTTGAACTGCAAGGTCGGCAGTTCCTCAGAAACCCTACACAGGGTTGCTATGAGTTGCTATGAACAGACTCAAAGGCACTTAACAACACCAACATAAAGTAATTGACGGAGTGTTTTTTGTTCATTTATATAAGCATTGACTTGTATTTACCTTTTTTCTGGTTTTGGAATGTATCACATTTAAGATCGATGTAAATTGTGACTGTTGAAGTCACTTCTTATTTTCTTCCACTATTGATAAATGTTCCTTTAAAATAGTTGACACGATACTGCTCTTTTTTTAATGTCTCCGATTTTTGTTAAAAACAGTTTTTTCCCTGTAAAAGAAAACCAAGTATAAGCAAGAAAAAGTTTTATTTATTAATCTACAGCCTTAGTTGAGAGTGTGGTGGCTCCTCCATACCACAGTCACTGAACTGCAAGCTCAAGGTCCATGGTTCAAGACAATCAGCCGCTACAAGGGAGAAAGATGAGGCTTTCAGCTCCTGTGAAGATTTAAAGCCTCAGAAACCCTATACAGTGTCACAATGAGTCAGAACCTACTCAAAGGCGCTTAACAACAACAAAAAAGTCATTGTAACCCCCATACTTGACTCTTGTTTTGCTTGTGAATGTAGGCATATGTTAACTGTTATTGTAGGCTGTCACAGAAAAATCCAAAAGAGCAACTTTAGTTCTCCCTCTCCTTATAAACCATATGAAAATTATTGGCTGCTTGTCTAGAACAATCAATTAAAAATTTTCATCATGAGAAAATGCCAAACACATGATATTTTTCCCCTAAACTGTTCAGTCTTAAAATATTTTAATCATAAACAAAATTCTAACTTCACAAGGCTATGTCAGAAGTCCAGTGAGTATGAAAACTGAATTTCCAAACATTGGTCATATAACTCCATTTTAAGTTTAGCTTGTGCCAGCCTTTGGCTTAAAGGCAATTTTTATTTGAGATAGGAAAGAAGCTAGAAAGAAGATATCATGGAGAAGTTAGTTAAAATCAGATATGAATTAATTCATTCTATAATATAGTTTCCCCAGAGAAGAATCAAACAGTAATCCAGTTTTAAGTTATTAAATATTCCTCCTGACAGCTAAAATGAAAAATAAATGTCCTTAGGATAAATAAATATATTGTTGTTGTTAACTGCCGTCGAGTCGATTCTGACATACAGCAACCCTGTACAGGGTTTCAGAAGAGCAGCTGCTGAGTTTGAACTGCCGATGTTGCAGTTCAAATGGCTTTGCACATTAACCCACAGCGCCATGTTGTTGTTATGTACCGTGGAGTCGCTTCTGACTCATAGTACAGGGTTTCTGAGGCTGTAAATCTTTATGGGAGCAGAAAGCCTCATCTTTCTCCCGCAGAACAGCTGGTAGTTTCCACCTGCAACCACTCTGTAGCTCATTAATTTAAAATGAGATGTTATATGTTTTTTTGCAAGATAGAGAATATTACTTTTAAGCATTTTAAAGATATAGCTTGGTTTCTATCTACAAGTTTTGGGTTTTACTATTGCTTTTATTGATAAACTAAAATGTCCATGTCACTGGATGATGACGGTTCTGTGCCACTGAGGTGGTTCTGACTTCTAGGGACTCTGTATAGGGCGTCTGAGGCTGTGTAAGTCTTTATGGGAGCAGAAAGCATCCTCTTTTTCCCATTGTGTGACTGGTAGATTTGAACTGGTAACCTTAGGGTTCACAGCCCAGCTTGTAACTAGAGCTCCTATTCACGTAACTAGAGCTTTTCTTTTAGTTAAATCCACTCTGCTTTATCTTAAATACATTTTGAAGTTAACTTAAAGCAACTTTGGATATATAAAATGTCTATGAAATCCAGACCTTTTTTCAAAATACTATATGTATGCATAATACAGTTTTCTGGAGGAAATCATGATTTCCTTCAGTTATCCAGATCTAGAGTCATTCTGAGTACCACTCAAAGTGGTTAGGAGCAAGTGGATTTAAACTTTAAACATGCAGTTTAAGTGTAAATTAGGCCTAGGATGTGTCAGTTGGACCTGGATTTGTAAATCTAAAACAGAAGAAAAAAAATCTTAATTAAAGATTCTAAATGGGGACATTAAAACATGATGTATGTCAAAGTACCTGCCAGGATAAACATCCAGAAGCACTGCATTCTTTCATTGTATTTTTTGAATCATAGTTTTCATACAGTCATGAATAAACAATAAATATCTTCCAGTCTTTTTTGTTAGACTCCTGGTGAGGCACTGTAGGATCAGCACTAGACTGTGAACTATAAGGTTGGCAGTTCAAACCTACCAGCTGCTCCTCGGAAACCCTATTCAAAGTCTCTAAGAGTCAGAACCAACTCGATGGCACTTAACAATAACAGTCTTTTTTATTACAGTTATTGCTAAGAGAACACTTTTTGTTTTGTATCAGTCCAGTATTAGGTTCTGTAGCAGCAAATATTTGAAGCTGGTAACTGTACTCTTTAAACCTTTAAGATTGGGATCTGCTTCAATGTCAGTTCAGATTGAGATCATGGTATAGTATTTTCCATTGAGTTAGGAAGTTGTTGTTAAATGCTGTTGAGTTGGTTCCAACTTACAGTGACCCTGCATACAACAGAGTGGAACACTGCCCGTTCCTGGGCCATCTTCACAGTCACGCTATGTTTGAGCCCCTTGTCGTACCCACTGCGTCAATGCATCTCCTTGAGGGTCTTCTTTTTTGATGACCCTCTACCAATCTTGATGTTTTTTTCTAGGGAATGTTGCCTGATGAGAGAACATGTCCAAAGTACATATTCTCAAGTCACATTCTGTCTGTACTTCTTCCAATATTTGTTTTTCTGGTTGTCCATGGCATTTTCAGTATTCTTCACCAACACCATAATTCAAAAGCATCAGTTCTTCTTTGGTCTTCCTTACTCATTGTCCAGTTTTCACATGCATGTGAGGTAATTAAAAATGCCATGGCTTGGAAAGAAGTAAGCTCCTTCTTTCTGGCAAAATTCTCCTTTTTTCCATTTCCAAACTTTCCAAAGGCCTTTGCTAAGCAGATGGATTTTTGTCATTTCTTCTGGATTTCTCCCAACATTAGTTCTTTGAATTTGGCTGATAATTTCCCATATCTTAAAATTATTTTAATTTAATATGTAAACTTGTTATATTTTATTCATTGTAGGTTACTTAGTAGATTTATTTATTTTCATGGAATCTAGCACTTGAATATTACATAACACAGGAAGCACATTAAATTATAAACAGAATGGAAGAAAATTTCCTTAGTCTATGTTCTTTCATGGAAACAGTGCTATTTGCGGAATAAATAATAGATCCCCACAGCCATGTGTTTCTGATTATCTCCTGATGATGTTCCACAGTGAGAACTACTATTTCTCTGACTGAGGCTTGTGGTTTCTTTTTCCATCTCTTTTTGCTGCTCTAGGATCCAACCAAAGCCCAACAGGAATAAATGAATGTGTTTGTGAAAACTTGGTGTTCATTAATTTTATCTGTGTTTCTAATAATGTATTTAAGATTTGAAAGCAATTATGAAAAATAATTTGTTTATCCAAGGTTTTGTAGAAACAGAGCCTAAGACACTTGTATACTAAGACGTCAATGGTGGGGCCATCCTAGGGATCTAAGATGTCTAATTCTGTGAGAGGTCAGATAAAATAAGAATTTAAAAGTATCAATTGGTTTGCCAATTAGAGGTTAACAGGGATCTTTTTGAGAGCTCTTCAGTGGAGTGGTGATATGGAAGTCAGATGGTTGAGAAATACATAGAATTTGAAGATGTGATCAAGAAATAAGTGAAGTAGTTAAAAGGCGTAACATGTTGTTTAAATTATTATATATCCCTGAGTGTTTCTGTGTAAATCCCCCCCCCCCAAAAAACAACAACAACAACAATATAACAAAAAAACAGAGGGACTGGAGGCACATACTGTTGAATGATGACGCACGGAGGAAATTGTAAGCATTGCAATGAAACGTTGGTGTAAACGATTACTCAGTTCACAATAAAAATTGAAAAAAAGAAAATAAAAGGCATACCATGGAGGATACTGTGAGAAACGTTGTCTATACTGACAAATGCTCAACTAATCCAATCTGTACTCATTTTAGCAAGAGTGAGGTTTTCTTTGTTCGATTTTGCAAAATCGGGCGCTCAACCCAGTAGACACGGGCAGACATGCCACATGGCCCAGCACAAATGGTTTTTATTCTTGTCTCCAAAAAGCCCCTCCCCCAGTTCCAGTTCCCCATATTCCCCATATACAATTCTATGGCACATCCCATTTCCCTCTGCCCAGAGCAGCCAAAATGGCTTGCCCATTGTCTTAATGGCTGTATTCTTATTTAAATTTCCCAGTTCTAGAACAGACAGGTTACTGATCCCTCCCTGTATGTAAATCAACGATCTGATGGCCTGGCCTAGCAATCTCAAGAATTCCTGAAGATGGACCACACCCACAAGAGTTGTTTCTCACATTAAAGACATTAATTGGGTGGCTGGTTAGTTGGTTACATATAGAGGCAGAGTGAGATTTAAGGCTAGAAAGGTGTGCTGAGACATACTGGTAAGGGAGTGATTTGTACTCATTTAGTAAGCGCCGCATTAAAACTACTCAAGGTTTTTGAGCAAAGATATTTTGGGAGATGTACATAGATGACTTGGAATGTGGAGGTAGATGGAGGGGTTTCTAAACTACTGAAATAGTCTATTTCAGTGACAATGAAGAATAAAATAAAGAAGAAGGGAGGGCAAACACAAATGGGTTCTTTATTAGGAGTTACATTCAGAAAGACTGTGTTAAATTGTATGTCAAAACAGGCATTGGGAAACAAAGACAGGAAAGGCACAAACCTCTTCTCCTGGTTTTGTCCTCCTGCCTTCCTTTGGCTGGAGTCTGTCCTACTCCACTTCCAGGTAGTGTAGCCCTGCCCAGGTGAGTCTGTGTCTCCTTGTCAATTACTACTGTGCACATTAGCTCCCACATCTGTTGTGGCAGAGCTGGGAAGCAGTAGTTTTATGATCATAGCAATAACCAGTGTAATGCCCACTAGAGAATTATTATCTAGTGTCTACCATTGTGGTCAGAACCGACTCGCCGGCACTTAACAATAACAACCATAATGGTGTTGTTCAGTGCCATCAAGTCAATCATGACAGAGTGGAACCGCCTAGGATTTTTAGGCTGTGAACTTTATGGGTCATTCTTGGTAAAGTAGAAGTTCAGTGAAAAAACGGAAGACCCCCTCAACAAGATGGATTGACCCAGAGACTGTAACCGTGGACTCAAATACAACAACAATTGAGAATGAGGATGGCGCAGCACTGTTCAGTATTTCATTCTATTGTAAGTTGGGTTACTGTAAGTTGGAACCAACTCATCAACATCTAACAGCAGCCATCTTTATCAGAGCAGATCACCAGGTCTTTTTTCCATGGAGCCACTGCACAGGTTAAGCCACCAAGCTTTTTGTTAGCGGCCGAGCTTAATTCACCATAAGTGCTTTCAATCTTGGGAGATGGCCTCGCTTTCTTTAATTGAAAAGTTTGTAATGATTTCACTGAAAGCCCTTCTCTCCAACTGGAAGAAAAATCATTACTCTTAATCTTTGTGTTTTTCCTCTTCATCCTTTTCTTTTTCTTTTTTTTTTTTTTTCATTCATTTTGTAAATAGTTATTTAGCAAATTACATATTCCAGCCACTGTACTAGATACTGAAGGCACAGAAATAAAAGCCAATGAGAGATGGATCAGGAAATGTATTTAAGTCTAGAAAATTGGTAAGCCAATATAAGGTAACATTTTGAAAAGTGCAAAGGTTCTAGAGATGGTCGAGGAAGAAAAGGGTTTTGCAAGCAGAAAAACTTATGTATGCAACAAAGCAAAACAGTCTGACACATGTGGAGAATTTACAGCATTTCTTTTTTTTGTGTGTGTGTGTGTATATGTGTGTGTGTGTATGAGAGAGAGACAGAAAGACAGAAAGAGAGAGATGCCTGGAAGGCAAATAGATCCAGTGTGTTGAAGAGATCAGAAGTCAGATTGTTGAAGTAGAAATTTTAGCCGATGCAGATGTTAGAAATATGGGCATGATGAATCTGGATTCTGTCCTGAAGGCAACAGTGAACCCTTGAAGAATTTTAAGTAAAAACTCTCTCCGTGACCTCTGAATTACCCAATCCAAAATATTTTTTCAATCTACATCTTTCTTCTTTGAAGTACTTTACAATATTGGGCAACAATTATTTCTTGAAATGTCCCTTTTGATTTCCATGACACAAATGCGTTTTTCTCTGATCTCTCTAATTAGCTCTTGCTCTTCTTTCAGGGTACATTTACTTCTCCAAAGATAAAGGTAGACATCTCCTAACTTCACTGAACTTTTAAAAGTCTAGTCTTATTCTCTTCCTTAGTGATTTTATTAGCTTTGCATATTGTTAATTTCCACCTTTGTACAGATAACCAATAATCTGTATTGCTGGCATGGATTTTATTCTTGCACCCTCAGACTTTCATCCTCAATGCGGCTATTTGTTCTTGAACAGCACCAAAAACTATAAAAATTCAAATTATCTTTATATCTTCATGCTTCAAAGCATTAATTAACTCCTTGATGTTCTTATTTCCATGAATACATATCCCCTATCTACACTGTCCTGGATAAGTAAATTTCAAACTTTAGGATTATCTTTGAAATTTCTTGTTCCTTCTCTGTCCTCACCCCTCACCAAATTTGTCTGGCTTGAATTCTTACCATATCCTCAGACTTGCCATTGAGTCACATGGTCAGCACCAAATTAGAAAGGTCACAACATTCTTGCCTTGTTCATAGCCCTTATTCTGAACATTTATCTCCATGTGACTTGGAGTTGCTTTCCAGTCTGTCCTACATGTCACTGGCCCTGGTACGTACCTAGGTTTCTTCTTTGAGCTTTATATTCTCATTTAGACATGATGTTCCTTTTCTGGCTCTAACTTCAGATTTCTGTCTGAGGCCTTAATTCACATTTGGTCCTTTATTACACTGAGTAATTTTTAGTAAATATCATCTCACCAGTTGCCATCAAAGTCTTTATGACTGGAGTAAAATGGGATTTTCCTGAATTGCTCAATGAAAGCCAACCAACAGCTAGTTACATTGCAACATCTGAGCATCTCCATCACTATCTCAATGTTGTCTTCATTGTCACACAACTAGATGATTTCAGTAGTCTAAATAGTTACCCCTCCATTTGCCTCCACATTCCATTTCATCTTTGCACATCTCCCATGATATCGCTGCTCAGAGCCTTCAGTAATTTTAATGGGGGGCCTAGTAAACAGAGTACAAATTTTCTCCTTACCAAAAGGTCTCAACATACCTTTTCTAGCCTTAAATCTCACTTTGACTCTATATGTAACCGCGAGCTAAGCCCCCAAATCACTATAATTTTCCTCCACCTGGTATCTCTTCACTCACAATATGCAAAGTTAATAAAAAGTCAACACCTCTAAATATCTGCACAATCACTCAAAACATTCTGAAACTTACAAAATTGCATCTCCTCACACTCGTGTGCCTTTTTGGTTACTTCCCTTCTTTCTTATTCTTGTATTCAAATTCTAAAACTCAGTGTATTTGACTTCTTTTTCACCACTTCACTGAAAGAGCTCTCAAAAGATTTCTGTTAACCTCTAATTGCCAAATCAATGGGCACTTTTCAAGTTTTATTTTACATGACCTCTCACAGAATTAGATGTCAATGACCATAGCCTCTTTCTCAAATCTCTCTATACTCTTGGTTTCCGTGACACCAGTACTTGCTGATTCTGCCCCTACCCTCCTGAAGTTTCCTTTTCAATTTCTTTTACTGATTGCTCTTCCTCTGCCTACTCCTATTCCCTTCCAACTGTAATGTGTCTTTCTGTACTACGGGGCCCACTTTCATGATTTTACATATCTCTGTGGCACTGTAAGTTAATGCGCTGGACTGCAAAGTCAGTTTGAACCACAAAGTTGGTGGTTCAGCTCACCAGCCACATCTTGGAAACCCTATACAGGGTCACTATGGGTCAGAACCAACTCAATGGCACTTAATAACAACAACTACACTCAATAACAACCAAGTCTGGTGACCTCAGCACACACTATCCTTTGTGACTTATATTGCATATGCAGTGATTTTCCTCTGGGTATATTCCATGAACATCTTAAACTAAATTTGATAAAACAAACTAATCATATATCTCATAAAATATTCTTCTTCTGTTGTGTTGTTTCCCATTTTAGTGGTTTGAATCAACTCTGTGAGGCGTTCTAGCATAAAAGTTACATGTATGCACTCCAGAGTCAGCATGTCTGGGCTCAAATTTCAGCACCTTTTTTTATGAGCTATGAGACTTTGGGAAAAGTAACTTTTCTCCCAAATTGCTTCAGTTTTCTCAACTTGTCCTCATGTCATCTTGACTGCTTCTTCCGTCACCAAACCCAATTGATTCTATTTCACAATATTTCTTGTGTCTAATGTTTTCTTTCTCTTCCCACTGCCACTGATACTAGCGAGAATGGGTATCACATCACCTCTAACTGAGAAGTGATAATATTTTTTGTTTCTAGAGTCTTGTCCAGCCAATCCATCTCCAGATTTACCTGTTTAAAATGTAAGTTGGATCATGGAACTTCAAATCGTAATACCCTTTTATCATTCCTTTTACCCGTAAGCCTAATGATATGTCTTTTTTATCTATGCTCTACTTTCATCTTCTATTATTCCCCCAATCCCCCCTACACTGAAGTAGGTCATTTATCTCCTTAACTTTTCACACAATTTTGTGCCTCATGTTTATGCACATACAGTTCCCTTTGCCTACAATGGCTCCCAACTCTGCATTCAGAGGCACTCCTACAGAACTGTTTCCTTCAATTCTTTAAGTCCATTAATGGACTCCATTCTTCTTGTTGTTAAGTGCTGCAGAGTCAGTTCCAACAACTAGCAACCCTGTATAGGGTTTACAAGGAGCAACTAGTGAGTTTTAACCACAGACCTTATGGTTCAAACCAATCTTACAATCCAGTTCTTTACCCCACAGCATCATATCAGAACTCTCTAGACCAGTTAAATTAGTCAAGGTATTTTTGCTGCATGCTTCCTACGCTTTTAATAAATGTGCAGCTCTTTTAGGCAGTTACAAATCAGGCTGCTAATCTCATGGTCAGCAGTTTAAAACTACCAGCTGTTCCATGGGAGAAAGATGAGAGTTGCTATGAGTCAGAACTGACTCCACAGCACATAACAACAATAACATTTTTTTTTAGCGTATAATACAGTGCCCAGAATATAGCAAGTGGTACTATAGGATAAGCACTGGACTACTAACCACAATGCTGGCAGTTCAAACCCACTAGACATTCCTCATAACCCTATACAAGATTGCTATGAATCCGAACTGACTTGATGGTAGTTAACAACAACAGCAACAATAAATGTGAATTGAATAAAATGTCTTTGGAGTCCTATTTACTAAATTTTGCTTATGCAATTAATTTTATGAGTTAAAGTATTTTTGTTTCAGAGTACATTGTTCAAAAGCTTCAAAATTAGTGGAATCATAGAACTTTGGTCAGGGATGGATTTTAGCTGACAACAGTATATCTTTGCAGTTATTTTAAAATTGATTTCTTAGTGTAGAAGAACAAGAATCAGCTTTTTGCAAAAATCTTTTTCCCTTCTTTTACATAAATTTAAAAATCCTAACACTGCTGGTGGTCTAAAATAAATAGTTCTTACAGTTTTTACAGCAGCTAGGTTTATAGGAGTCCTGGTGTAGTGCTGTGAGTTAATGCACTGGACTGCAAAGTCGGTTTGAACTGCAAGGTTGGCAGTTCAAGCTCACCAGCCACTCCTTGGAAACTATATACAGTTGCTATGACTCGGAACCAACTCGAAGGTACTTAACAACAACAATGGATTTAGTGAAAAATAATGGAATTCCAACCTATGTGTTGGCAATTGGAATGCAAATGTGGGAAATGAAGAGGAAGGATCAGTAGTTGGAAAATAAAGCCTTGCTGATAGCAACAATGGCATGATAGAATTTTGAAAAAGACCAATGAGTTCTTCATTGCAAATACTTTTTAAAACAACATTAAAGATGACTATACACATGGACCTCTCCAGATGGAATACACAGAAGTTAAATTGACTACACCTGTGGAAAGAGATGGTGGAACACTCCATACCATCAGCCCAAACAAGGCCAGGGGCAGACTGCGGAATAAACCATCAATTGCTCATCGGCACATTCAGGCTGATGCTTAAGAAAATGAAAATAAGACCACAAGAGCCAAAATATGACCTTGAACATATCCCATCTGAATTTAGACATCATCTAAAGAACAGATCTGATACATTAGACACTAATGACCGAAGACCAGAAGAGTTGTGCAATGGCATCAAGAACATCATACAGGAAGAAAGCCAAAGATCATTAAGAAGGAAAAGACCAAAATGGTTGTCAGAAAAGACTCTGAAACTTACTCTCCAGCATAGAGATGCTAAAACAAATGAAGAAATGAGGAGGTACAAGAGCTGAAAAGAAAATTTAAATGGGCATTTCTAGACAACAAAGTGAGATATTATAATTAAATGTGCAAATATCTGGCATTAGAAAACCTAAAGGGAAGAACACACTCAGCATTTCTAATTGAAAAACTGAGGAAAAACTTCAAACCTCTAATTGCAATATTAAAGTGGCACTATGGGTTAATGCAGGTGTTCTAGTTGCATAGTGGTTACGAGTCAGGCTGCGAACCTTAACTTGAGCAGTTCAAAACTACCAGCTGTTCCACGGGAGAAAGATAAGGTTTTCTGCTCCTGTAAAGATTTACAGCCTCGGAAACCCTGTACAGGGTCACTATGAGTCACAACTGATTCCACGGCACATAACCACCAACCACCACAGTAAAACAAACCTACAAGACTGAAAATAGGGAACCAGAGATACCAATTTATAATGAAGTCAACCACAAAGCAAAAACAGGGAATAGTATAGATAAAGGGAAATCAAATAGATTTCAAGATAAAATAATTGTTTTAAATAGGGAGAAAAATTAATAAACTACACGATAACCTGTAATTTACCCTGAAAATTAATAAACCTGAACATCAAATTTTTTAAAAAGAGGGTAACTTGGAAGATTTAGTAAACATTAACACAACAGAAATGAAAAGGAAAGCCACAAACAAAATGAACTCGGAACAGAAAATTGTGTGTAGCAAAGAAGCCAGCAGCATCACAAAAACACATGCAACAAAATGACAGCAATAAATTATACCTATTGATGATTACATTGAACGTAAATGGATTAAATACACCAGTCAAGAGACAGAGAGAGCAGAATGGATAAGAAAACAGAATCCTTCCACATGCTGTCTACAAGGGACACATAGAAAAGATGGAGACAGTCTACATGCCCATCAACAGAAGAATGGTGAAACAAACTCTGGCACATACACACAATGGAATACTATGGAACGCTGAAGAAAAACAGTGACACTGTGAACCATCTCACAGCATGTATGAATCTGGAGGACATTATGATGAGTGTAATTTGTCAATCACATAAGGACAAATATTGTTGAGACCAATGTAAAAAATTAAGAAAGAGTTTTTTTAATAAAAGAAACTATCTATGGTGGTTACAGAGGATGGGAGGCAAAACTCTTCATGGGCTATAATGTAGTCACATGTAAACATGGGTGACAGGGCAGGTAATATACAATAAGAGGGAAGTTAGCAGAGGCAAGATGAAGGAGACACAGGGAAATGCAATAGAGCATTAGTGAATAGAGTTAAACACAGTTATGGCACATGGAAGGGATTGCCATCATTGTAATGAAGCAAAGTGTATGACTTGCTGAATGTAAAACTGATAACCTGCTTTGTAAACTATCACTCAATTCACAATAAAAAGCTAAAATAAATAATTTAAAAAACAACAGGAAAGAAAGAAAAGACCAAAATGAATGTCAGAATAGACTCTGAAACTTGCTCTTGAATGCAGAAAAGCTAAAATGACTGGAAGGAATGATGAAGTAAAAGAACTGAATAGAAAATGTCAAAGGGCAGCTCAAGAAGACAAAGTCAGATATTGTAATGAAATACGCAAAGTCCTGGAGTTAGAAAATCAAAAGGGAAGAACACATTCAGCATTTCTCAAGGTGAAAGAACTGAAGAAAAAAAAATTAAACCAGGGTTGCAATGCTGATGGATTCTTCAGGCAAAATATTCAGAATGCATTAAAAGAAGATGGAAGGAATACACAAAGTCTCTGTACCAAAAAGAATTGGTCGATGTTCAACCATTTTAAGAGCTAGCATATCATGGTGTTGAAGGAAGAAGTCCAAACTGCACTGAAAGCATTGGCCACAAGCAACTCTCTAGGAATTGATGGAATACAAACAGAAATGTCTCAACAAACTGGTGCAGTGCTGGAGGCATTCACTTATCTTTGCCAAGAAATTTGGCCAACCAATTTGAAGAGATCCATATTTGTGCCCATTCTAATGAAAGGTGATTCAATGAAATATGGAACTTATTGAAAAATATCATTAATATCACATGCAAGTAAAATTTTGCTGAAGATAATTCAGAAACATCTACAGCAACGCATTGGCAATGAACTGCCAGAAATTCAAGCCAGATTCAGTATAGGACGTGGAGTGAGGAATATCATTGCTTACATTAGATGGATCTTCGTTGAAAGCAGAGAATACCAGAAAGATGTTTGCTTGTGTTTTACTTATCATGCAAAGTATATTACTCTGTGGATCATAACAAACTATGGCTAACATTGTGAAGAATGGGTATTCCAGAACACTTAATTGTAGTCATGAGGAACATGTATATAGACCAAGAGGCAGTGGTTTGGACAGAAAAAGGGTATACGGAATGGTTTAAAATCAGGTGTGAATCAGAGTTGTAAATGTTCACCATACTTATTCAGTCTGTATGCTGAGCAAATAACCCAAGAGCTGGATTATATGAAGAAGAACGTGGTATCAGAATTGGAGGAAGATTCATTAACAGCTTGCAAAATGCAGATGGCAGAACCTTGCTATCAGAATGCAAAGAGGTCTTGAAATACTGATGAAGATCAAAGACTTCAGTATGGATTGCAATTCAATGTGAAGAAAACAAACAAACAAACAAAATCCTAACAACTGGATCAATAAATAGCTTCATGCATGGTAAATGGAGAAAAGATTGAAGTTGCCAAAGACTTCGTTTTGCTTGACTCCACAATCAACACTCATGGAAGCAGCAGTCAAGAAATCAAAAGATGTATTGCATTAAATAAATCTGCTGCAAAAGACCTCTTTAAAGTGTTCAATAGCAAAGATGTTATTTTGAGGAATAAAGATGTGTCTACCCAAGCCATGGTATCTATAATCATCTCATGTGCATGTGAAAGTTGGACAATGAATAAGGAAGACCAGAGAAAGAACCAAAGCATTTGAACTATGGTGTTGGAGAAAAATATTGAAACAAAATTCCTCCATGAAATGCCAGAAGAACTAACAAATCTGTCTTGTAAAAACTATAGACAGAGGAGCTTGGTTCTTTTGGGACTTTAGTCCCACCACTGCTCCGTTGGCAATAAAACCCTTTTCCGCTGAAAAAAAACAAAAAGCAAACAACAGAAAAACTACAGACAGAATGCTCCTTAGAAGACAGGATGGCAAAACGTTGGCCCTTGTCCTTTGGGCATTTTGTCAGCTGTATCCAGTCCCTGAAGAATGATACCAAAGCAGAGGGTCAGAGACCCTCAGGGAGGTAGATTGACACAGTGGCTGTAGCAATGGGCTCACCATAACAGTGATTGTGAGGATGACATAAGACCCAGCATTTCCATTCTGTTTTGCATAGGGCTGCTGTGACGGGGAGCATACTTGAAGGCATCTAACAGCAGCAATAGCAGCAAAACAATGGCCACTTAGAAGCTCTCAGTTCTGTGGGTCAAAAGCCCTAACACAGCGTGGCTGGGCTCTCAGTTTAGGGTCTCTCAAGGGTGGAATCAACTGTTGACTTGACTGTGTTGTCACCTGGAATTCAGAGTCCTCTTCCAAGCTCCTGCATGTTATTGGCAGATTTCAATTCTTTGTGGTTGTCAGGGTGAGGTCCGCATTTTCTTGCTAGCTGTCTGCTGAGGCTCACTCTTGGCTCCCATTGGCTGCCTTAATCTCCTATGGAGTGACCCTCTCACAACATGGCAGTTTACTTTTCCAAGCTAGTAGGAAAATCTTTCTTCTAGCATAGTCATTTGTTGTTGTTGTTGTTGTTGAGTGCTGTGGAGTTGGTTCTGACTCATAGAGACCCTGTATAGAGTTTCCAAGGAGCAGCTGGTGAGCTGGAACCGATGACCTTTCAGTTCAAACTGACTTTGCAGTCCAGCACATGAACCCACAACGCCACACCAGGAGTCTATTTCATCACATTCATAAGTCCTGCCCATATTCAAAGGTGTGTACAGGTATGTATACCAGGGGCAGGAATTTGGGGGGTTGCCTTAGAATTCTGCCTAGCACCATTTTAATGATTTATAATCTTGATTATTAAAAGTCCCATAATTCCCCACATAAATCCATGTGGACTTGGAGGAAGTAGACACATAGCTGTTCATGGAATAAATGCAAGAAAGACATAAATAAATAATATCTCTTTGAAACATAGGTAAGTGGAAGTGTAATTCCTAATTCTGCCCTGAAATCACAGCACTGGGGACTCTGAATTCAGATTTATCTTGAAGAAGAACATGTTAAGCACCACAGTAGCATCACTGGCTTTCTCTTGAGCCTTCACTGTTGAATCTTAGGCAAAGGTGGAAATTGATCTAAGGTGAAACTCAATCTTGAACGTATGATCAATCTTCTTTCCAGAAGATCAAGTTGCCAAACTTGAAGTTCTGGAAAGAAAACTAATGCTTTGAGTTCTAAACTATGTGCCAACAAACTCACTGGAACATCAGGGAATATTGTAAAATTTCAAAAGAAACACTGATATTTGTCGTATTCTAGTAAATGATGTTAAGTTATTTGTACTTAATTACTTAATAAACCTGTTAAGTATTTACTTTGACCTAGGGTGTTGTTAAAACAAAAACAAAAAACTGTCTATAGATAGATAGATAGAGACATGTAGGGTTTTGAGAGGAGTTCAAGTGTGGCGCTGTAGGATAAGCACTAGATTGCTAACCACAAGGTCAGAGTTCAAACCCACCAGCCAATTCTCAGAAATCCTATACAGAGTCACTATGAGTTGGAACAAACTTGATGGCACTGAACAACAATGAGGTTGTGAGAATGAGAAAGTTTGGGAACCTCTAGACAATGCATTCTAAAGACATGATTGAATTATGAAAATAAGTGGGATAGAATTACTTGGTATCAGATTGTTGGTGTCTTTGGAGGTCATTCTCCACAGCCCAGCAGCCCCTATTTGATGGGTTCATTCCAACCTAACAATCCCTTTCCATTCATTCAACCCATTGCTTTCCCTAGTGATGCTCAATACATATCCTTGTCCTCTACTTAGAGTTTTCCTTTGTCACCATTATCTGACCTTTCTCTTTATAGAGTAGTTTCCATTGTTTAACAGACCAATTCTACTAAAAAGTGAGCATTTCTTTTTATGAGGTTTTGTATTTCAATGAGGTTTGAAGGTACTGATTTTAAAACCAAGCTAATGGAATCTTAATACATGTGCAGAATCTCAGTCTGCATGCAGGAAGCTCTCCGTAGATGTTGTCAGCATACTAACAGGTATGAGGTCTTCATGGAATTAGCTGCACTACCTGATGAGTATTTGATGCCTGTAGGTTTCTCTGAGATAGTTGATTAGAGTTATGTTAAATTTTTATAATGAAATATGCATATGGGTGAAACATTGCTCCTACTGAGAGAATTTTAAACAAATTCAGAGTTGCTTAAGGTAGATAAATTTTAATGAGGTCTTGATGAAACTCATATTTAAGCACGATATGTTAAATGTCCTATGTATCAAGGATTCATCAGTTCATAGGTGTCATTCTGTCTTATTTTTCCAAGATGAGAGCAAGACCTTCTGTTTCTTTTTCCCTGTAAGCAATTCTGTTTCTTGTTCTCATGGAATTGGAAACTCACATAAGATAAACCTTCTGAAACAAAACTACTACGTACACTGACATTATGAAAAAGTGGTTCCTTTGATCAAGTCTGAGTCTGTGTGGCCTTTTGGGGTGAAATGAATGTTTTGGTCTTATTTTCTGTTTAGCTTCCTTTCGATAATTTTTTCTAGGAAGCCATTCTTTCAAAAAATGATGAGTTCAGATTCCAAAACAGGATTTATATTCTTTAACAGAAATGGAAAGCAGAGAATACCAGAAAGAAAAGTTTGCTTGTGCTTTACTGACTATATAAATGATTCAACTTTGTGGATCGTAACAAATTATGGATTGCATTGCAAAGAATGAGCATTCCAAAACACTTAATTATGCACAGGAAGAATGGGCACATGCACCAAGAGGTTCTTACACTTTCTAACAGAGCAAGGGGATTCTGAATAGATTAAAATCAGGGTTGCATATTTTCACCATAGCTATTTAATCTATATACTGAGAAAGTAATCCAAGAAACTGGATTATATGAAGAGGAACATGACTCATTAACAACCTGCAATATGCAGATGACACAACCTTGCCAGAAACAATGAGGACTTAACATACTTACTAATGAAGATCAAGGAGCTTTGGTAGCATAATGGTTAAAAATCAGGCTGCTAACCTCAAGGTTAGCAGTTCAAAGTTACCAGCTGTTCAATGGGAGAAAGATGATGTTTCTGCTCCCATAAAGATTTATAACCTCGGAAACACTGTACAGGGTTGTTAAGAGTTGGAATTGACTCCAAGACACAAAACCACCACCACAATGAAGATCAAGGAGTTCTGGTGTGTGTGCAGGACTGCAAAGTTGGTTTGAACCACAAAGTCAGAGTTTCAAGATCACCAGCTGCTCCTCAGAAACCCTATACTGGGTTGCTGTGGGTCGGAACCAATTTGATGGCAATTAACAATAATAACAACAATGAAGATCAAAGGCTACAGCCTTCAGTATGGATCGTACCTCAATGAACAGAAAACAAAAATCCTCACAATTGGGCCAGTATAGCAGCATGATAAACAGAGAAGAGATTGAAGTTGTCAAAGGCTTCAGTTTGCTTGGATTCACAATCAACACTCATAGAAGCAACAGTCAAGAAATTGAATGACGTATTGCACTGTGCAAATCTGCAAAAGATCTCTTTAAAGGGTTAAAGAGCAAAGATGTTAGTTTGAGGACTAAGGTGCTCCTGACCCAAGCAGGACATTTTCAATTGCCTCATATGCATGTGAAAGTTGGATAATGTCTAAGGAAGACCAGAGAAGAATCGATGCATTTGAATTATGGTTTTGGTGAAGGATATTGAAAGTACCATGAATTGCCAGAAGAACAATTCTTTCTTGAAAGAAGTGAAGCCAGAATGCTCCTCAGAAGCAAAGATGGAGATGCTTTATCACCCATACTTTGGAAATGTTGTCAGGGGGGATCAGTTTCTGGAGAAGGACATCATGCTTGATAAAGTGGGGGTAAGCAAGTGAGATGGAGTGATACATTGGCAGCAACAATGGACTCAAATATTATCAACAATTGTGAGGCTGGCATTGGGCTGGGCTGTGTTTGGTTCTGTTTTGCACAGCATTGCTATGATTAGAACTGACTTGATGCCAACTTACAACAACAAACAGAAACAATGTCAAAGTTGGAAACTTGTAGGATGAATCTTATTTTGTCAAGTTTCTTTACTTTTTGGAGACTTGTTGAAAATGTAAAACTAAGTATATTGATCTGTTAAGCATGGGGTTAAAAAAGAAAAATAATGATAAAATATGAATTGAATCTTTTTTCATGTATGTGGTGGCGGTGGTGTTCTGTGGAGTTGGTTCCAACTCATAGCAACCATATATAAGTTTTCTAAGGCTGTAAATCTTTATGGGCACAGAAAGCCCAATCCTCCTGCAGAATGACTGGTAGTTTTGAACTGCTGACCTTGAAGTTAGCAGCCCAACCCGCAACCATTTATATATATTGTTGTTGTTGTTGTTGAGTGCCATCGAGTCGGGTCCGACCCATAGCGACCCTGTACAGGGTTTCCGAGGGTGTAAATCTTTACGGGAGTAGAAAGCCTCATCTTTCTCCCGCGGAGCGGCTGGTAGTTTCGAACCGCTGACCTTAAGGTTCGCAGTCCGATTTATATATATATACATATATAAAAAATATGAACTCTCAAATTCATTCAAGGAACCTAGGAGTACTTAGCTGGCTTTGTAGGATAAGCCCTGGACAGTGAACCTCACTCAAGATTGATGGTTTGAGTCCACTAGTCACTACTTGGGAGAAAGATAAGTCTTTCTGCTTCCGCAAAGATTTCCAGCCTAGTAAAGCCTTTACAGGGTCGCTATGAGTCAAGAGACTTGACAGCTCTTAGCAACATAAACAACATGGGTGCTTATGATCCCAAATAACAGATGAACTAAAATAATTAAGACGAGCACATGGATTTGAAAGTGTAGAATGGACCTAAGAGCATGTCAGAAATATTTCTACTGTTAGTCTCCCAGTTCCTTAGACTTTTGATAGAAATCCCTACCAATTATGTTGTCATTAGGTGCCATCGAGTCGGTACCGATTCATAGCGGCCCTATGCACAACAGAGCAAAACACTGCTTGGTTCTGTGCCAACTTCACTATCATTGCAACATTTGAGCCCATTACGGCTGCCACTGTGCCAATCCACCTCATTCGGGGTCTTCCTCTTTTCCCCCGCCCTTCACTTCAACAAGCATGATATCCTTCTCCAGGGACTGGTCCCTTCTGATAATAGGTCCAAGGTATGAGAGATGATGTCGGGCCATCCTGACTTCCAAGGAGCATTCTGGCTGTACTTCTTCCAACACAGATTTGTTTGTATGTTTCAATACCATACCTTAAATACATCAATTCTTCTATGGATTTCCTTAGTCATTGTCCAGCTTTCACATGCATATGAGGTTATTGCAAATACTATGGTTTGGGTCAGGGGCACCTTAGTCCTCAAAGTGACATCTTTGCTCTTGAACACTTTAAAGCAGTCTCCTGCAGCAGCTTTGCCTAAGGCAATACATTGTTCACACTACCAATTATAGAGCAACCCAATCACAGCCCCTAGGTAAATCTGAGATCTGCAACTCTGCATATTATGAATGAGGATATACCCAGTTATTTCCAATGCTATGAGTTTTATTGTGCTCCCCAAAATATGTACTGGAATCCTAACCCATATTCCTGTGGATATAATCCTGTTTGGGCTATAAGGTTTTTTTTTTTTTTTTTTGCTATGATATCTAGCTCATACCCAGGAGAGGTGGGTTCTAAATCTAATTCCTTCTGAGTTAAAAACAGAGCAGATTAGACACAGACACACACACATAAGGGATGAGAGATGCCATGTGAGAATTGCCAAGAACCCAAGGAACACCCAGAGCTACCGACAAGTAAAGAATCTACACAACCAAGACCCTGATTTTGACTTTTAGCCTCCAGAACTATGAGAAAATATATTTCTGTTTTTTAAAACCATCTCCTGGTGGCATTTCTGTTATAGCAGCACCAAGAAACAAGACAGTAAAGATTCGAATACCAAGCCTGTTGTTTTTGTTAAACAAGCCTGTTGTGTCGTTGGGCTGGTCCCATGGTGACCCTGTATAGAGTTTTCAAGGAGCAGCTGGTGATCTTGAACAGCTGACCTTGTGGTTCAAACTGACTTTACAGCCCAACGCATTAACCCTCAGTGCCACCCCAGGACTCCTGTTAGGTATGTTGAGTTAGAAGTCTAGTTGAACATAATTAGCACAATATGGTTAAGTACTTAGCTGTTGGCTAGAAGGTCAGTTGTTTGAACCCACTCAGTGGGTCTCTGGGAGAAAGAAACCTCCTGGTGATCTGATCTCATAACAGTTCTCTATCCTATAGTGTCAGGATCACTATGAGTCAGAATCAACTCAAAGGCCCACAATTGTAACTACAAATGTTTTGGAAGAATCGTGGACTTTGAAGTTAAGTTGACTTCACATTCTAGCTGCATCATTTACTAGCTCGATGACCATAGTCAAATTTTGCCTAACATTTCTAATCCTCAGTATTCTTATCTGTAAAATGGAGCTAAGTAAGCCCTACGTAGACTAAAAAGATGATGTGTTTGAAAGCACTGAGGTTGGCCAGAGTCTTCATTCAATTTATGCTTTTGTCCTTCCTGCCAATTAGAAGCTGGGTGTAAGCCTTGATCTTAAGAGCAAGCACATAAAATGGGTCATATGGTTGATGTTTCAAGAATGTGCATACAAGGCAAGCTTTTGGTCCTCAGCCAGTGTGCTCTCTTCATTATATTTTGCTCAGGCAAACACGGAGTGCTGCTTGTCCTGAACTAGCTGTTCTCAGCCACAAGAAAGCCATATAAACACCGTTCCCGAGTCCATCTGGACTGTGTGCACTTTCTTTCCACAAGGAAATTTACCCAGCTGCAAAAAGTGGGACCACAGCACATCTTCCTGGACTCATAAAATGAAAATCATTCAAAGGTTTTGATACTTTAATTATTTTCCTAAACAATGTGTTATATCAATCAGTGGATGCTAAGGAGCTCTGGTAGCGTAGTGGTTATGAATCGGGCTGCGAACTGCAAGGTCAGCAGTTCAAAACTACCAGCTGCTCCGTGGGAGAAAGATGAGGCTTTCTGCTCCTGTAAAGATTTACAGCCTCGGAAACCCTGTTCAGGGTTGCTATGGGTTGGAACAAACTTGACAGCACTTAACAACAATAACAAAAGCTGGTACTTCCTGCCCTGAGCATATTCTGGTTGTGTTTAGAAGAGGAATCTAGGATCAAGTGGCCAACGTTGGATGGAAGTGTCAGGCAAGGGAAAGATAACCCAGTTCTAGTGGATAATCTACTGGAAGCAAACTGAATTTACTTAAATGATAATAATTCTCCAGGGTCCTCGTGTTTCTTGCATGCTTTGATTTAAGACAGAATCTTGGGATGGGTGGGACAGCCGTGCAGATTTCTGAGAAGCACCTGACAACCTGTTACATGTCCATGTGTCTAAGGCCAATCCTACCTTCTCCCAATGAAAGACAAAAAGCTCTGATCAGGACTCCATGTGTGACCTGGAGAAGTGATGTCTTTGGGTTTTGTTTGAAAGCCTTGTCGCAGAGGTGGTATAAGGATCAGATCAGTTACTGTAGCTAAAAGTGCTTTGAAATGCAATGAGATTATAGAAGGTTAGGAAGTCGACATGATCACATCCCAAAGGATAATGTCATCAACATTTTCTGATTGCATTTGGCGCCTCTTGGGGGAGAAGAATGTATATGTGCAACATAAATGTGATTACTGGAAATACTCCCCTTTTCATTAAAAAGTGAGAGTGTAATGCGCTATATAATCACCAAGTGTACAGTTCTGTTTCAGAATGCCACTGTTGTTGTTGTTAAGTGCCGACCACTAGCTGTCCAATATTGTGCTGTCACAATTGAGTTTCTTCTTGATGTTTTACTGTTTCTTTAACAAGCAATAGGAAATATTATAGCATTCTGATCGCTTCAACCCAAAGCCTAGTTCTTCCCTAGTGGAAAGTCTAGCATTAATTTAGCCAAAAAGTACAAATGCTTCAGGAAAAAATGGAGCAGGAAATTAACTTTTCTGTAGCAGTGCAAGAACTACCTGATCCTAGCAAAGTATGAGCCACAAAGTCACCTTTCATATTGAGCAGTAAGTCTTCACATCTGGACAACCCAGAGAGCAGAAGACATTTTGAATGGATTTTCTCTCACTCCCCTTTTCTTATTAGCTGTAAGAAATATACCTCCCCATTGTTGTTTTTATCCCTCTAAAAGAGTAAACAATGAAAACATTAATAAAGCAACTTTATACCACACAAACCAAACCTATTTTTCCAAGTATTTTAGTATTACATAAACTATTTTGAAAGCAGATAGAATTGGGGCAGAATTTCTTTTGGGGGAAGAAAGAGTAGATGA
Organism: Chrysochloris asiatica; assembly: GCF_000296735.1. NCBI lineage: Eukaryota > Metazoa > Chordata > Mammalia > Afrosoricida > Chrysochloridae > Chrysochloris > Chrysochloris asiatica. Next base: position 17,735,553 of record NW_006408550.1, read on the forward strand.
GACTAGGGAGAAAGGAGGTAAGTTTATAATTTTTCTGTTAAAGAAGCAATGGTTTAAGTAGTAGGAAGTCTGCTTTGAACAAATTTGTCAGCTGGCAAGCAGATAAACTATCAGAATATGAACCCCAAGAAGCTAGAATTGTCTTCTGTTCTTAATATAAAATAACATTTAAAAAGGGAAGCTTCATCATCTAGTGAGAGGCACACGATCCCAAGCATAATTCCTAGTAAAATTCTAAACAAAGCAATCAAGCATTTATAATAATCAAATTGCTCTCTGTGAAGTCTAGCATCAAGATAAAAGCTTCTAATAAATTACTGGCCATGGAGCCAGGGCAGAGATCAAATTTACACAATGCCTGGCACATCACACGGTGAATGGATGGATGACTGAGCTCTGGTATAAATTCATACTACGTGTCCATTAAAAGCCTCCTTGTGTCTGGCAGCTGCCCATTGGATTCATTTTACCTTCCATTGAATTCTTAAACTCTGTTTTCCTCAAATAACATCCCTACTCAGGTCTTCCTTCATTCTTAACATCTACTGCTTTCCTAAGAAGACCAAAACAATCTTTCGTGTTAGAGGAAATGCTGTGGTACAATAGGATAAGTACTGGACTGCTAACTGCAAGGTCAGCAGTTCAAACCCACTAGCTATTCCTTGAAAACTCTATACGGGGTTGCTATGAGTTGGAACTGCCTTGACAGCACTTAACAATAACATAGTCTTTGTGACCCTCACCAAATGATTGAGTTGTTCTGACTCATAGCAACTCTGTATAGGGTTTCTGAGGAACTGCTGGTGGTTTTGAACCATCAACCTATGGTTAGCAGTTCAGTGTTTATCCTACAGCTTCATACCAGAACTGAGTGGGAACATGGAAATAAAGTGTATGAAACTTTAACGTGGGAATTGGTAGAGTTTTGCCATTCTGCTAGGTATAAAATGAATTATCTCAGGGGCAGGAAGTAGGGATCTCACAGTCATCAAGAATGAAGAGCCGCAAGGGAGCACAGCCTTTGGAACCTGAGATGCAGCCACAGCAGAATCAGAGAAGGAGACAGAGGCAAGTAAAGCTGGGGGTGACCTTTTGACATTTACCCACAGTGTTAAAGGAGCTTTGCAACACTTACCAAGGACAGGAGAAAGACATGCCTGTAGTATGACTGAGCAGAGGCACTGCTGACCAGAGAACTACATTATCCTGAGTTGTTTCTGAAACTGAATCACACCCTATTGGCTTCCCTAGTAAATTTGTTCATCTTGAGTATTGTCTGTGAGTTCTGTGTGGTCATTGCAACAGATTAGAGAACCCAGCAAAGAAGAAAAGTGCTGAGGGAGGGATGATTGTTCTCGGAGTCGGATAAAGAAGGTTGGAGGATGGAGACATGTCTGATCTCCCCATAACAGGAACTGGTCTTAAGCCGTTGATTCCCCTCTGTCTTCTTATGAAGCCGGAGTAAATCAGACCTGGCTTCTAGGCCAGATTTGCAGATTATGTCTTCTTAAGCCTTGCCTATGAGACCTTCTGATCAACCATCTGAGTAAACCAGTCCTCTAGGAAGAGGAACTTGCTTTTCCAGTCCCTCACAGAAGAAAGCCAATTGCTAGTCGGCACAGCAATCCACCCTATGAAGGAAGGATTATAGAATTTAGGGACTTGAACATTTGATACCAGATATCACATGTCTTATTTGTTGCTCTAGAAATAGTGCTTCTATTATAGTATTATTAGATTATGCTTTTTCGGGCCAATTTTTAGTTCTTGAAAGTAAGCATTTGCCCATTTTGTTTCTAACCACTCTAGAATGAGTAGGCAATTTGGGGAGTTACAGGCTGAATTTGAAAGGAGTATGTGAAGGTAGAATTATGATGTGTTGGTTAATGGTGTAGCTTCTGGCCTTGTGACTTGGTGGAGGCTTCGGAGGGCAGCATGGGAAGAAGGCTTGTTCGGCTCAGTGGGACTGGGAAGGCTATTCTAAGGAGAGCCAACATTGTATATTATTAGTAAAGTCCATTGAACTGAAGGGAAAAGACAAGGAGGCAATGGAGAGTGCAAATCATGATAGTTCTCTGAGTAAACCAGAAAGTAGAATGGAGTACCAAGGCATAAATATAGTTAAGGAAATGTGGCCTATGGAGTCAGGATATTTCTCCTGTGCAGAATTTCTAGGGCAAGTGTGGTGCCTGGAAATGTAACCCCTTGTCTTTATTCTTAACACTCGAGCTCCCACATGGGTAGGCTGAAGCAAAGTATCTCTGGGTTTGCCATGTGCATGCCTCCATCTTGTGGCCCTTTATTCAAGCAAAAGCTGGAGCTGATCTGTGTGGGGCTGGAGCGGCAGGTTCACCAACATGGACAATGTTGACTCTCCATCCTTAACCATCTGTACAGTTCATGGGGCCCTGGATTTCTGGGAAATATCCAGAGGAACTGCTTATTGCATAGATGAGAGAAGGCAGTGGTGGTTCAGTGATGGAATCCTCACTTTTCCTTTAGGAGACCCAGGTTCAAACCCTGGCTACTGCACCTCATGTACAAACACCACTCCCTATGTAAGCGGAGACTTACATGTTGCCATGATGCTAAACAGGTTTCAGCCGGGCTTCCAGACTAAGATGGACTAAGAAGAAAGCCCTGGAGATCTACTGTCAAAAATCAAGTGAATATGGAATGGTGCAGGACTGAGCAGAGAATTGTTCTGCTGTGACTGGGGTTACCAACAGTCACGGGCTGACTCCATGACAGCTGGGAAACTGTTGCCATATGCTGACAATCTTACCCTAGGGTATGAATGCCATACTGGATAGCTGCTGGGGGAAGGGTCTCTTAGTTCCCAGTTCAGTTTCTGAAGTCTACCCTTCCTTCCATCCTGCGGGTGTCTCATTGGCTGGACTGTCTTCTCAGAGGAGGGCATGGTTACCCTGGTGTGTGATTCTTTGCAGACCCCTGAGTTCTGTGTGTGTGTGTGTGTGTGTGCAGAAATGAAATGCAGAAAGGCCAGCGTGGGTTGGAAGAGAGTCAAGGTCATTATTTGGTAGCATAAACAATCATGAGCAGCAAGCTTTGTAGTCAGGAGAGTCAAGGGAAGAAAATGAGGAATGGGAAAGGAAATGAAAGTAAAGCAGTCAAGCATTTAATAGATGAATATTAGGGTAGGTCTGAAGTCTGGACAAGAAGGCCAGTTTTCCCCTCTGTAGATAAAAACCCTTTGAAATTATATAAAGTCAAACCATTGCCATAAGTTGATTCCTACTCATGGTGAGTATAAAAATTAAATCACGTTTTATTTGTACAATTAGCCAACTGCCAAGCTTTTTATTCAGTTTCCAGTTTAAAGAAGCTCACTCACTGTGTCTACAGAAGACATATTTTGAATCAATGACTTGTTGTTGTTAAATGCCATTGAGTTGGTTCCAACCCATAGCAACCCTGTATAGGTGTCCTAGGAGTGGCTGGTGAGCTTGAACTGCCTACCTTGTGGTTGAAATCGACTTTGCAGACCAACACATTGACCCACAGTGCCACTCCAGGACTCAATGACTTAGGCATCTTAATTGTTTTACTATGGCATGCTTGCTCTTAATTTTTTTTCCTACCCCACCCCAAAATAGGAATGCTGATTTCATAGTTATTTTTAAATGATTTAGTGTTCTAAATCTAATCGTATTCTACTCATAGTTTGATAGAACCCCCTATGCAACCATATGACTAAAATGTTAAATTTTTATCTAGAATATTTTTTTCAACAGGATAATTTAGTCAACATCTTCTTTGAGAGATATTTTGCAAATTTGTACCTTTGTGAAGAGGAGTCCCGGTGTGGCACTATATAGGATAAACACTGGACTCCTAACCACTCTGAGTGCACTCGATCTCGTCTGATCTCTGAAGCTAAGTAGGGTCAGGTCTGGTTAATACTTGGATGGGAGACCGCCTGGGAATACCAGGTGCTGTAGGCTTTAAGGAGCTCTGGTAGCATAGCTTTGGGCTGCGAGCCGCAAGGTCAGCAGTTCAAAACTACCAGCGGTTCCAAGGGAGAAAGATGGGCTGTCTGCTCCTGTAAAAATTTACAGCCTTGGAAACCCTGTGTAGGGTTGCTATGTGTCAGAACCTACTCCACACACATAACAACAACAACCTAACCACAAGGTTGGTGGTTCAAGCCCACCAGCTGCACTATGTTGTTGTTGTTGTTAGGTGCCATTGAGTTAGTACTGACTCATAGTGACCCTATATATAACATAATGAAACCCTGCCCAGTCCTATGTCATCCTCACAGTCATTGCTACGCTTGAACTCACTGATGCTGCTGCTGTGCTAATCCATCTCATTGGGGGTCTTCCTCTTTTGGGCTGACCCTCCACTTTACCAAACAAAATGTCCTTCTCCAGGGACTGGTCCCTCCTGATAATATGCCCAAAGTATGAAGACACAAAGTCTCACCATCCTGGTTTCTAAGGAGTATTCTGACTGGACTTCTTCCAACACAGATTTGTTCATTCTTCTGGCAGTCCATGGAACTTTCAATATTCTTCTCTAACACTATATCTCAAATGCACTGATTCTTCTATAGCCTTCTAGATTCATTGTCCAACTTTCACATACATATGAGGCTATTTAAAGTATCATGGCCTAGTCCTTAAACTGATATCTTTGCTCTTGAACACATTAAAGAGGTCTTGTGCACCAGATTTGCCTAATACACTATGTCATTTATTTCTTGATTGCTGCTTCCATGAGAGCTGATTGTAGATCCAAGCAAAAATGAAGGTTTTTTTTCTCCAGTAGCTCCTTGGAAACACTATACAGGGTTGTTATGAGTCAGAACTGACTTGACAGCACTTAACAACAATAACAACCTAGTTGTATATTTTCAGAGGTTCCTGTAGTCAACTATTAACCTAAAGGTAGGCAGTTCAAACCTACCTCATGGTGCTTAGAAAAGACTATCAATCTGCTTCGGTAAAGATGTAAAGATTACATCTAAGAAAACCCTATGGAGTAATTCTATTCTGCAGCTTCTGGGGTCACCTTGAGTACGAATCAACTTGACAAATGAGTTTGACTTTACATATTTTCAAGTTTTCTTTGTCTATACTGTTTTTGCCTACTTTGCTGCTTGCAATCATCAAAAAACAACAAACCCAGGGCCACTGAGTGCATTCTAACTCACAGTGACCCTGCATAAGGTTTCTGAATTTATAGATCAACGGGAGCAGACAGTCTCATCTGTCTCCCACTGAGCAGGTGGTGGCTCTGAACTGCTGCAATAGCACTGAAAAGCAAGGCTTTTAACTGGTTAATTCCAGTTTGACATCCTGTTGAGAACTTGAATTTGGACCTCAGATATACTAGTTTAGAACTGCCATTGTAACAAGAGACATAGGAATCACTCCAGGATTTTGTTAAAATGCAGATTCTGATTCAGGCTCTCTGGAGTGGAAATGTAAATTCTCTTCAGACAGTGGAATCCAAATGAACCAGTTAGAAGTCCTGCTGAAAAGTAAGATGGTAGGTGTTGTGTGTATTTGCAATTGAAGGCTTAAGTAGTATTGTTGTTGTTGTTGTTATGTGCCGTGGATTCGGTTCGCATTCATAGTGACCCTGCACAGGGTTTCCGAGGCTGTAAATCTTTACAGGAGGAGAAAGCCTCATCTTTCTCCCGCGGAACAGCTGGTAGTTTCGAACTGCTAACTTTGCAGTTCACAGCCCAATATGTAACCACTACACAGCTGGTAATAAACCAGGCAAGAATGGGGTTGTGTTGCTAAGAAGAAAGTATTCAGAAGGTCTTGGGAGGTTGCTGGGCACGGCTGGAACTTATCTATGAAAATATTTGGTTGAGTGTGTGATGCTAATGCACTGTTGTTGTAATGACCCAGTGCTCTTTTCTACTACATTAGGTTTGCATGGGCTTACTATTTTAAGTCCAAATTGCTGAATTAACTCTTTGTTTTGGCTCAGGAGACAGAGTCTTGCTATTATTTTAACATTTGTCAAAAGAACAAATGTCCTTTTCTTGTTAGTTTATAATTGTGGATTGCCCGTTCTATATTTTCTTCATGACGATGTCCTTTCCTGCTGACACGGTGAAAAGACTCATAGGGCAAGCGGAGACTTGGAAGGGTCAGCTGGAAACCATAAACTAAAACCAGAAAGTGGGAATAACGTTTGAAGACACAAGAATATAACACCTTCCTTCTCAAGCTGTGTGTGCAAGGCTGAGAAAGCTAGGCCAAGGGAAGGAGGAAAGTAGAAAGAAAAAGGCAGATGCAACGGGAGGAGGAGGACACAAAAGATGGATGGGCCGAAGGGGTGGGGTGGTTTCATTTGATCCAAATTAAGAAATAAACTCGATGTGCCTAAAGAAAAAGCAGATGACATTCTCTCCTGTCTCCTCACTTCAAATTCTTTGGAATCTAAAGATGCCTTGGAGGTATCATGAGCCCCTTGCCCCTAGACCTGTTTTGGAGGTTAGTCTGTCTGGGTCTTCATTCTCTCTGTGAGGGTGGAGTGAATAAGGTCCTGAAGCCCTACAGCTGTGGCCGAAGAAAAGGAATTATAAATTAGTTGGAGCAAAAGCTTCCAGAGGAGGCTAAAAGACATGCTTATATCTGACTTTAAAACCAGCTAGAAAAAGGAAAAGGAAAAAATCGAGCAGCAGCCTAGCAATGACAGGTTCCTCCTTGTTTGCTGAAACATAGGAGGAGCATTTCCGTGGGGGTAGAGAAAGCCAGCCAAGAAGGCAAGAGCCTCTAGATAGGAACTAAAAGAGGTCAAGACATAGCTGTTCTGAGTTTTGGGTTTTGCTTGCAATTCTGTAGGTCTCCAAGATGCATAAAATGCATGCGACATGTGAGAGGGATCCTGGGGAAACAGTGGAGGCTCCGCCCAGCGTGACTGAGCAGCCATGAAGCTTTGCAAACTGCCCTCTCAGCCAGCTCCTCTCCCTCCTTTCCTTCCGCTGGCTAGAAAACTCTGTCCCACAGCCCTTTAAAAAAGGCTCAGTGTGGTTCCAAAGTTGTTTGTGAAGAACACTGTCGTGAAACACAGAGGAAGCACAGCAATTCTCAGCTTTTACCTCAGATTACATGCTTCATGTTTTATAGATGTGATGGGATGTCTTCTCTGGTCAGCAGAAACCCTGACACAGTCTAGAGGCATCAGTAATCCATATGTTTCTGGGACTAGGCAACTTGACAGCATTTCTTAAGTGTTTTCTAGCTGGGGTTGGCCAACTCTGGCTCTGTCCTGCAGTTCTTGTCTGCTTTCTGCTTTCCTCTTTTGTGCTCTCAGCTCCAATTCTAGGAGTCCCTGGGTGGGGCAAGCAGTTAACTCTGGACTACTAGCTGAAAGACTAGTGGTTTCAATCCACACAGTGATGCCTCAGAAAGAAAGGCTTGGCAGTTTATTTGTGCAAAATCAGCCATTGAAATCCCTGAGGGGCATAGGTCTACTCTGACACCTATGGGGTTACCTGATTTACCTGGTTTATCATCATATGACTACCTGTTGATGTTTGCTTTGCTGGATGGGCTGTCAGCTCTTGGACCAACACTTGTCTTTTTTGTTCATCACTCTATCCCTGGCTTTTCCAGACTTGAGATTTTGTCTCATGCATGTAATAGCTGTACTGCTGAGCACGGAGATTTAATATATTGGGTAGAAAATGGTAAGGACCTCTTGTAGCATAGGGGATTATGGGCTTCCTGCTAACTGCAAGGTCAGTAGCATGAATCTACCAGTTGCCCTTTGGGAGAAAGATGAAGCTTTCTGCTCCCTTAGAGATTTTCAGTCTTTTGTTATGAGGGTTGTTATGAGTTGGAACTGACTCTGTGGCACACAACCGTTACCACCAGAGTGATTGAAATGTTGCACCTTAGAATCTGAGCTGCAGAAAGAAGGGAAAGAAGGAAGGAGTCGAGTAGAAAGTTGGGGTTAGGAGAAAGACTACTGATTAAATGAATATATTGAGAACAGATATGAATGTAACCAGAGAATGGAATATCTCATTTTATCATTCCGGAGGTGGGGCTGTTTTGGGGCTCACAGAGTCCTTGGTGGGGTAGAGTCCTAGCGTGCCTGATTGAGATGAAGATGAGAGTCATTGAGCTTAAAGAGGTTCTGGATGATCTGTAGTTTGATATGTAGATGTTGAAGCTTCCACTGAAATTTTTCTAGTGGAATTCTTCACCTGATAGTGAATAAAGGCCATTCATATGTAATATTGGGTTCACACTACCCTTGAATTTATGCGCTCATTCATTCCTTCTTACCTAGAGTCTAGCCATCAGCTAAGCACTGGGAACACAATGATCACGCAAACAAATCAGTGCCTCATGGAACATGCAGATTATCAAAAAGGCAGACATTTAATGAATATACGCAACTCTAAATTGAGCGAAGTCGGATAGCCTAGAAGTGGGAGAAGCCATACAAATTCACAAGGAAGACGGAGAATCACCATCGGCACCACACTGATTCCGAGGAGGGGGCAGCCAGACACATGTCCATTGTTCAAGTGTTTCACCCTTTTCCATGCCAGCCACCCTCCTCATGGCCCTCTCTAGCTCTCTGCTGGAATCAGTAGTGAATTGCATTGGCTACACACAACCCACAGACCCTTCATTAGGGAAGTACAGACTACAACTCAGGGTCAAGATCAAATTGGAGGCAGGAGTTTGAACTACTTATTCCTAGTTCAGTCTCTACTGACAAAGTCAAACCAGAATTGACCCAAGTTTATAAAATGTGGGTGCACCAGAATGATAACTGGAAAAATTATGTGTTACATAGCAACCAGATCTCTTGATTAGCAGAGTCAGAAACAATGGTATCTGGTTCAAAAATGGTGGCATGTTGCTTTGAATGCCTGTTGCTCTCCACAGTTCCTGGTCATAATCTATTCTCCAATATTAGTCCCCTGAAAGGGCTCACTACACCTCTTCCAAGTCTCCCATTCCAGGGCTTTGACCTGTAATTTTTCCCTTTCCAGCTATCATTCCAGCATACCCACATTTAAAATACTGTGTCTGACATGGATGAACCAGTTTTAAGCTCTGCTTGGAGGCAATAGGATACAACTGAGGAGACAGGATACAGGCTGTCAATCAGGAAAGCTTCTACCCAAGACTGCTTCATTTTCTTTTTGGCAATGCCTACAGACAGACTCTTCCAAATTTACGTCTTCCAAGATGGTGAATTGACCAAGCCTTTTGGTAGGCCACACTTATCTAATTTGCATAATACCACCCAATCCTCACAAGGGTTTTATGACCCTATTTGTATAGTAGACTAACCAATCTCTTTGTAAGATTATGATTTAGCAAATCAACTTGACAGAACTACAAACCCAGGGCCAGAAAGGCCACATAAAGGGCAACTTGCAAGTGCCAAAAGGAAAAGTACTATTGATTGTTACGGAGCCCAATTCATAGCCATCCCTAATATGTCAGAGTAGATTTTTCTGAATTTTCAGTAGTTTCTTAGTGCCCTTGGGTGGACTGGAATGTTCAACCCTTCATCAGGCTGGTCTTCCATAATGGGTATTGGTGGACTCAAACCTCTAACCCTTCTGTGAGCAGGTGAGCAGGTTAACTGCATCACCAAGCGATTCTGAGGAAAATACTGTTGTTATTGTTATTAAGTGCCATCGAGTTTGTTCCGACCCATAGTGACCCTGTATATGGTTTCCAAGGAACAGCTGATGAGCTTGAACTCCTAACCTTATAGTTCAAATGGACTTTACAGTCCAGCACATTAACCCACAGTGGCACACCAGAACTCCAAAATACTAGGAAACTAAATTACATTGAAGAATGGGTAAACATCTAAGAAATAATGAGCTTAGGCAATGCCTGTTTTAGTGAGTGCTATTTCTTTTAGGCTATGTTGGGGATAAATTTTTGATGTTGCAACTTTATTGCTTTGATTTCACCACTATTTGTTCAGAATCTACCTAGAGTCACAGATAAGCTAACTTCTTTATCTCTGAATTTTGAGAGTTGAGATGGGCCCAAGGTATATTTGGGGAGTACAATCAGAAGAGGCAGTAACAGAAATGTGTAATCATTCCACATTGGGGTCTACCCCGGAGTGAGCTGTGAGATGCAGGCCCAACCAGTTGGGCCTCTGTTCTTCTCTGACACACCAGGGGCCACATACATCCAAGTGGAGTCAACTTGGATGCATGTGGCCCCTGGTGTGTTAGAAAAGAACAGTGCTCCATAGGGTTCTCAGTGGCTGTAATATTTTCAGAAGTACATCTCCAGGACTTTCTTTCAAGGTGCCTTTGAGTGGATTCGAACCTTCAAACTTTTGGTTAATAGTCAAATGTATACTGTTTGCACCTCCTAGGGACTCTGAGATTCAGGTAGGGGTTCCCTAAGGTCCATTTGGATGGGAACATTCTTTGTGGGTTTTGCTTGCACAGCAAGGAAGTTTGAGGCCTTTTAACTGTCCTACAAGTATAGATGATTTCTAAGGAGAAAATATGTCTAATGTACATTCTATAAAACTCCATCTACTTTATTTTTTCAATTCTTTAATAAAAGTATTCATTTCACCAATGTGGGGAGGAGCTATTTTGTTCTTAAAGTAGAAAAAATTAAAACATAATTCATTATGATAGACTCTGCAATATTTCCAAAATACTAAAAATCTGGATGGACCAGGAAGGCAATTTAACTTTTAGTTATATATGATATGCATCCCAGGCTGACTACATGATTTGTATTTCAGTATCAAAAGATGTTGTAAATACATGGCTACTTTAATAAATCTCACCAAAATATTTATGGCATGTGGAGAAAACAAGCTTTATTTCTGTCCCTACTTTATTTTAGAGAGCTGTATTTCTTGGGTTTTGGTGAATCTTGGTGAAGACTTTTTGGCAATATAAAAATATAAGCTACTGTGAAATGTAATTATTTTTAATATATAGCTCTTTATTCCATTTTCTTACTATAAATTCATTAATTTGCTCAAATATTTAACTTTATTTTTGTTATTCTTCCTACTATTGAAATAAATTTCTTAATACAAACTCATCATTTTCTATTCCCAATACCCTAGAGTAGTTCTTGTAACAGAGACTCTTTCATATATTGAAAAAAAAGAGATTTGCATCCATTCATTCAAGGAATATTTGCTATGTGTCTACTATGTACCAAGTAATGTTCTTATGGGAAACAAAAGTGAAAAAAAGAGACAAAAATCTACTCTTTCACTTAGCATATGTTCTGGTGGGGGAAATAGACAATAAATCTAATCAATGAATTAATTATATTTGTACATTTAACTGGATGAGTACCATAGAGGAAAATATATGTCAGAGTATAGTGGAACATAGAGTTTATTGTAAAAATATTGCTGTTTATGATAAAGAGATCATACTGTATTAGTTGAAAACCTTACAGCATTCCTAATAAAAGGTAGATTATTAATATTAAAATTTTCTCACATATATTGAGCACCATTTTGGTGGGGCACCATGTTGGACTCTCATATATAAATAGCTCATTTAATTCCTATTACAACCTCATGAGTTAGAAATGCTTGCTTCAGCCATACATCAGAGACAACACGAATGCAGAGAGAGGAAATAAAGTGCTCTAATGGCTGCAAGCATACAATGACAGAGAACTTCCAGAGGTTCTAGCTGGATTCAGAAGAAGCCGTGGAACAAGGGATATCATTGCTGATGTCAGATGGATCTTGGCTGAAAGCAGAGAATATCAGAAAGATGTTTACCTGTGCTTTATTGACTATACAAAGGCTTTCGATTGTATGGGTCATGACAAGCTATGGCCAACATTGCTAAGTATGTGTATTCCAGAACAATTAGTTGTGGTCATGAGGAATCTGTACATGGACTAAGAGGCAGTTGTTCAAACAGAACATGGGAATGGAGGGTCAGAGAAAAAGAGGAAGACCCCCAAGATGGATTGGCCAAGTGGCAGCATTGATGGACTCAAACGTGGCAACAGTAGTGAGGTTGGCCCAGGATCGGGCAGTGTTTCGTTCTGCTCTGCGTAAGGTCGCTGTGAGTCAGTACCCACTCGATGGCACCTAACAACAACAACAACAACATAGTCTGAACTGACTTGGTGGCACAAAACTATCACCCTTTGCTTAACCTTACAGTGGCATAAGATTTCAGATTTTCAGTTTTTCCAATAAAAACAATTATGTGTTCAGTTATAAAACAAATTTCATGGTGGCTATCAAGGTGATTTTTCAGGAAATGTTTTGCAAATCTTTGAAGAAAGGAGAGAGGCAAGTGATCTGGGAGGTCAGAGTTTTATCTGGTAACATTTTCTCTTCCAAATTCTCATCAGCAAGGCTGTATGTCTCAAAGTTACTTGTTCTACTGGTGGTGGTGGCGGTGTTAAATGCCCTTGAGTGAGTTCCAATTCACAGCGACCCTGTATAAAGGTTCCAATGAGTGGCTTGTGAGTTTGAACCACCGACCTTGCAGTTCCAACTGACCTTGTGGTCCAGTGCTTATCCTACAAGGCCACACCAGGACTCCTGTTTTAGTGTTGTTGTTGTTGTTAAATACTGTCAATTGGTTCCAACTCATAGCGATCCTGTACAGGGTTCTGAGGAGTGGTTGGTGAGTGAAAACTGCCGACTTTGTGGTTCAAACTGACCTCAAGATCGAGTGCTTATACTATGGCAGTGCCACTGGTTCTAGTGGTTGTTGTTGTTGTTGTGTACCATGGAGTCGGTTCCCACTCATAGCGACCCTACCCTGTACAGGGTTTCTGAGGCTGTAAATCTTTATGGGAGCAGAAAGTCTCATCTTTCTCCCGTGGAATAGCTGGTAGTTTCGAACTGCCGACCTTGAGGTTAGCAGCCCGATTTGTAACCACTATGCTACTAGAGCTCCTTGGTTCTAGTGGTAGCCAAGTTAAATGAATCTTGCAATTGAAATTATATTTTTCAAATTGTAGAAGTAATACAGAGTTCTTATTTCCCCAAATTCTGCTGTTTGCATTTGACAACCTCACCCCAAATTTACTGGTGTGGTTGACTTACGTGTGCATTTACCTGATGTGGCACTGTGGGTTAATGCACTGGACTGCAAGGTCCTTTGAACTGAAAGGTCAGTGGTTCAAGCTCACCAGCCACTCCTTGGAAACCCTATCTAGCTAGGGTCGCCATGGGTCGGAACTGACATGATGGCACTTAACAACAACAACAACATTTACTAATATGCAATGAGCAATTTCACATGAGTTTCACTACATGGTGAACTCAGGTTTACTTACTACTAATCTGTAGTGAAGAGATTAGTAAATAGTGAATGATTTTACTGGAGTTCTGGTGTGACACTGCACAATAAGCACTGGACTGCTAACTACAAGGTTGACAGTTCAAACCCACCAGCCTCTCCTCAGAAACCTCAGGATGGCTGTGTATCGGAATATAATGGCACTTCACAAGAACAGCATGTGAAATTGTTCACTACAGATTAGTAAATATGCACAAGTAAATCTGAGTTTACTTTGCTTACTTGGTCCTCTGTGTTAGGGATTGTAAAATTTCAGAGACTTTGATTCTGAAGGCAGGTGCTGTGGGGTTGGGAAAGAGACAGATACCATCTAAACTTAGAAGCTGAATCTTTGATATGGCCAATTAGTGTGAAATAATTAATGTATTCACTACAGGTTAGTAAGTAAGCACAAGTAAATCAATGCTTTCCTTGTTTATTTGGCAATCTGACACTGGCTTGACATCATTGTTCACATAGTTTATATTTCATACACACACAGAGTGTGCACCTGTTGTTAAACTGGCTGACATGGTTCTGACCCGGTGATATTGGGCCGTTCTGATGATACAGTGTGTTATAAATATTATAAGGACTAACGGTTTGTATTACAGGATAATACAACATCATTTTCCTGACAAATTAATTTCCTTTTTATTCTTTGTAGTCTGAGACCAGAGCTAAAATTCTAGTCCATGCAATAAAGGTCACTGTGAAATGCAGCCAGTAATTATACTTTACTTAGAATATGCTTTGTAAAAGATATACTGGTAACAATTTCAGGACTTCATTAAGCTGATCCTGGTGGCAGGGGATGGAGTTGCCGTGAGTCAGAACCAACTTAACAGCAATGGGTTACATTGGGGGAGAAGACAATAATAAAATATTAAATTATAATATTATATATTATAATAATACCATGTTTATTACTTATAATAAAAAATAATAACTTAACATTTTTTATTTCTCTGTCCTCATGTCGCATGGAACCTTGGTAGCTCAGTAGTTAAAGCACTGGGCTGCTAACCGACAGGTTGGCAGTTAGACCTGACCAGTTGTGCTGCAGGAGACAGATGTGGCAGTCTGCTTCCATAAAGATGGTGGCCTTGGAAATGCTGTGGGGCAATTCTACTCAGGCCTGTAAGTTGGCTCTAGCCGAAAGCCTCACCTCGAATGCAATGGGTTTATTTTGGGCATATGTGGCATCGCCAACTGTAATAGAGAAGAGCATTCTATGATTATGAAACAGAAATATGTGAGATGTAAGTTCTAGAGCTGCGCGCTTTGCTTGAGTGACACGGATTTATTTGGAAGCATCTGTCTTCCCCTTTCACATTCAAGCCTGTCTGTTTGCTTTAGCCTCCTGTGGGCTATTCAGTGCTCTCCAATCCCTGCATTCAAAGGTGCAACCTATAATCTGTTCTACTATACCCTTTTTATTTTTTTTAACTTTTTATTGTGATTATGTAATAGTTTACATGGTAGAATATTAGCTTTACATTCATCCTATCATATTTTGTTTCATGGCCATGGTCACAATCCCCTCCATGCATCATCAAACAACCAAAGGGTATACCCTGCAAGCCTGCCCCCCCAGTCCTCAGAACACAGCCCTCTCTGGGTCTAAAGTCCCCAGCCACTCCATCTTTCCACATCATTGTCTCTGCCTCCATCTCTGGTGTCACTGCTTCTCTGGGTAGGGTCCCGCATTCTGCTCTTCTCCCTTGATGGTCCCAGGGCCCTTAGCTCCTGGACTGCAAAGTCAATCACTCCCCTCCTTTTGTTACCAAACATCTACCATTACATTTCCAACCCTCAGAGTCAGTCCTGATAGCAATTATTCACTATTGTGCCACAAGAGTCTTAACCCCATCTCCTTTCATCAGACCTATCCAGACGGATTGGAAACCATTCAGTGGAGACTATACTTTCCCGCATGCCCTCTGGATCTAAGCTCCCTCTTGAAAGCTTATAAGCCAGTCACTGCTTGCCTTTGTAGCCCCCTCATTATGGGTAGCCAATGTCAAAGTTGTCCATCCCTGTTTACCCTGGCTTTCTAGCGCCCCCATTTTGGGTAGCCAATGTCAAAGTTGCCCATCCCTGTCTACCCTGTGTACTAAAGGGATGGGAATGATTCTCATTTCAAAGATTTGTTCCGTCTTTTGAGCTAGTACATCCATAGGTATAGGTCTACTATACCTTTTTATAGGTTTATATTTGCAAACAATTTGGCATTTAATTAGGGATAATGTTCAAATTGGCAGTTAAATTATTTCATTTGAATAGTTTCATTATGAATAAAATGCAGTACCACCTAAAGAGAAAAGCTATGTGATCAATCCTCTTTACTCATACTGCCATGTGCTATTATTGTTCTATTTCTTTCCATTTTATTCAGGAAACATGGGTACGCACTGAAGGAAGCATGTGCCAGGAAGAGCTCAGCCACAGAAATGGTTTTTCTGACTCATAGCTATTCACAACATGCCATTATCTACATACATATATTGCTCTTGTTGTTAAGTGTCGTCCAATCAGTTCCAACTCACATTGACCCTGTATGGGGTTTTAGGATCTGGTGAGTTTGAACTGCCTACCAAGTGTCAGCATCAATGGACTCAAGCATGGCAACAGTAGTGAGGATGGCCCAGGATCGGGCAGTCTTTCATTCTGCTGTGCATAGGATCTCTTTGGGTAGGTACTGACTCGATGGCGCCTAACAACAACAACAAACCTTGTGGTTAGCAGCCTAGTGCTTATCCTAAAGCATCACAACATATATATATATATATATATATATATATATATGTTGTTATTAAGTTCCATCAAGTTGGTTTTGACCAATAACAACCCTGTATAGGGTTTCCGAGGAGCACCTGGTGAGTTTGAACCACCGACCTTGCCATTCAAACTGACTTGGCAGTCCAGCGCATTAACCCACATCACCACTCCAGGGCACAGTCTTTCTTTTTCTCTCACTCTTTTTCTCTCTCTCTATTTATATGGGCTCTGGTAGCGTAGTGGTTACGAATCGGGCTGCAAACCTTAAGGTCAGCGGTTCGAAACTACCAGCTGCTCCGTGGGAGAAAGATGAGGCTTTCTACTCCCGTAAGGATTTACACCCTCGGAAACCCTGTACAGGGTCGCTATGGGTCGGAACCAACTCGACGGCACTTAACAACAACAACAACATATGTATAGCACCATATATATATGGACTCCTGGTGGAATGTTATAGGATAAACACTGGACTGTTAACCACAAGGTCAGCAGTTCAAACCTGCCAGCTGCTCCTCAGAAACCTATACAGGATTGTTATGGGTCAGAACCGACTTGATAGCAGTTAACCACAACTACAATGGTAACTATATTAGAGATCACTTGAAGAACAGATTTGATACATTAGACACTAAAGACTGAAGACCAGAAGAGTTGTGGGATGACATCAAGAATATCATACAGGTAGAAAGCAAAAAGTCACTAAGAAGATAAGAAAGAAGGAAAAGCTCAAAATGGATGTCAGAAGAAACTCTGAAACTTGCTTTCCATCATAGAGATGCTAAAGCAAATGGAAGAAATGAGGAGGTACAAGAGCTGAACAGAAAATTTCAAAGTCAGCTCGAGACAACAAAGTCAAATATTACAACGAAATGTGCAAGTATCTGGAGTTAGAAAACCAAAAAAGAAGAACACGCTTAGCATTTCTCAAGATGAGGGAACTGAAGAAAAAAATTCAAGCCTCGACTTTCATTGTTGAAGGATTCTCTGGGCAAGTTATTGAATGATGCAGAATGTATCAAAAGACGATGGACAGATAATGCTCACTTGACCTGGCTTCAATGACTAGATGATCAGAGCTCAACTAAAAGAAAGAAGAAAGTAGAGGAAAAAAAGAGTAATCTGACACAATTCGATGAACTTGACCTATACCTATGGATGCAGTAGCTCAAAAGAGGAAACAAATCTTTACAGAAAGGATCATTCCCACCTCCTCCGTACACAGAGTAGACAGGGATGGGCAACTAGGACATACTACACAAAGTGGGGGTGCTACAAAGGCAAGAAGTGACTGGCTTACAAGCTTTCAAGAGGGTGCCTAGGTCCAGAGGGTATGGAGGAAGGTAGAATCTCCACGGAGTAGTATCCAATCTGTCTGGGCGGGGCTGATTAAAGGAGATGCAGATAGGTCTTTTGTGATACAATAGTGAATAATTGTTATCAGGACTGATTGTGATGGTTGGAAATGTAAAGGTAGACATTTTGTAGCAAAAGGAGGGGAGTGGTTGACTTTGCAGTCTAGGAACAGAGGTCCCTGCGACCATCAAGGGAGAAGAGTAGAGAGTTGGTCCCTCCCTACCCAGAGAGGCAATGATGCCAGAGATGGAGGCAGAGACGATGACGCCGAGAGATGGAATGGCTGGGTACTTCAGACCCAGGGAGGGAGAGGGGCTGTGTGCTGATGACCAGGGGGCAGGCTTGCAGGGTATATATACCCTTTGGTTGTTTGATGATGCATGGATGGGATTGTAACCATGGCAATGAAATGATATACGATAGGATGAATTTAAAGCTAATGTTCTCTCATGTAAACTATCACATAATTCACAATAAAACGTTTAAAAAAAAAAAGATGGATAAATACAGAGTCACTGTAACAAAAAGAAATGGTTGGTGTTCAACCATTTCAAGAGATAGCATATGATCAAAAGCCAATGATACGGAAGGAAGAAATCCAAGGTACATTGAAAGAATTGGCAAAGAACAAGGCTCCAGGAATTGATGGAATAAAAATTGAAATCTTTCAACAAAATGAGGTGGCACTGGAGGTACTCACTCATCTCTGCCAAGAAATTTGGAAACCAACTATCTGGCCGACTGATTGGAAGAGATCCATATTTGTGCCCATTCAAAAGAGAGGTGACCCAATGGAATGCAGAAATCATCAGACAGTTCTTTGATATCGCATAAGAGTAAAGTTTTACTAAAGTGATACAGGAACGGCTACAATCATACATTGACAGAGAACTTCCAGAGGTTCAAGCCGGATTCAGAA
>NW_006408550.1:17754731-17761862 GCF_000296735.1 Chrysochloris asiatica
CAGCTTGAGGACTAAGGTGCTCCTGACCAAGCCATGGTATTTTCAATAACCTCATATGCATGTGAAAGTTGAACTGTGAATAAGGAAGATCATAGAAGAATTATGCAATTGAGTTATGGTGTTGGAGGAGAATATTGAAAGTATCATGGGCTGCCAAAATCACCAACAGATCTGTGTTGGAAGAAGTATTGCCAGAGTGCTCCTTGAAGAGGAGACTCATCGTGACCCTATGCATAACAGAACGAAACAGTGCCCAGTCCTGGATATGATATTCCTCTCCAGTTAATGGTCCCTCCTGACAATATGTCCAAAGTATTAGAGACGAAGTCTGGCTATCCTGGCCTTGAAGCTACCAGCTTGATGGCACCTAACAATAACAACATATATATATGTATATGTATATATATGTATATATATATATATATATATATATACACACACACACACATTTATATACACAGAGAGAGAGAGAGTCTTGGGGTGGTACTGTGGGATAAAGCAGCACTGGACCATAAGGTAGGTTTGAACCATGAGGTTGGCAGTTCAAACTCACCAACCACTCCTTGGAAACCCTGTATAGAGTTGCTGTCAGTTGAAACCGACTCCACTGCTCTTTACAACAACATATGTACATATAATGTATAACATATTTTGCATGTAGCAGGCACATTTCAATACTGTACACATGTTGTAGCTGTTAAGTGCCATTAAGTCAATTCCAACCCACAGAGACCCTAAATAGAGCTTCCAAGGAGCAGCTGGTGAGCTTGAACCAGCAACTTTGCAGTTAAAACACTTAGCAGTCTGATGCATTAGCCCACAGCACCACACCAGGACTCTACACATGCTGACTCATTAACCCTCATAGTCCTCTTTGGAGGAAGGTGTTAGCCAATGTCCTACAAACAGTGCTGAGTCAGGGGATCAAGCTCTATAGTTGAACTCCACAACAGACAACACAATACTGTGTCTATTAAATGTCAGATGACAACAACTTGTTTGGAATGAAAAATAGAATATGACTCCTGCATTCAAGAGGCTTGTCATCTAACCATGTTATTTTTTTCCTCACCATATATATCTGTCAAAGATTTTGATATAACACTGAAGTCCATTATTTTGCTGAGGACCTGTATGCATTAGTCTATATTGTGTCCTGTGTACTGTGATTCACATAGGATGCACAAATGAAACAGATAGTTCCCAATTTACTGTGATAATGTTCCAACAATCTCATTGTAAGTTAGTTCTGATATAAGTCAAATCTCTCTTTTCTTCTTCTTCTTAGTTTTCACTATTATTCTATTTTATTATTGCTATTGTTAAGTGCCATAGAGTCAGCTCCGATCTACAGCAACCCTGTATAAGGCTTCTGGGGGGCAGCTGGTGGTCTTGAACTGCTGACCTTGTGGTTCCCACTGACTTTACAGTCCATCACATTAGCCCACATTAATCTAATTTTTCAACATCTTGTGTGAACATCTGAGAACGGTACATCAGCAAATTATGTTTCACAGCAATGTATGAAGTATATTTTAATAATGATGAAACAAAACAAAATAAAGCAAAATCCACTGTTTTGGATGGATTATGATATTAGCAAGTTTTAGGGTTTCTGAGGCTGTAAATCTTTATGGGAGCAGAAAGCCTCATCTTTCTCCTGAGGAGCAGCTGGGGGGTTTGAACTACCAACCTTGCGTTTAACAGTCCAGTGCTTATCCTATAGCACCACTAGACTCCTTATTAATGATAAGATGTACCAAAAAAAAAAAAAAGAAAAGAAAAGAAACAGACATAAATGCAGTTAGTTGTAACTCGAATACCTTGTATGCCAGGGACTACCTGTATAGGCCTTGATAGTAAAGAGCTCATATGTGGAGAGACACAATTTCCTTTCACAAGTGCTAGTGGAAGTATGTATTTTAATTAAAACTTTCCAAGAGAACAATGTTTGATTACCTAAGGATAATTTATAGTTTGCTAGATTAATAAATGAAGAGAAGAAGGAGGAGTAAATAGAAGGCAGAGGGAGGCACAGGCACAGAGCGGTAACAGGGTGTAAAGGAAAAGAAGGGTCTTTTCTTTTCTTAATAATAACATGGAGTCATGTCTATTGGCATGTCTATTCTGCTCCCATAAAGATTTACAGCCTCAGAAACCCTAAAACTTGCTAAAATCATAATCCATCCAAAACAGTGGATTTTGCTTTATTTTGTTTTGTTTCATCATTATTAAAATGTACTTCATACAATGCTATAAACACAATTTGCTGATGTACCATTCTCAGATGTTCACACAAGATGTTAAAAAATTAGATTGATGTGGGCTAATGTGCTGGACTGTAAAGTCAGTTTGAACGCAAGGTCAGCAGTTCAAGCTCACCAGCTGCCCCTCAGAAGCCCTATACAGGGTCGCTTTCATGAAGTAATTTAAGTAGTGAAAAAACATGGTATGTATTGTATTTGGGTTTCAATAAATGGATAGTTTTATTTAGAGCGGCCACTAAAAGAAATTTATATTCATAGTTTTATGTTTTACCTCTTCTTTCCTATCCTTTTCCTCTGTCTTGTTTGTTGACTCTTCCTCTTCAGTCTCCCTCCACTTTTGCCCTATCCCCATGCAACCTCATTGTTCTTTCCAGTAATCAAAAATGTCTTCCCTTTATCAACGTTTAATCTCAAGTTTTAGAAAAACACATATTATCTATCTTCCTTTGCACCCTAAAATGAATGTAAACTTCAGCATTCTTTAGATTCAAATGTGTTTCCAATACTAATGGTACTAAGAATCATTATTAGAGAGAGGTATGTTTATTTGAGGGAAACAACGAAAGAAACCACAAGTATTATAGTGTAGTAACTCCCCTCTTCCGCCACTTGAGAGTCATTCTGTCCCACTGGGAAGCATTCCTATTTCTCTATTTCATAGTGAGAGAAGCAGCCATCTTTATGGTCTACCTCCATAGAGCAGTGAGTTTGCTTCTCTGCCCTTCCCTTCCTTAGCATGCCATTCTCGTTGAGTCCATTTCCTCTACCATGTTTATATGTCAAAGAACTGTTAAAAGGTAATTTGACAGAAGGACATTATAGGAACACAATTCAGATGTTAGGTACTACCATTCTTAATCTTTATTTTCAGCTGGAGTTGATCCATTTGTATGCGGCAGTATTCCGCTAGAATTTCTCTCTTTTCATAGCCCGTGAGTGATCTTTCTGTAATAGAAACATTCAGTTCACCCTCAGTTCTCACTTACGAGGTTGGCTCGTCATTGTTAGCCCTTCAGAGAATCCCTAAAACGTATGGACTACCTCCTGGAATGCTCCTTGATTTGTATCAATGATGCCCTTCAAGGGAAAGAATTACTTTTCCTCTGGAATGTTTATGCCTTCTTTCTTTTCTTAGATCGAAGAATCAATCGCCACACACTTTGGCAGCCACGGCAGAAGGGCCATGCTCTACAGACCTCCTTCCTCCAGCAAAACAGAAGTTCAACTCCTCCAGCACATTCTCACTCAACACGGTTACACTGTTGTCGTTGTTGAACAAATGCAGGATGCTGTTCTTGGGCTGGGGCTCTTAGAACAAGGTCAGAATAATAACTAACTACCAAAGTTGCCTGATATGTAATGCTAAACAATTTCTTCATTGTGATACAGTCTTCCTTTAAAGAAATTCACAAAAGCAAATTTTTACCAATGATCACTTCCTTGTATCATAGAAAACGTAGCTCCTTTTCTTTCCTTTTGATTTTTTTTTTAGCTATAGCTTTATTCCTAAATTTATTTTGTTTATATTTTTGTGGCATTTTTGGATTGTATGGTTCATATTTAAATGCTGCATAAAATATTTGTTTATGAATCTGAATACATGTTCTGCCTAGGATCAAACTGCTCTATATTTTAAGAAAATTGCTATTTCATCCAACTGTAAATAGAATGTGCTGGAAATTGTTTTAAGAAGCCAGTTTAAATGTGATTCACAGATTGGCTATAATGCAAAAGAGGTGTGGGTATTAATCACTGACTCCATTACTAGTCAAGTGCTTTTATTTCTATCATTTGAAGAGAAAAATATTAGGTAAGTTTTAAAACAAGATACTTGAGAGGAAAGTTGAAGAGATGATGAGGGTCAGAAAGGACAATAACCAGAGCAGCTAACATTTCTTGAGCAAAAAAAAAATGACAGTTGCCACGCTGTGCTTTGCATTTATGACCCCACTGGAAACTGCACTGTAGCCCAAGTTGCCATAGTCACCTCTGACTCAATGCATGAATAATTTCTTTTAGAAAGATAAGCACCAGGCTGGTCCCTATGAGGTAGAGGTTAAAGATATCCCAGATGTCCAACTTTCCCAATGCATTATACTACTCCATTGTCCTTGATATCAATCACATTCCTCTCCTCCCTCCTGTCCCAGGGTTCTGCAATACGCTGCAGCATCTCTTCAGAACTGTCGAGGAGAAGGCTTACACAACAGTAGAAACTAACAAGTCTAACATCCGTAGTTCAGAGGCTTTTCTGGAGGATTCTCTTCACCCACGTAGTCTCTAGGGCTGAGGAAACCAAATTGGCAGGTCCAATTATAATTGGCAGGTCCAGTTATAGGCTGTTGATTCATGAGGCTGTGGGAGCTGGTGAATCAAGTCAGGCCATGAGCCATAAATCCCATGAACTGGGCTCTGATGTGATGAGTCACATGCAAGATTCAGACTCAGAACAAACTTTGCCAAAGCCTTCCTATATGTTAAACTCAGACCATGCCCTCAAAGAAAATCAAGGGTGGCGAATTGAGTCACAACTTCTAGTGAGGTTGGGGTAGACTTAATACTTGTTGCTGCGAAGTACCATAAAGTTGGTTCCAAATCAGTGACCCTGTATAGGGTTTCCAAGAAGTATCTGGTGGGTTTGAACAGGTGACCTTTTGGCTAGCAGACCAGTGCTTATCCTAAAGTGCTACACCAGGACTCCTTAATTCTCGGTTGTTGTTAAGTGCTGTCGAGTTTGTTTTTACCCATGGCGACCCTGTATAGGGTTTCTAAACTCCATCTTAATCTTGAGTCCTATCATAATCCCGCTTTATTAACAACTCACTTCAAAATGGGTCCATAATCACAGGCATTGTTGTTGTTGTTGTTAAGTTCTGTGGAATTGGTTCCAATCCGTAGTGACCTTGTATAGGATTTCCAAGGAGTGGCTAGTGGATTTGAACCAGCAACTTTGTGGTTGGCAGTCTAGTGCTTATTCTACAATGCCACACCATAGAATGGAACAATATGGTTAGAAGGGCCATAATACATAATGATCTACCCTGCACTCCTGGTGACCCCTTGGGTACAGAGAAGAGCTGTACTTTATGGGGATTTCACTTGTTCAGATGCAGCTCACCAGTCCTTTCTTACAAGGCACCTCTGCGTCCAGTTGAGCAATTACTGTTCACATCACCAGGAGTCCCAAAGCAACCTTTTTTCTTCTTATAAAACTGCAAGGAACCAAAGAAAAAAGGCGATATAATCTGTTTGTTTTGCAACTGGAAAAAATTGAAATTGAAATTGAAATTGATATTGAATTTCAGTTAAATTTTAGTTCAATTCCAACATGCCCGTCTTTACTCCTCCCATGGCGCTGCTTCTGAATTTCTATGGGCACAGCATGGGTTCTCTGTGCATCTCAACTAACATGCAATGTCAATTCCAATTTTCAATTTTCTTCAGCTGCAAAACAGATGGACTACATCTCCTGTCTCCCTTGGTATTCTGGCGTCAATTTTATAAGAAAAAGGAGGATTACTTTGCAGCTTCCAGATATCAAGGAAGTGCAAAGACAGCCTGAAGGCAATGGAATCTGGCAGCCAAAGGAAGACTGGGTCCAGTGCTTGGGATAACAACATGGTAACACCAGAATTTGTCAGTGTAAATGCTGACTTGGCTTCCTTTTCACACTTTACCGCAGCTTTGAAAACATCCACTTCCTGAGTGTTCTTTGACTCTGTACGGTAAGAGATTACTTCTGGATATGCCTCAAGAAAGGATAGCAATTTCACATTTCATGAGTATGGAAAATTGATTTCTGGTTTTTCACTTGATTTTGCAGTTTTCACTGTGAGAATAATGTGCATTGAATACCTGATAGAAAGAAGTTCTCTGACTGTAACCTAACCTCCTCGGGATTGTTTAACATATAGAAAAAAACATTTTTAAATTGCAGTGCGTTTTCTATGGCTACAGATTTAATCTTTCAAGTACTTATTACAATGAACATTTTCTAAGGATTTGATTCTTGGACAGTTCATCTTGCTCTTGTTTCACATATTGATCTTGTATCTCAGCATGGTTATCTTTCTATGTTCTACATCAGTAGAAAGCATGAGCTTGTATTAATGTCCCCAAAGTGAGTAGTTTGACAGAAGTGGAAACAATTCGGAATGACCTGGAAACCCTTCTCCACTTCTAGATTACCATTGAATTCTCTGTTATTTGTCAAACTCAAGGTTTGGAAATATCACATAAAGCCCACAAATGTTAATAAGGACTCAGGTACAGACCTGATACATTTATAAAATATCTTCTTGTTCATAGAAAGCTCAATCTAAAATATATTTTTCCAATTTTACCTGTCCCTTCTACCACTTTCCTTTTTTTTCCTTAAAGTTTTTATTGTGAATTGAATGATAGTTAACATGGGAGAACATCAGATTTACACTCATTGTTTCATTACAATGATTACAGTCTCTTCCTTGTATCATCTTTCAACAGTATTTGCTTCTGTTCCCTTTTATGGGGATGTGCATAAAACCACTCAGGAATATATTATCATTTAAACAACCAAAGGACACACACTCTGCAAGCCTGCCTCCTGGCTGCCTGCACACAGCCTGTTTCTCTGTGTCTAGAGCCCACAACTGCTCCCTCTCTCTGCCTCCATTTCTGGTGTCACTTGCTTCTCTGGATAGAGCCCCACATTCTACTTGTGCTCTTCTCCCTTGATGATCATAAGGTATCTGTTCCTGTACTTTAAGATTAACTTTGTTGTTGTTGCTTTGTTGTTGTGCCATCGAGTCAGTAGCAACCCATAGTGACCTTATGCGCAGCAGAACGAAACACTGACTGATCCTGGGCCAACCTCACTATTGTT
>NW_006408550.1:17766507-17774018 GCF_000296735.1 Chrysochloris asiatica
TTCTGTTGTGCATAGATAGGGTCGCTATGAGTCAGTACCGACTCGATGGCCCCTAACAACAACAACAACATGGGTCAGAACTGACTAAATGGTGCTTAACAACAACAACAATAAATGTGGAGTCCTGGTGTGGCACTGTGGGCTAATGCACTGGAATGCAAGGTTGGTTTTAACTGCAAGATCAGCAGTTCAATCTCACCTGCTGCTCCCGAAACCTTATACAAGGTCACTGTGTGTTGGAACCAACTCAAATGCACTTAACCACACCCACCACCACTTATGTGGATTCCTGGTTTGGCACTATAGGATAAAAATGGGTGTGCTAACCTCTAGGTCAGTGGCTCAAACCCACCAGCGGCTTCTCAGAAACCCTCTACAGGGTTGCTATGAATTTGCACAAATTAAACAGACTGGAGTCCTGGTGTGGCTCTGTGGGTTAATGCTCCAGACTGCAAAGCCATTTGAACTGCAAGGTTGGCAGTTCAAGATCACCAGCTGCTCCTTGGAAACCCTATACAGGGTTGCTACGGGTTGGAACCAACTTGACAGCACTTCACAACAACAACAACAACAAACAGCACTTGGAATCCTGGTTTGGTGCTGTGGGTTGATGTGCCAGGCTGCAAAGCTGTTTGAACTGCAAGGTCAGCGGTTCAAACTCACCAGCTGCCTCTCAGAAAGCCTATACAGGGTTGCTAAGGGTCCGAATCGATTCGATGACACTTAACAACAACAACAACACCAAACTGCACTTAACAACAACCTCCACCACCACATACTTAGTAAACATTTATTTAAAGGAAAATTCCTCTGTCTTGGGTTCTTAAATGAACATGGATATTATGCATTTTTCTGGTTATTTCCATTCCAGTGACACGGCAGATGGTTTCTACCAGGAAAGAATACAGAACGGTGGATATTTGCCCTTAGGCATGATATGTTTTCTGGGCCCTAGTCCTTGTCTGTTAAATAGCAGTAATACTATTTACTTCCCAGTAGTAAGTTAGAAGGATTTGATATCTCTGTCCCCTTATCAAAGTTCTGGGAGTAAACAGAGTATAGCCATTTTCTCTCAGTCAGTAGGCTGAGCGTGGGCTCAGCATTTTGGTGGTTAGAGGCTAGGGTGGGAGAGAGAA
This sequence comes from Chrysochloris asiatica, assembly GCF_000296735.1. Classification (NCBI taxonomy): domain Eukaryota; kingdom Metazoa; phylum Chordata; class Mammalia; order Afrosoricida; family Chrysochloridae; genus Chrysochloris; species Chrysochloris asiatica. The sequence goes on from NW_006408550.1 coordinate 17,767,644, forward strand.
AGGGCTTCAAAATGATTATGGAAAATGGGATTAAAAAATAATGGTATTTTTTCCATGAACTTTTTAAAGTCTCTTTATAGATGATATATGGAGTCCTGGTGTAGCGCTGTAGGACAAGCACTAGACTGCTAACCACAAGCTTAGTGATTCAAACCCACCAGCCACTTCTCCAAAATTCTCTACAGGATCTACGTGAGTCAGAGCGATCCCAACAATAACGAACTATAAAAACAGTCTCAGGTCATGCTGATGTGTAGCGGCTATGGAAGGCGCTGTCCTAAGGGGATATAGTGATGGCCCAGGGCGCAGCAGTGTTCAGAATTAATTTTGAACATAAAATGATGTGAAAGTCTGTTTACTATCATGTCGTTCTTCTACTTACAATGTAACTGTGCAGATACTTGCAGTTGTTTTTTCATCTTTCAAACTAATTTTGAGAATAGTAGGAATTTTCTTTCCATATTTAGGTCTACAAAATTTTACATAATGTAAAATATACACTTTTATGTTCTTCCAGTTCCTTGATGTAGAAAAATATACTATCTGTTGCTGCATTTGTATAGTATATATTCTCTAAAGATGGCTAAACTTCGTCTCTCATACTTTGGACATATTGTCAAGAGGGAATAGTTGCTGGAGAAGGATGTCATGCTGGGTAAGATGGAGGGATGGAGAAAAAGAGGAAGACCCCCAACGAGATGGATCGTCTAGGTGGCATCATTGATGGACTCAAGTGTGGCAGCGGTAGTGAAGTTGGCCCAGGATCAGACAGTATTTTGTTCTGCTGTGCATGGGGTCGCTATGAGTCAGTTCTGACTTGATGGCACCTGACAACAACAACAACAAACAACAAAGAGAGCAGAAGCATCATCCAATTATATTCTTTCCTATCATCCAAGTCCATAGAATAGTGTTGTTACTGTTAATTGCTGTCAAGTTGGTTCTGACTCATAGGGTTTCCAAGGAGTGAGTGGTGGATTTGAACCACCGACCTTGAGGTTAGCTGTCCAATGCTTATTCCCCAGTGCCATGCCAAGTGTCCAATAGAACAACGTGCTGTTGTTAAGTGCCATTGAGTCGGTTCCAACTCATAGCAACTCTGTATAGGGTTTCCGAGTAGTGGCTGATAAGTTTGAACCACTTACCTTGTGATTCACAGTCCCGTGCTGACCCTACGGGGCCACACGAGGAGTGGCCTAAAAGAGAGCCAATGTTTCCCAGAAGATTGAACTAACTTATAGATGAGGCTTTCTGCTCGCATAAAGATTTATAGCCTAGGAAACCCTCTATAGAGTCTCTATGAGTCAGAACCGACTCCACAGCACATAACCACCACCACCACCATAGCATGTAGTACAAGTAGTATTGGTCCAAGAGGCTCTAACACAGAGTAGATTTAATCATTGAATCAGAATTATTTATGTATACTTGAAGAATAGTGCATACTTAGCAATTTTCTGTAAACTTCTGGATGCAAGTGGTATTTTCAAGTTATATGCATTGTAGTCCATGTAGAAAACAAATGCAAATCTGTTATTAAAGCTAAAGGGGTCAACTCTTGTGGTTACCAATTGCTCTTGTTTTTGTAAATTAGGGATTTTACATTTAATGCTTTTTGAAGAAATGCAAAACGTGAAAGATCGTTTCGACTTTCTTGTCAATGGTCAGCAAACTATGGTCCATGGCCAAATCTAGCCTACTGCCACTTTTCATAAATAAAGATTTATTGGAACACAGCTGCAATAAATTTAATTTGATTCTCTATTATTGTTTTTGTTCCATGTTACAATTCCAGATTGAGTAGTTGTAACAGACTCTTATTGTTATTGCTAAGTGCTGTCGAGTCTATTCTGACTCATAGAAACCCTGTATAGGCTTCCAAGGAGCCACTCGTGAGTTTGAACCAATGACCTTGTGGTTCAAACCGACCTCGTGGTCCAGTGCTTATCCTATGGTGCCATACAGGACTCCACAGAGACTCTGTGGTCCCCCAAATCTAAAATATTTACAATTGGGTCTTTTACAGAAAATATTGGCTGATCCTTATACCTATATTAATTCATGTGACTTGATCACACACTAAGCTGGTTAAACTCTAGGACAGAAATAATTTAGTTTTTGTATTCATTTCAAACATCATTCAAAAAACTTTGATGGTTTACAATAAAATATACAATAGTAAAATTCCTAACATGAAATATACAATTAAGGTCCAAGCTGGGTGTTCTGTTAGCCACTATAATTTACTTCAATTTTGGCTCTGAGTTTCCTATTACTAAACACAACAAGGGCAAGAATATAAGTTTTACTCTTAGGAAGGAGGGCATATAACAGATTCTCCTCTGAAGCTTCCATATGGTCTCATGGGCTATTTAAAACGGCACTTTCAAAGAGAGTATTAAGTTGACGACATTAAGTTATGTATGGGTCAAAGGCCAGAGCAATATTTGTATTGTCAATGAACTGGCTGTCATATATTAGTCCATATACCAATCTTTTAATAAGAGCTGAGTGTATAATATTACAACATGATGCACTGAAGACATTTCTATGAAGAGCTGGTGTTAATACCATGATAAATAGTTTTGACTGGTATGTGTACTGGCATTAAAATTGACATAGTGTGTTCTGGAGAATAGTATCTTAAATAATGTTGCTTCACAATTCTCTGCCTTCCCCAGTAAGCATACCATAATTTACCAAATGTGTTCTTGGGGATCACTATTAAAAGATATAGTTAATAGAGCAAGAGATACAGATCACTACTTAATGTTATGGAAAATATATTTAAAAAGAAAAAAACCACTATTTCCTCTCATGTTTATCATTTAATAGGTTTCTATCCTTCTCCATTTTTATTAGCATTTACTTGCACTTTTTAGAATGTCCAACATATCTGTGTATCACTTGAAATTCCATCTAATTTTTAAACTTTATTTATATTGGCTATTTGCCAAAGGCTCTTTCTGAAGTTTATATGGGAATGAAAAATCTAGTGTGGATCAATCTGAACTTTTGTAATGGAAAATGCATTAAAGAATTTTCTTTAGTTTGTTTGTATTAAAAACAACACTATAAGGAAGTTAAGATTTTAACCTTAATTATTGCTAGCTTGAGAAGGCAGTAAATTGTGATTAAAGAACATAAACTTTGAAGTCAGATAGAACCCCTGCTGGAGTCCCTAGTGTTATTTCTTAGTGGTTACTGGTATGACGCTCTGGGTTAATGCACTGGACTGCAAGGTTGGTTTGACTCGCAATGTCCTCGGAAACCCTATACAGGGACGCAATGAGTTGGAACTGACTTGATGGCACAGAACAACAACAATATAGGGCTGAAGCATCAAATGATTTAGATAGCTGTGTCTTATATTTTATGTAGATTTTCTTCCCCTGTCATAGTTTGCCAATGCTATTCAGCCTTTGGTTTGGTGGGAAGGGTTGATGAGGTTAGTTCTAAATGTATTAATTCAGAGGTGCTGTGAGATTTTAGTAGGAATTAGAGCAGGAATCCTGGTGTGGCACTGTAGGATCAGCACTGGACTATAAACTACAAGGTCAGCAGTTCAAACCCACCAGCTGCTCCTTGGAAACCCTATACAGGGTCACTATGAATTGGAACCGACTCGACGGGACTTACTGACAACAACAGAACAGACGGAGGGCCAGGGCAGGATAGAAGAGTTTGTGAGTCATCTGCTTTGAGGTCACAGATAACTGATTCACTGAAGGTTTTAGTCCATAAACCACAGTGGCATATTGTTTTTACCTAAAAATAGCCTCCATTAAAGGACGTGTAAAAGTTAACAGATAGTGTCATCTGCTTGTAAACATAGACACCAACAAGGAGAAACAAACCATCCCAAATCCTACCATTGCACTTGGAGCTCTTTTGTAGCCTCGGCATCAGGCTGTCATACTGTATAATTCTTTTCTTAGCATAATCTGACACATTTGTTTTTATGGTCTTCCAATGCCTTGCTTTGGAAAAACATATTTTATGCCCCAGTATTTTTATAACATACATTTATCTAAAGAAAATGATATAAGCACCATCAAATTATTCTCTTCCATACCACGGAGCTACTCTTTAATAAATCACACTTCACTTGAAGGTATGGTATTGTGGCCTAAAAGAGAATGGATGCTTTCTAGAAGTTTTAACCTACTCCCAGGGTAGAGTCTAAGTGATATGTAGTTCAAAAGACTTCGACCCAGAGTATATTTTATCACTGGATCAGAATTATTTATGTTTTCTTGAAGAGGGGCATATTTCTACAGTTGCAGCAGTAACCTGAACTGCTGTAGGAATGAGAAAGCAGATTGTCCCAATTGGAAAACATTTTTCTAGAAGGTCCTGCAAGTCTTGGTCCAATGTTTTTGTACACCCACTGTCATATGAGTTGGAACCAACTCTACGACACACCACCACCACCACTGTTTAACTGAATGTTTGAGCACCAGATTTATTGACAGTAGATCTGTTGTTGTTGTTGTTGTTAAGTGCCGTCGAGTCGGTTCCGACCCATAGCGACCCTGTACAGGGTTCCCAAGGGTGTAAATCTTTACGGGGGTAGAAAGCCTCATCTTTCTCCCGTGGAGCGGCTGGTAGTTTCGAACCGCTGACCTTAAGGTTCGCAGCCCGAGTCGTAACCACTATGCTACCAGAGCTCCTTTTTTTTTTTTTTTTTTTTTTAATTAAATGTTTTTATTTTGCATTGAGTGAAAGTTTACAGGGCACATCATCAGTTTCACATTCAACCATTCATATAGCTTGTTTCATTACATTGATTATTATCCCCGCTATATATCATCAGTTTACAGTGTTTCTCTCTATCCTCTTTAGCTTTTTTTTTGGATGTGGGGGCACTTGGCTTATTGGAATTTACAGTCTCGGCTTTTAGGGGAGGTTTTTACATTTGTCTGTGGATATCCAGGGCTCACGTATGAGATTACTAACAAGCATTACTGAATAATCAGATGAGGGACAGTTTGCTATGTCTACTAGGTAGCTAGAGTCTGATCCTCAGAGCCTATGGTTTGGACGGTCAACAACGCTTGGGACCACAGGGGCTTGGCCTCCTGACTGGGTCTGTGCTGTCTGCATCTGAGTCCTCCTTTTTTATTGATTGTTTAAGGGACGCTGCCTGTCTTAGGTGGTCAGTGCGAATTCCTCAGTCTTACCAGTCATTGAGACTCATTGCAGCATGGCAATGTCTCTGTCCCAAGTAGCCGAGGTTCCACTTGATCCTTACCCGTCTCCCTACCAGAGCTCCTTGATAGTAGATCTAAAAGGTACAATAAAAAACAAAACAAAGCTATTACTGGAGTCAATTCTGACTCATAGCAGCGCTGTAGGACCCAGTGGTCCCATAGGGTTGCTGAGATGCAGTCTTTATGGGAGCAGGTTACGACATCTTTCTCCCACAGAGTAGACCTTTTGGTTAACAGGCTTAACCATGAGGACTTCTTCTAGAAGGTCTAATAAGGATCAATCTGGGGAAGAACTCTGAACATCATTCAGTTATTCATCAGTGGAACTGCCACCACCACCACCACTTAATGTTGAGTCATTTCTGACTTACGGTGACCCTATGTGTTTTCAAGTGGAGCTTCACTTACCACAACTCATAGGGCTTTCAGTGACTCTGACTTTTGGTAGCAGATTGTCAAGGGTGGATTCGAACCACCTATATTTTGGTTAGTAGCTGAGTATTCAACTGTTTGAGCATCCAGGAACTCCATCAATGGAACAATCTATCTCAAAAAGGAGAAAATTTTGCTGATGCAGAAGCAGGTTTGGTATGTTGCTGACAGGGTTCCTGCGTTACATATATAGGGGAGTGAGTAATAGAACCACTCAGGTACTTACAGCTCCACAGTTCTAGGTTGTGGCTGTTAGGTGCCATAGAATTGGTTCTGACTCATAGCGACCTGATGCATAACAGAACGAAACACTGCATAGTCCTATATCCATCTCACAATTGTTGTTGTATTTAAGCCTATTGTTGCTGCCACTGTGTCATTCCATGTTGGGTGTGTTCTCTTTTTCACTGACCCTCTACTTTGTCAAGCATGATATCCTTCTCCAGGCACTGGACCATCTTAACAACATACATGTCCAAAGTATGAGAAACATAGTTTTCTTCCAACACAGATTTGTTTGCTCTTCTGTCAGTACAATATTCTTCTTCAACGCCATAATTCAATGCACTGATTTCCCCCCTATCTTCCTTATCCATTATTCTACTTTCACACGCACATGAGATGATTAAAAATACCATGGCTTGGGTCAGGGGCACCTTAGTCCTTAAACTGACTTCTTTGTTCTTTAACACTTTAAAGAACATTTACCTAATGCAGTAAGTTTTTTTTT
>NW_006408550.1:17774333-17779992 GCF_000296735.1 Chrysochloris asiatica
TTCTTAGATTGTTTGCTTAGCATACATATTGAATAAGTATGGTGAAAGGATATTACCCTAGCTCACACCCTTTCTGATTTTAAATCATTTATTATCTCCATGTTCTGTTCCAATGACTGTTTCTTGGTCTATGTGCAGGTTCCTTATGAGTACAATTAAGTGTTCTGGAGTGCTAATTCTTCCCAATGGTATCCATAGTTTATTATGATCAATGACTACACCATCAGAACTCCTTAGACTGTCTTTGCATAGTCAATAAAGCATAAGTAGACAGTTTTCTGGTATTCCCTACTTTTAGCCAGATCCATCTGATGTCATCAATAATATTTCTAGTTCCATGTCCTCTTCTGAATCCTGTTTAAATTTTTGGCAGCTTGTTCTCCATGTATTGCTGCAATTGTTTTTGAACTACTTTCAGCATAATTTTACTTGTGTGTGATATTAATGACATTGCTTGACGATTTCTACATTTTCTGGGTCACCTTTCTTTTTGAAATGGGTATTAACATGGATCTCTTCTAATCAGTTGGCCAGGTAGCTGTCTTTCAAATTTCTTGGTAGAGTCATGTGAGTACTTTTCTAGCATAGCATCAGTTGGAAGATTTCCATTTGTATTTGAAGCTTTGTTTTTCACTAATACCTCAATCTCACTGGTTTCTAATCACATTCTACCACTTGAAATGGCGGCACATCAACCAGTTCTTTTTGGTACGATGACTCTGTGCATGCCTTCCATCTTCTTTTGATGGTCCCTGAATAATTCAATGTTTTGCCCATAAAATCCTTCAGTATTGTAACTCCAGGCTTGATTTTTTTCTTTAGTTATTTTAGCTTGAGAAATGCTGTGTGTGTTATTCTATTTTGGTTTTCTAACTCCAGATCTTTGCACAGTTCATTATAATAATTGACTTCATCTTCTGGAGCTGCCCTTTGAAACCGTCTGTTCAGCTCTTTTACCTCCTCGTTACCACTAGTCACTTTAGCTTCTCTAGGCTCAAGAGCAAGTTCAGAGTCTCTTCTGACATCTATTTTGGCCTTTCTTTCTTTCCTGTCTTTTTAATGATTGTTTACTTTCTTCTTGTATGCTGTTCTTGATGCTATCCTGCAACTCTCCAGTCTTCTATCAGTCACTACTGATGCATCAGATCTCTTTTTGATAAAGTAAGAATTGCCTAGAAGGCAATGGATTTGGTTTTTGTTTTTTCTTTAAAACAAGGTTCACTAAGGGGGAAAACAATCTGTTTTTCTTAAGTCAATGTTTACAAAACTGTGCTTGGACATCAGTAAAGAGAATTCATTAGAAGGAAGCAACTTTAAGCTAAGATGAAGATGAAATATCACAGAGGATCTCCAGGGAGAACTATTTTCAGTCAACTTGAGAAAAGTCAATTCTAAAAAAGGGAATGATGTGAAAGGTTTCAACATATTTATAATATTGAAAATGGAAAGAAAAACCAAAATAAAAATTAATCAGTAGTCTTTGAAATGATTAGATGCTCCCAAACTGCCCCCAAACTGAGGAAAATATCAAAACTATTATAAGGAGCTAAATCTGATAATGCATTAGCATAGTAAACACACTGTATATAAAGTCCCCACACTTCCTTTTAATTAAACCAGACCTTCTATCCCTAGAAAGGTCCCATATAAAGGTGCTTTTCTTCCCAGGAGTGTTTCTTAAATCTAAATATAATACAGATGTTATTTGTTTTTACAAATAAAATCTGCCATTCACAGAATAGTGTGTGACAAAACCAAACAAAAGGGCCTAACTTTTAAAATAAAACAAAGCAACAGAGAAGCTGTGTTTATAATTATAAAGAAATATGAATAAAAGCAGGGCCATAATAGACGGAGCCTGATGGAACAGGAGAAAAATGTGGAGAGTAAGTAACTCAGATTCTTGAGATCTACAGAAGCAGTTTAGACTAGAGGACTCCTGGAGACTCATGCCCTGAAATACTCTTTAAAGCTTAAGCTGGAATTATCCATTGATGTCTTCTTTTAGCTAAATAATAGATTGGCTTATAAGATAAAGATTACTCATCACCTATGAGTAATAAGCTCTTTTAAAAACTCATTTGTATGAGGCCAAGTGGTCAAAAATTACTATAAGACAAAGATAAGAAGATAAGGGAGCAGGGAAACTAGAATGCTTGAAATGGTACCACCAGAATGGAATGAATGGAAATGAGGACTCATTGTGAAAATGTGTAAGCAGTATTACTGAATAAGGACCTCTGGTGGCACAGTGGCTAAACACATGCCTACTGAGCGAAAGTTCCGAGGTTCAAATCCATTAGGTACACATTGGGGGAAAGATGTGGCAGTCTGCTTACCTAAAGATTAAAACAACAACAACAACATTACCATGGAATCCACTTCAGTCATAGAAACCCTATAGAGTGAGTAGACCTGCCCCAAAGTTTCCAAGGCTGTAAATGTTTACAAAAGCAAACTGTTACATCTTTCTCTCACAGAGCAGCTGATGGGTTTGAACCATTGGCCTTTAGGTTAACAGGCAGTGCTTAACCTATGTGCCACCAGGGTCCTCACCATAAAGTTTACAACCTTGGAAACCCTATGGAGAAAGATGAAGCTTTCTGCTCCCATAAAGATTCATAGCCTTGGAAACCCTGTACAGAGTCGCTATGAGTTGGAACTGACTCCACGGCACATAACACCAACAATAACCTCTATTCCATAGGCTCACCATGAGTCATCCTCAACTCAGTGGCGATGGGTTGGTTTTTTGTTTTTTATCATGGAATAATACATGCAGAAATGGTTAAATGAGAACTTAATTTACTGTGTAAGCTGTTACTTTGAACATGGCAAAATATTACTTTTTGAAATAATATTTAAAAAATATGAAAAGAACAATGGCATGAAAGACATTCTGTAATAAAATTTCAGTGCTGCTGAAAGATAAATAGCAGGAGGTACATTTAACAAAACAATTCAGGGACAGACTCTTTAAGGTTATATTAAACATGTCCTGGCTTTGGAAAATTCAAACACCCAATCTGGTTTCTATGAAACTTTAAAAGATCAAACCATTAGAAAGAAGCTAGGTTTGAAGAAGACATAGTAGAGATTTCAGTAAACATCTGGTTGCCATTTTCATTTGTAAGAACGAATCCGTTTAAAGGAAGCAGTTTAGTTTCTTTGGAATAAAAACGGAGACACTGGCATTTTGTTCTCATTATACAGTGGAGGGTAAAGGAAACATCAGTACAGAGAGGTCACTCGAAGCTCAACTTTTATAAATATGAAAGTTTCTTCAGAAAATAAGCTGCACTCAAGTTATAATATAAACAACTCAACTGAGCTGAGTTTAAGTAAACATGCCTTAAGCTCCAGTGTGCCAATTAAGAACCAATTCTGTTCGGTTGTAAATATATCATTAATTCTATAAGCAGGGAAAAAAATAACAATAATCCTCAACACATGATTATTGTGTGTCCCATAATACAATAAAGCAGAATGTTGCAGGTTTATGAGCTTCTTAGATCCAATATCTTCCCCACCCCCAGACTGACTAACTAGAGGCACAAAAGCATCTCTGATACTGACTAAAACCTATTACTTTCAAAATAAAAGAGGCATGTCAGAGTTGTTCTAAGTGAAACACGACAAGCAAAACACAATGTGCCTTTTAAATGTGACCTTTACTCTCCTCTCTCCTTCTAAATAGCATATAGCGTATTAAACTCAGGAAAGCAGTAGGGTGCTGGGGGGAGGCAAAAAGAGCTGGTGGGGTGGCAGGGGCTGGGGGAGGTGGTAGAGGAATGAGAAGAAGAGAAGTTCATTAAGCTCTTAAAGTTAAAATTATCAGTGGAAACATCTGTTATAAATGTGTAATACTAGTCAAGGGGAACAACCTCTCAATGTTGCTTTCTGCTTTTCCCATATAGACCAGTGTGTCTCTACTCTTTCTTTGCCCACAATTCTTCTCTCTTCCACTCATAAATACACCTCAATAAAACAGACTACAAAAAAGGTATTGCACAATTGTAGAAGTTTAATATTTTTCTTTTCTTACTTTTCTCTCATTCTGTGTTTCCAAGTGTTAAGTAGCATCATAAAACTGTGGCCACCTCTAGTCTGTCAGTTTGTCATCTAGTGATGGCTTGTGTGTTGCTGTGATGCTGGAAGTCAGCAGGGTCACCCATGGGAGACAGGTTTCAGAAGAGCTATGTGACTAATAAAAGTCCTCACCACTGGACCAATAAACAACATGCTTATCAACAAAGTAAAGATTGAAGTTGTCAACGACTTCATTCTTCTTGGATCAACCATCAACACTCATGAAAGCAGCAGTTAAGAAATCAAATGACATATTGCATTAGGCAAGTCTGCTGCACAAGACCTTTTTAAAGTGTTGAAGAGCAAAGAGGACTAAGGTGCACCTGACCCAAGTCATGGTATTATCAATAACCTCATATGCTTGCAAAAGCTGGATAGTGAATAAGGAAGACCATAGAAAAATTGATGCTTTTGGGTTATGGTGTTGGAGGAGAATACTGAAAGTACTATGGGCTGCCAAAAGAACCAATAGATCCATGTTGGAAGAAGTGCAGACAGAGTGCTCCTTGGAGGCTAAACTTTGTTTCTCATACTACGGACATATTGTCAGGAGGGTCCATTCACTGGAGAAGGATATCATGTTTGGTAGGGTGATGGGTCAGAGCAAAAGAGGAAGATACCCAGTGAGATGGATTGGCAAAGTGGCAGTATCGATGGGCTCACGTGTGGCAACAATTGTGAGGTTGGCCCAGGACCAGACAGTGTTTCATTCTATTGTGCATAGGGTCGCTATGAGTCAGTACCAACTTGATGACACCTAACAATAACAACATCAGACTAAGACAGACTAAGAAGAAGAGGTGACACAGATCACTCCCTAAGAATTAGCTACTGAAAACCTTATGAACATCTGTAGAACGTTGTCTGATATAGTGCCAGAAGATGAGTCCCTCGAGTTGGAAGGCACTCAAAATACGACTGGGGAAGAGCTGTCATCTCAAAGTAGAGTTGGCCTTAATGATGTAGATGGAGTATAGCTTTGGAGACCTTCATTTGCTGATGGGGTACAACTCAGGATGAGAAGAAACAGCTACAAACATCCATTAATAATTTTAACATGGAATGTATGATGTATGAATATAGGAAAATTGGAAGTGGTAAAAATGAAATGAAACACATAAAGCTTGATATCTTAGGCATTAGTGAGCTGAAATGCACTGGTATAGGCCACTTTAATTTGGACAGTCACATAGCTCTGGTAGCATACTGGTTACTAGTCAGGCTGCTAAACTCAAGGTCAGCAGTTCGAAACTACCAGCCATTATGTGAGAGAAAGATGAGGCTTTTTGCTCCCCTAAAGATATCTACAGCCTCAGAAACCCTATGCAGGGTTGCAATGAGTCAGAACTGACTCCATGGCACACCACCACCACCATCACCATCATCACTATGCCAGAAACAACAAACTGAAGAGGAATGGTGCCACATTCATCGTCAAAAAGAACATTTCAACATCTATCTTGAGACATAATACAATGCTGTCTGAGGTAGGATAATATCCATATGCTTACAACGAAGGCCAGTTAATTCGACTATTTAAAAAATTTGCAACAACTACTAAATTCAGTGA
>NW_006408550.1:17780893-17846756 GCF_000296735.1 Chrysochloris asiatica
ATCAGTCCATGGCGACTCTGATCCTTCCCCGACTCTGTCTCACCCAAGATGGCAGCTCTATGATTCACCTAGCCCTGCAGGTTCAAAAGCATGAGATTTCTTGCTTCTTCTACAAATTCCACTGGCTGTAAACCTTCAAACTTTCTAAATATTTCTTTATATGTGGTTCAGAGTGCTGAAATCACGCCCTGAACCTGCTTTGTTCAGTATTCTGTGTTATTGCTGATGGAACTCCTCACTGCACTTCTCCAAATAGAAATGTTTTAACAAACTGATTAAGTGCTGGAGGCACTCACTTATTATCTGTGTCCAAAAATTTGAAAATTAGATGGCCAACCAACTAGAAGAGATCCATATTTGTTCCTATTCCAAAGAAATGTGACCCAATGGAATGCAGAAATAACTGAACAATATTACTGTCACATGCAAACAAAATTTTGCTGAAGGTAACTCAAAAATGGTAGCAGAAGTTCATAGACTGGGAACTGACAGAAATCCAACCAAATTCAGAAGAAGACGTGGATCTAGGGATATCAATGCTGACATCAGATCGATCTTGGCTGAGTTACAGAATACCAGAATGATGTTTACCTGTGCTTTATTGACTATGCAAAGGTATTAGACTGTGTGAATAATAGCAAACTGTGGATACCATTGGGAAGAATGGGTATTCCAGAAAGCTTAATTGTTCTCATGAGGAATGTGTACTTAGACCAACAGGCAGTTTTATAAACAGAACAAGGGTATACTGAATGATTTAAAATCAGGAAATGTGTATGCCAAGGGTTGTATCCTTTCACCAGACTTATTCAATCTGGATGCTGAGCAAATAATGTGAGACGTTGGAGTATATAAAGAGGAGCGTGGCATCAATATTGAAAGAAGACTCAATGATAATGTGAAATACGCAGATAACACACTCTTGCTTCCTAGAAGAGTTGTTGTTGTTAAGTGCTGTTGAGTCAGTGCCGACCCATAGCAACCCTGTATAGGGTTTCCAGGAGTCCTGGTATGGTGCTGTGGGCTAATGTGTCAGGCTTCAAAGTTGTTTGAACTGCAAGGTCAGTGGTTCAAGCTCACCAGCTGCTCCTTGGAAACTCTATACAGGGTCACTATGGGTCAGAATCAATTCAACTGCACTTAACAACATAGGGTTTCTGAGGAGTGGCTGGTGAGCTTGAAGTGCTGACCCTGCAGTTCAAGCTGACCTTGTAGTACAGTGCACTTCATATATTTACTGATAAAGATCAAAGACTACATACAGCCTTTGGATTAAGTATGGATTGCACCTCAATGTAAAGAAAACAAAAATCCTCACAATGGGATCTATAAATAACATCAGGATAAATGGAAGAAATGTTGAAGTTGTGAAAGACTTCATTTTACTTGATCGACAATGAACTATCATGGAAAGAGCAGTCAAGAAATTAAAAGATGTATTGCATTTGGCAAATCTGTTGCATATGACCTCTTTAAAGTGTTAAAGAGCAATAAAGTCACTTTGAGGTCTAAGGTGCCTAACCAAGCCATGATATTTCAATGACCTAATTTGAAAGTTGGACAATGAATAAGCAAGACCTTAGAAGAATCAAAGCATTTGAATTATGGTGTTGACAAAGAATATTGAAAGTACTTTGAACTAGCAGAAGAACAAACAAATCTATCTTGCAAGAAGTACAGTCAAGAATGCTCTCTAGAAGTGAGAATACAAGACTTCAACTCCCATGCATTGGACATGCTGTCAGGAAGGACCCACCCTCGGAGAAAGACATCGTGCTTGGCAAAGTGGAGCTTTAGTGAAAAAGAAGAAGATCCCCAATGAGATGGATTGACACAGTGACAGCAAAAATAGAACCAAACATAAAAACAATTCTAAGGATGTCACAGGATCAGACAGTGCTTCGTTCCATTGTGCTTAGGATTGGTATTAGTCAGAACTGACTCAATGGCACCTAACAATAACCACATAGCACACCCTCAACCTAGAAATAATATGCAAATTATTAAAAGCATCAGCACATAGTATATTCATATATCTCTAGTGCCTAGAGCATTCTTTCTGTCATATTTTTATGCTTTTATTTATTTATTTATTTATTTTTGCAGGCTCACTTCATTTCCCCTTCTACATTACAAGCTTTTGTAAAGCAGGAATGATTTATTTATCTGTTTGTATCCTACTCTGTCCAAAACAGAACCTTGCAAATGCATACTCTTAGCTAGCAAGTTGATTCCCACTCAAGGTGAGCCTGTATCTTCTGCTGAGTTGCTGGTGGGTTTGAACCTCCAACCTTGTTGTTAGCTGCCCAACACCTAGCCCAAATCTATTATCAGGGATCCTTGCAGATACATAGCACATGTGCAATTAAATAAATAAAACAAATGAAAAAAATAAGCCTACAAATTTATGACAAAAATATTTGAAACATTCCTTCAGATATTCAAGCACCATATGTTTCTTTGAAGGTTAAGAAAAATGCAGTCATTATGAGAGGAAGTCATTGTATAGTCGAGCACAGTAAAATGTGTTCAGGTCTGTGTCTGAGCAAAAGCAACTGACCCTCTAAAAATCCATTGCCATCCTGTTGATTTCGCCTCGTGCTGACCCCATAGCTCAGCGTAGAACTAACTGCTTCTTATGGTTTCTGAGACTGAAAATCCTTATGAGAGCAGACCAGCCTTATTTTTCTCTCATTGAGCAGTTGATGGGTTCAAATTGCTGACCTCGTGGTTAGCAGCCCACTGCTTTTATAAGGTTTTATAAAAGCTCCTTCTATATGGGCTTTTATAGGGGCTCCTTGTAAAATCAGTCAGGTTTCCTCCCCTTCAGCCTGAACTAGGGGTTCAGGTGCTAAACCAAATAAACCACAACTGAAGAGCAGTATAACTCACACTTCCACTGCCCACAATGAAGGCCCTCAGTAACCTTGTTTCAGAGTTGTTCAAGCTGGTGGCATCTCTGTTTCCCAAAAAAGATGATTACACCCACAAGTTAATAATAACCTCCAGCTCCACTTCTTCCTCTAAGGACAAACATGAACATCATATGTGAATCTCATTATTTATGCAACACAGTAGTCCATTTAGAGTGGGCAAATCTGGGAATGTAAACATTCTTGTTTAGCATTCCACCTCTTTCCCACACGAGCCATGAAGGTGGGGAGTGAAGAGCAGCAATGACTCTCGGGTGCACCTTCTGTAAAGGCTGGCTCTATACTTTGTGTTTCTAGAAGTAAAGGGAATCTCTGCCTGGATACTTGTTTAAAGATCATAGTTTTGACAAAGCCCAACCATGGTACCTATTAATTTGCTAGGGTGGTGATTCTTGAATTTCAAGATGAATTGAAATTGCCCAAAAGGCTTATTAAATCACAGATTGTTGGGTCCGATTCCCAGTATGGAGTCGTAGTGTGGCACTTCAGGATAATGTACTAGACAACAAGGTCAGTTTGAATTGCAAGGATGATGGTTCAAACCTACCATTAACTCCTTGGAAACCCTATGCAATGTTGCTATGGGTTGGAACTGACTCAACAACACTTAATAATAACAACAACAACAACAATTCCCGATATGGAGTCCTGGTGTGGCACTGCGGGTTAATACACTGGACTGCAAAGTTGGTTTGAACCACAGGGTTGGTGGTTCAAGCTCACCAGCTGCTCCTTGGAAGCCCTACACCGGGTCGCTGTGGGATGGAACCAGCTTGATGGCACTTAACAGTAACAACATTCCCAGTATATCCAATTCAGTAGAGATTTCTATGATTTCCAGGTAATGGTCCTGTAGCCATGTGTTAAGACTCACTGTACTAGATACTTACTAAGGGTTTTAAGAGTTTTTCCAGAAGGCAAAAGAAGTTCTACCTATTTGCTATTTAAGGAACTAATGGCCAAACGATTGTTTCAATCTCACGCTAGCGAGAAGCTCCTCTACTAAATGTATATAGATGCTAATCCCATTAAATATGAGTTGAATTGGAAAGTATTGGTGTATGTAAGTCTAATTCTTAATTCTTGAGAGTCAAGGTCAGTGACCTCACTTGAAAATGAGAGGAGCAATCAGCTGAATTTGAACTGTCTTTGAATAAATTGGATTTGCTTAAAGATAGTGAGATCAAGCCAAAAAGAAGGACACATGATTTATCCTAGGTGAGGTTTATAAACCTCCAAAGAGAAGTAAGATTATACTGTGGAAGGGAGGAACCCTCCCTGGGTTGTACTGTCTTTGTGGAATCATTACTAATTTACTTGGACTCCTTTCATTTTACAAATGAAGATTTTTGGTGTTCGATGATCTTTAAAGTCTGTTCCAATTGGAAAGTACAGAAAAACTCCAATAAATAAGGAGGAAGAATATTTGCAAATCCACCAACAATGACAGTTAATTTTGTACATCGTTTTTTGTTTAAATGTTTTTGTATATTTCATGTGCTATTCTACTTTCTTTTTAGCTTACTATTATATCAGAAACACATGTCATAAAAACTTTTGCTAAACAATACTTTAATGATTGCATACAATGAGGTATTATGGCTGTGATTAATTTCCACCTTCATTTAATTTATTTAATCTTTCCCACATCATTGGTGGTGGTTGTGTGCTGAACGCGGTAGTTTTTCTCCCGCGGAACGACTGGTAGTTTCGATTTGCTGACCTTGAGATTAGCAGTCCGACTTGTAACCATTAGATAGTTATATTTCAAACATTCTGTTGTGGTATCATAACACACACATGAGTTTTGGTATATAAATCTCTGTCCACATTTCTACAAATTTCTGTAGCACAGATTTCCGAAATCAAACTCACTGGAATGAAGAGTGCGAGTCTTGTTTAAAGCCCTTGACTCGTGTTGTTAGAGTTCTTTATGAAAGGTTAAACACTTCTCATCAGCGGTCTAAGAAATTTCCTTCCTCGCCAAACTTTACCATAATCAAAGCCCTGTTATTTTAATAAGTGATGGTTACTTCAGTAATGAGGTATATTCTATGGAAGAGTAGCAGAAAAAAATCCAAATTCACAGTTGTAGTAGAAAACAGATAAATAGTTCTGTTGGAAAATTAACACTTGCCTTATGATAGGAATGCTGGGTGTGAGGGAATGCCAAGCGCGTTCCATAATAATCTGAAGGCTCATCCAGAGAGCTAGCATATCAGAACTAATGAGTGTTTGCACTGCCATTGACTTGTTTGCTTTAGGATTCCGATTCATTATTTGTCTGCCTTCAAGAGAAATAATATACTATTACGTTTTATCAACAAGATCTCATTTGGTGTGGTGCCTGAAATCACTAGTTCATAACTGGACCCAGCATGCCTGGCATGATGAGACGGATTTCAGTTTCTTTTCTGTTGCACTGCATATTTTTTAGACACTCTATGCTACATCAGGAGTCCTGGTGTGGCACTGGGAGTTAATGTGCTGGACTGCAACATCGGTTTGAACTGTGAGGTCGGCGGTTCAAACTCACCAGCTGCTCTTCGGAAACCCTATGCAGGGCCACTATGGGTCAGAAACAACTTGACAGCATTTAACAACAACAACGTTACATCAGATGCATTGTTATTGTTAAGTACTGCCAAGTCTGTTCCAATTCATAGCGACCCTGTTTAGGGGTTTCCGAGGAGCAGCTGGTTGAGTTTGAACTGTCGACTTTTCGGTTAGCAGTCCAGAGCTTATGTTACAGCCCATCACCAGGACTCAGAAACATTATGAATTTTTAAATGATCAAGGTTCAGGTTCATATTTTATACATTTTCACTTCTGTATAGTGTTTTATTGGCAGTCCTGGTATGGCGCTGTGGGTTAATGCGCCAGACTGCAAAGCCGTTTGAACTGCAAGGTCGGTGGTTCAAGCTCACCAGCTGCTCTTCTGAAACCCTATACAGGGTCACTATGGGTCGGAACTGATTCGATGGCACTTAGCAACAACAGTACTCTGAAAGACACAAGGACTATTTTTCTCAGAGAATGGGATTTCCTTACTTGAATGCACCGTCTAACTGCATTTATAAAAAACAGTTCTCCTGCTTACAAAGATGCTACATGTTCATAGGAGAACTCTTGTTAAGTGTCATGGACTTGGTTTCAGCTCACAGAGATCCTGTATAGCATTTCCAAGGCTGTATGTCTTTGCTGGAGCTGAAAGCCTCATCTTTCTCCCATTGAGTGACTAGTGGGATAGAACTGCCAACTTTGTGATTTTCAGCTCAGTGCTTATTCTACAGAGCCACAGTGTTCTCGTATGGTAGAATAGTTACTCCCGTAATGTTAAATACAAAGAGGAAAGTGAGAATTATCCCAAAATTCTACCTCCAAGAGATAACATGGTTAGCGGAATTGTGCATAATCTGTCTAAGCAACACATACACAAACACATGCACACATGCACAACTATTGGCATGTCTTCTCTTTCTTCAACAGCATGTGGTAAAAGTTCTGCTGCATCAATGTAGTTTAAAATTTTTAATGTTTTTCATATCAATAATTTTAAACCAGCCTTAACTGAGTATTAACAATTTGCCAGGCACTGTGCTAAGCACTTTATGTACGTTTTTGCTGTTGCTAGGAGCTGTCAGGAGGTTCTGACTCATAGTGACCCTGTATAGGGATTCTGAGAAGTGACTGATGGTTTTGAACTGTCAACCTTGCAGTTGCTAATCCTACAGGACCATGCTAGGATTCCATACATGAGCACATTTAATTTGCACAGCTAGTTGATAAAGTAAGACTTCCTATAAATGAGGAACTGACGCTTAGAGTTCCGTACAGTATGTGTCATAAACGGCAGAGTTGAGACTGATGCCGATAACAACAATATCAAGCTAATTCCATGAAAGTGTATGAAAAATCTATGCTTCATTCCATTTAGCACTTCATTATATGAATGTATGATCTTTTTTGTTTTTGTTTTAACCAAGCCCTTCTAATCCCTCAGAAACCCTATACAACATTGCTGTAAGGTGGAACCAACTTGTGGGCATAACAATTTCTTAATATAGATCTAGAATTTTTCAACCTGTTGTTATAAAATACAACTTTGCTACAAATATTTCTTTATATTACATTTTTAAGACCACTGTGGTAGTGGAGAATTATAGAGTCAAAAGGGTGAAAATATTAAAACTGTCTGTGGTGGTTGTTAAGTGCCATCCAGTCGATTCCATCCCATAGCAACCCTGTATAGAGTTTCCAAGGAACAGCTGGTGAGCTTGAACCACTGATCTTGCAGTTCAAATGACTTTGTAGTCTGACACATTAGCCCACAGCGCCACACTAAAACTGTCTGTGGTTGTTGTTAAGTGCCATGGAGTCGGTTCCAACTCATAGTGATCCTGTACAGGGTTTCCAAGGCTATAAGTCTTTACGGGGAGCAGAAAGCCTCATCTTTCTCCCGCGGAACAGCTGGTAGTTTCAAACTGCCAACCTTGAGGTTAGAAGCCCAATTCATAACCACTACACTACCAGAGCTCCTTACCAGCCAAATAATAATTGTAAGATAATTACTTGTAAGATAAGTACCTGTTTTAACTTATATATCCACTAAGATGTTATACAAAGTACAACTAAGTTAATTTTTAAATCATTTTTAATACAAAGGATATGAAAAACAAACCTCAATGACAAAACAAAGAACAGAAACGATGCTAAAATTCATAAGTATTTAAAGGATTTAAAGTGTTGTGTGTCTGTTTATATTCACGCGACTGGCAAAACCCCAAGTCTATAATATTGCAGGTGGGGATTCCAGGAAAAGGAAACTTGCATACACAGGTGCTGGAAATGGGAAGCATGGCAGCCTTTTTTTGAAAACAATACGGAAAATCTATAATATTTAAGAATATTCATAATTTTTAAGGACTTCGGGTGTGGCACTGTAGGATAAGCACTGGTCTGCTAACCGCCAGGTCAGTGGTTCAAACCAACCAATCACTCTTCAGAAATCTTATACTGAGCCGCTATGAGTTGAAACTGACTTGATGGCACTTAACACCAGCAATGACTATCATTTTTAAAAGTCCACATTCTTATTGTTAGGAATCGATAAGACAAATATAAAAGCAACATATATAAAATATGATAAAATATATGAAGTGCAGCCAGGGTGTTCCTTGGAGGCCAGGATGGCCAAACTTCGTCTCTCATACTTTGGACATATTGTCAGGAGGGACCAGTTGCTGAAGAAGGATATCATGTTTGGTAAGGTGGAGGGTCAGAGAAAAAGAGGAAGACCCCCAGTGAGATGGATTGGCCAAGTGGCAGCATGGATGGACTCAAGCATGACAACAATTATAAGGTTGGCCCAGGATCAGGCAATGTTTCATTCTGCTGTGCATAAGGTCGCTATGAGTCAGTACCAACTCTGTGGTACCTAACAACAACAACAACATGTCTTTAATAATATTAAATAAGAGAAAATTATTTTAAATAAGGCAATCAAAATGAAGGAAAGAAAAAGATTGTTAGAGAAATTGTCGGTAATAACCTGAGAGAAAAACAGTACATTGGATCTGTTTCCGTATATCCCTAGAAAGGTAGAAAATAAATTACTGTTATGAGACACAATGAAATCATGACTATGTAGAATGTTGTTAAAATATGTGGGATAAAATATGTTTCTTAGACACATAGCAGCAGTACACTTCGAGAGTAAAGTACACTCAAGTAGTATTTGGCATGATTTCACATTGGTCTAAATGTCTTCATTTTGTACATGACAGAATTACTAGCCTCATGAGACGCTTCTGGTATACCCTTGGCTTCTGGGACTAGGGCCAATTTAAAGGAAATTGTGAAG
Organism: Chrysochloris asiatica; assembly: GCF_000296735.1. NCBI lineage: Eukaryota > Metazoa > Chordata > Mammalia > Afrosoricida > Chrysochloridae > Chrysochloris > Chrysochloris asiatica. The sequence goes on from NW_006408550.1 coordinate 17,789,690, forward strand.
TGAATGCAACTTGTCTTAAGTGATAACACTGTTTACCCTCTACTCACATCCTCCCTTATCCTAAGCTCCCACTTTATGCCCCCAAGAATCTTGGCTTAATTAGCGAGGATGTTCCTACCACCTGGGGCTGGTTGCCATTCATTGATGGAGACTGCTTTCCTCTAGGAGTCCTGGTGTGGTAGTGTGGGTTAACATGCTAGACTGCAAAGCTGGTTTGAACTGCAAGGTTGGTAGTTCAAGCTCACCAGTTGTTTCTTGGAAACCCTCTACAGGGTCACTATGGGTTGGAACCACTTGATGGCACTTAACAACAACTTTCCTCTAGCCTGCATTTCAAAGATCAAGATGTAATCTGCTCCAACAAATGTACTTCTAGTGTCAGTGAGAGGAAATTCTGAACTTAATTTTAAGTGATGAGCATGCATTTTCACTGAGGACTGCTGCATGGAGCAATTAGCTAAGTGCTCGACTACTAACTGAAAGACTGGTAGTTCAAACCCACCCAGAGCTTCCTCAAAAGAAAGGTCTGATAATATGCTTCTGAAAGGTCTCAACCCTATGGAGTGAAGTCTTATTCTGTAACATGGGGTTGCAATGAGTCAGAATCAACTTGTTGACACCGGCTGTTTGGTTTTGCTATTGATGAGGCTCAGTGCATGACTGAGGGAGGTGTAGGGATGCAGGCCAAACCAGGTGACCCAGGTAGAGGGAGTAACACCATACATTTTTTGTGCAGTGTTTCATCAGAAAGCTACCGTTTTTTATAAAAATATCTCTGTAGTTAGAACAACAAAAACACTTTTCATAAGCCCAGTTTGTTGTGGCTGTTAAGTGCCATAGAGTTGGTTCTGACTCATAGCGATCCTGAATAGGGTTTCCAAGGAGCAATTGGTGGGTTTGAACCTGACCTTGTGGTTCAAACCAAACTTGTAGTCCATTGCATTATCCCACAGTGCCACACCAGGATTCCAAGCCCAGTTTACATGGTGTGGTGCTGTGGGTGAATGCACTGGACAGCAAAGTCCGTTTGAAGAACAAGGACAGTGGGTGAAGCTCATCAGTCACTCCTCAGAAACCCTATACAGGGTCGCTATGAGTTGGAACCAATTTGATGACATTTAACAACAGCAACAAATATATCTACAAGGCTAAAACTCTATACAACTTTACATTTTAAATCTGTTAATGTGTTCTGCTTAGTGGTTACAAATTGGGCTACCAACCTCAAGGTCATCATCTCAAAACTGACAGCTATTCCGCAAGAGAAAGATGAGGCTTTCTGCTCCCGTAAAGATTTAAAGCCTCAAAAATCCTGTACAGGGTCACTATGAGTCAGAACCGACTGCACGGCACACCACCACCACCATCAATGTGTTCTGTGTCACAGCTGACATTATTACTCAATTACAATGACACTTTGAAACGTGGTTATGGCTGCACATAATGTAAAGGTTTCATTTTAATTTTGCTCATTGTTTATGACACTACTATTGTCATTACAATGTAATGACATTACAATGTAATAACTTAAAAACCATAGCCTTCAGTATGGATTGAATTTCAATGGAAAGAAAACAAAAATCCTCACCACTGGACCAATAAACAACATTCTTATCAATGGAGAAAAGATTGAAGTTGTCAAGGACTTCATTCTTCTTGGATCAACTATCAACACTCATGGAAAGAGCAGTCAAGAAATCAAACAACATATTGCATTAGGCAAATCTGCTGCACAAGACCGTTTTAAAATGCTGAAGAGCAAAGATGATGTCACCTTGAGGACTAAGATGCACCTGACCCAAACCATGGCATTTTCAGTAACTGCATATGCATGCGAAAGTCGGACAGTGAATAAGAAAGATCTTAGAAGAATTGATGCTTTTGAGTTATAGTGTTGGAGGAGAATATCGAAAGTTCCATGGGCTACCAAAAGAACAAACAGATCTGTGTTAGAAGAAGTGCAGCCAGAGTGCTCTTTGGAGACCATGATGGCCAAACATAGCCTCTCATACTTTGGACATATTTTCAAGAGGGACCAGTCCCTGGTGAAGGATATCATGTTTGGTAAGCTGGAGAGTCAGAGAAAAAGAGGAAGACCCCAAGCGAGATGGATTGGCAAAGTGGCAGCATCAATGGGCTCAAGTGTGGCAATAATTGTGAGGTTGACCCAGGACCAGGCAGTGTTTCATTCTGTTGTGCATAAGGTCACTATGAGTCAGTACCTACTCAATGGCACCTAACAACAACATGTTCATTATATTCAGTGGTGGTGGTGGTGGTGGTATGCCATGGAGTCAGTTCCGACTCAAAGCGACCCTGTATAGGGGTGTCTGAGACTGTAAATCTTTATGGGAGCAGAAATTCTCATCTTTCTTCCCTGGAATGGCTGGTAGTTTCAAACTGCTGACCTTGAGATTAGCAGCCTGACTCGTAACCACTATGCTATGTGTAAATTACAAATGATGAACAACCTTAGTACAAAAAAACCTTACTACAGATTCACTATAGTCTAGCATGGGTCAGGAGGTCTATGGGGTGGGTTACCAACTCTAATGAGACTATCTCTCTTCCTGAGATTGAAACACAAAGGAGCGTCTGTTGAGTGAATAGATTGTCTTCTTGTGAAAGAAATCTGGAGATCCAGGCAGAGTTGGATGAGATTACATCCACTTCTCACTTATCATCTGTCTCATTACCCAACTGTTCACATTGATAACAATAGTAAAAAATCTGTCCAGCTAGTTTGTACATTAATGATCTGTGTCTGCCAATAACAAATGCTGATATCTGAGGCAAGAGTAACACTGGTTGTGATTGTTAAGGTTATATGTCAACTTGTCTGAGCTGTCAATCTCAGTGGTTTGGCAGTTATGTAATGATGTAATTTGACTGGAATGACATAGTCATCTTCTGTTTTATGATGGAGCCTTCTTCCATTTTTGCATAATGAACTTTGGAACCTAACTACATTGCAAAGTGAGGAGTGGGTATATAGCCTGTATTTTTCAATTATATTTGCCTCACCCTATTTAGAAACCTGAAACAATAGGTTGCAAGACACAAAATATGTCACGTTTTGTTTCTTGAATGTTTAGCACTTTGATGTGAAATTTATCTGCCTGTGTCTACTTGTCTCTCATCTATCCATTAAACAAATGTTCATATAATGCTGTCACTTTAACAGCTACTGCACTTTACAAATATTAACTTGTTTAACACTTATAGCATCTTACAAGTATAGATATTATTATTATAATTACAAGTTTGAGTTCTAGTCCTCACATCTGCTTTTTGAATGAACTTGAACAAGCCATTAGATTTTTTTAAGTGGCAGATAAGACTTGTCCCATAAACACCTCCTAAGAATGTCATGATTGGGTTAAGTAAATCTCCAAAGATTATTGAAAAATTGCTTTATGAATAGAAAGTGTGTAATCCTAAAATTCTTCTAGTGTTAAGTATTAAGCCACTGAGAGACAGTTGATTCTTTTTCTTATGTAAGTGAATTGTATTTTCTCAAGCTTTAATTCTCATTTGGACTGAATTTGTGTGGAATTATTCTTAGAATAAATTTGAAATCAAGGGCTCTTTCCTCCTTCTTAGATAGCTCACAGTCTCTAATGCTTTATTATACAATGTTAAACCAGAGATGACTAGGTTTTAGTCATTGCATTTTAAAGAAGTCACACTAAATGACTTTTAATAACACATGAAGGAGGAAACCTATTTGATTAGGTGAAATGTCACATGCTAATTATACACTGCAAACTCCTTTGCTGTTCAGTGGCATTTGGTGTAAGAAGTGTCTGTCAGAAAGTCACGTTAAGTACTGAAGTAACTAAAGGACCCAATTTAAAACCCCGACCTTATAACTGGGATCATGAGTAGGGCATTATTGCAAGGCATTTTATTCAGCACATAGTCATTACACAGGAACTATAGGTAGGCCACTATAATTGATGTTGGGGAGAGCATTTTAAAAGTGAGACCTTTCAAAGAAGTATCTGGCTGACAGGTACTTATATGTGTACACTAATCACCTGGACATCTTGTTGTCAGAAACATTCTGATTTGGTAAAGTCTAAGTTGGAGTTCTGGTGTGGTGCTGTGGGTTAATGTGCTGGACTGAAAGGTTAATTTGAACCACAAGGTTGGTGGTTCAAACTCACCGGCCCCTCCTTGGAAACCCTTATGCAGGATCACTATGCGTCAGAACCTACACTATGGCACTTCAAAACAGCAAGTTAGGACCTAGAATTTAACATTTCTTCCAACCTTTCATGGACTCCTGGGGTGCTTTAGAATCAGCACTGGATTGTGAACCACAAGGTCACCAGTTCAAACCCACCAAGCTGCTCCTCAGAAACCCCAAACAGGGTTGCAATGATTTGGAACCAACTCAACAGCATTTAACAACAACAACAGCCTTTCAGATGATGACAAGTTACTGGTCCATGGAAGAATTTTGAGTAACAAAGATGAGTGTGTTTAACTGTAATTTTGATACACTATAAGCAGTCATGGGGGCAGAAATAATATATTCTGGGAGAATAGAGAAGCAGGTGGCTAGCTTTGAGTGTGGTGATCTGAAGAGGCGTCTCATTTCTCAAGCACCTATTGGAGGGAAGAGTATTCAATAACATGCTCCTCCTGGCTGGGGCAACCAGGCATCAGTGGACTAAAGAGGAAGGAGTGTGCGTTAACGTGTTGAATCTGCTGATGAGAAAAGCAAGACTAACAGGCTAGATTGGGGAGGCAATGAAAGGCCTTGGTTGCTTTGTTCATGAATTTGGTCTGTTTACGCCACAGTGATATTGCTGTTAGTTCACAGACTCATAGTGACCCTATGAGGACAGAACAAAAAACTTGCCTGATTCTGCATTATCTTCACAGTCATTGTAACATGCGAATCTGTTGTTGTGCCCATTGTGTATTTTGAGCACCTTTTTTTTCAACCTATGGGGCTCATATGCTAGTACATATGTTCACTCGTGATCCACTGGGCTCTCATTGGAGAGTTTTCAGAAGTAGGTCTCCAACCTTTATTCCTGTTGGTTTGTCATAATGAGGTGGCTTGCAGGTTACTACAATGCTGGAAACTATGGTATTGGTTGTTCAAATAGCAGCTGTGATGATCAGATCTGTTTTAGAACTACAGAGAGGTAGATGGATTAGGGAAGGAAAAATAAATAGAAGCAAAAGATGGTAAGATCTTAGATTTCGAAAATGAGATGGGATTTGGAAAGGTTGAGAAACATTGAAGAAATAATCATTTAGTATTGAAATCAATGTGAGACGAGACAAGGATGACTCTATGCTTTTTAGCTTGAGGTAGAGAGCGTGGTTTCACAACTGATGGTAGGAAAAATGGGAAGAGGGGCAGATTTGAGGCAAGAGATGATGTGTTTAAATTTGTACTTGAAGAGTATAAGTTTTTAGTAGGACATCTGTCCTAGGATGTAACAGGAAATGCCTCTCCGAAACAGGAGGAAGATCAAGAAATGCAAATTTGGGAATCACAAGCAGAAAATCAATAGCTAAAGCAATGAATGTGAATAAAATCACTAAAAGGAGTCGGATGTAGAAAAAAACAAGTAAATGATTAGATTTTGGGGTTAGGGGGAAGTGTTCATTAAGACAAGGGTTTCAAACCCCCTACTTAATCTATTTCTTAGCTCTCTAAATTTTAAGTTGGAATTAAAAAAAAAAAATGTTTGTAGAAGAATGCATTTCACATATAATAAGCAATGCTTTTTCCCTTTCTGTATTGTAGCATGGGTTGATTTTGTAATATAACATCCTTAGCATGAAACACTTTGTGAGATACGTTATTATAACAAGCATAGTCTATTTTGCCTGGACAATTTTTTTTCTCATTAAAAAACCTAATCCATACTTTATTCAGTGTTTCTTAATTTATACCTGATACTCCTTTTTCTGTTCCAAGATTCCAACCAAGATATCGCATTGTATTTGCTTGTCATGTTCCTTAGACTCTTGTGGTCTGCGACAGCTTTTCAATTTTTTCTTGTTTTTGATAACCTTGAGAATTTTGAGAAATACTGAAGAGATATTTTATAGGATGTCCCCTCAGTTGGGATTTGTCAGATGTTTTCCTCATCATTAACAACAATGGATTTTTAGGAGGAAGACTACAGAGGTAAAATGCCACTTTTATCATAACGTGTCAAGAGTACATGCTGTAAACATGGTGTATCCTAGTTGATGGTGACTACGTCGTGTTTTCTGGGTTTATCTACTGTAATATTACTCTTGTATCTCCCCCTGCCCATGCTATATCTTTGAAAGATAGTCACTATGCACAACTATACTTTGTAGTGTAATCCTTGAAGGTGGAATTTCTCCCCCCCCCCATTTATTTATTTACAAATTTATTTACATCAATTTGGATTCATGGATATTTATTCTATACTTTAGGTTATGAGCCAATAAAACCTTATTTTGTTGCTCAGAATTCTTTTGGCTTTGACCATTGGTTGCTCTTTCCATTGGTTCCTGTATCTTTTTTACATACCCCCATCACTGTTTTTTTGTTGTTGTTGTTGTTGTTGTTGTTGTTCTTGAGCACCTCTTACCCTTCTAGTGTACAAGATGTTGCAGGTTCATCTTGTAAATTTCCCACCATGGCCCTACAATCAATCATTTCTCCAGGGAGCTCTGGTTCCTTTACTTGGAGAAAAGTATTAGAAACAAATAAATACCTCGGGACTATGTGTATTCTGATTTTAAATTGATGGAGTAGAAATTTTCTGTTAAGATTTTTATTTCAAAATATGGCAAAATGAAATAACAAGACATACTATTCCAGAAAAACAATAGTTTTGAACCATGCACATAATTACACATTAAAAGAAGAGTACAGAAATGACATGGGAAGCTTAAAAAAAGTCATCTAAAAAATCCACGGGAAGGTATTAGCAAGCCTTTGAAATCTAACTTTTCCTAAGGAGTTTATTTCATAGGAATAAACAAATCCATTTCCCCTCATACTTCTCTTAATAAAAAGTTTCTTTAAAGTAAAATTTTCAATTTTTTGTAAACATGGAAGCATAAGTGTATGAGTAAGACCCCAAAAAACCCCAAACCCATTGCTATCCAGCCGATTCCAATTCACAGTGACCTTATGTAGGGTTTCCAAGACTGTGAATCCATCTTTCTCCCACAGACTCCTGCTGGATTTGAATTGCCAACTTTGAGGTTAGCAGTCCACTACTTAGCTCAAATCTCTTCACAGAAAGCATTTTTTTGATCTTCACAATGTCTCATGGGACAGAAAGGGGCAGGAAAGCTTAATTCCTAGTTGGGTTTAGACCATCAAGAGAAAGAATGGTTTAGAATTTCCCTGTGGTGAAATACAAAGAAACCCATCATCTTCAGCTCTACAACAATGTGGAGCCAGAGTCATAACAAGTGAAACCCCAGGATCAGATTTATGGGCTAAAGAACTGGGTTTAGCTGAATTTTGTGACCACTTGTATATCATTGTTTTTGAGGATCTGAGAGTCTGTATCCATTATTTCTCTTAAATTGAATTCTGAAAATTACAACATTCAATTCAATACATATTTACTAAACTATTTATTATTCTCCATGCTAGAAATAAAGAGGTGACTGTTTCTTGTCCTTAAAGAGCATCCACAAGTAAAATCCATTATGGATGCTAGGAGAATGTTCTGAAGTCACATCATGTTAAAAGTACACTGTATAAAGTTGGTGTTAAGTGTGGGGGAGTCGGTTCTGACTCATAGCGACCTTGTATAGGGTTTCCGAAGAGAGACTGGTGAGTTTGAACTGCCAACCTCGCAGTTCAAACCTCCTTGCAATCCAGCGCATGAACCTGCAGCACCACACCAGGACTCCTGAGTACAAAGTAGAGAGTAGGAATTACAAAGTCGAGAGTGGGAATTTGTCAATGCAACTTGAGAGATTCAGTGAAGCATATAATTATTTGTAGTGACTGATTTATATCCAAACAAATTTTTGTTGGAGTCAAGCATTGTCATTGTCGTTGGGTACTCTGGCGTTGGTTCTGACTCATGGCGGCCCCATGTGTGCAGAATAGAACTCGCCATACGGTTTTCAAGGCTGTGACGTTTTTGGAAGCAAATTACTAGGCTTTCAATGGTGCCTCTGCTGTTGTTAAGAACTGACTCTAGTGAGCCTGAATAGGGTTTATAAGGAGCAGCTGGTGGATTTAAACTGCTGACCTTGTGGTTAGCAGCCCAGTGCTTACCCTATACAGTCACATATGATCCCCAAAGATACTTCTAGGTGGATTCAAACTACTAATGCTTCAATTAATAGACAACAGAACCCTATGCTGCATCCAGGGACTCCCCAGTCTTGCATTGTTGTTGTTAAGATCTGCCAAGCCAGTTCCAACTCATAGTGACCTTGTATGGGATTTCTGAGGAGTGGCTGGTGAATTTGAACCACCAGCCTTGCGATTCAAACGACCTTGAAGTCCAGTGCCTATCCTACAGTTCCACGCCAGGACTTCCCCAATCTTGCATAGAACCTAATTTATCATCAATCAATAATAATGTATTCATCAATGTAACACATTCTACTAATGCTGGTAAAAGATGGATACAGAGAAAGTGCTATTCAATAAGGATATAAGGAAATAAGTCTGTTATTTAATAAGGATCTCATTGAGTGATACATAAGAGGCAGTGAATAGATGAACTGTCTTCATATATTATGAAAGAATACTATTATTTCTTTAAGAATTAAATCTCTTCAGTAGTTTACCCTAAAACAGATCCATTTTAGAAAGGCACTCTAGCTGGGTACTTATAGATGATTATAGTCTAATACTGAAAATGAGTAAATGAATCTTGGCTTTTGTAGTTATGTATCCTGGAAGCTAATTAGACACATTTATTTACCAAGCTATGCTTTATGAATACTATTTCATTCTAATATTTAAGTAGTCACAGAAAAGTTTTTAATAAATAAAGCACATCAAATACGCTATTTTAAAAATAATGTCTTTAACATTCAAAGAATAGTTCATTTTATTTTTCTTATGCTTTCTGTTAAGGAAAGAAAAATCAGGAATTTGTTATGCTTGCTTTTCCAGTACTTGTCAATTTAACTTACTGTGGTGATTTGTGATTTGTGAGTTGCTGTAATGCTGGAAGCAATGCCACCAGTATTTTTAATACCAGCAGCATTACCCATGATGGGCAGGTTTCCAAGCTAAGATAGACTAGGAAGAAGGCGAGGCAGTCTGCTTTTAATGGTTGATCATTGAAAACCTTATGAATAGCAGTGGACCATTGTCAGATAGAGTGCCAGAAGAGGAACCCCTCAGTCACTCAAAATACAACTGGGGAAGTGCTGCCTTGTAATAGTAGTTACTGTTGTTAAGAGCCATTGAGTTGTTGACTTATAGCAACCCTGTCTAGGGTTTCTGAGGCTTTATATTTTTGCAGGAACAGAAAACCACATCTTTCTCTTGTAGAGTGGCTGGTGGGCTTGAACCTTAGACCTTGTGGTTCACAGTTCAGTGCTTATCCATATGGAGCCAGTGCACTCCCCAATAGTAGAGTTGACCATAATGACACACATAGAGTTAAGATTTCAAGACCTTCATTTGCACAATTCAAATGAGAAATAGCTGCAAACATCCATTAATAATCAGAATGTGGCGTGTATGAAATATGAATCTAGGAAATTTGGAAGTTGTCAAGAATACAATGGAAAACATGAAGATAGTTATCCCAGGCAACAGTAAACTGAAATGGACTGTTATGGGACATTTTGAACCAAACAATCATATGTTTTACTATTCTGGCACAGCAAACTGAAGAGAAATGACATCACATTCATTATCAAAAAGAACATTTCAAAATCTATCTTGAAGTACAATGCTGCCTGTGATAGTATACTATCCATATGCTTAAAGGAAGGCCAGTTAATATGACTATTTTCAAATTTATGCACCAAACACAAAAACCAGTGACAATGATATCAAAGAGTTCTACCAACTCAGGTAACATAGTTGTCACGAGTTGGGCTGTGAACCTCAAGGTCAGCAGTTTGAAACTACTAGCTGTTCCACATGAGAAAGATGAGGCTTTCTGCTCCTGTAATGATTTACAGCCTCAGAAACCCTATCCAGGGTTGCTATGAGTTGGAACCGACTCCACGGCACACCACAAACAACAACCACTTCTTCATTCTGAAATGAATCAAACATGCAATCAAGATGCATTGATGAGTACTGGTGATTGGAATGTGAAAGCTGGAAAAAAAAAAAGAAAGGGTCAGTCATTGGAAAACATGGCCTTCGTGATCGAAATGATGCTGGAGATCACATTATAGAATTTTGAAGGACCAATGACTTATTCATTGCAAATATTTTTTCAGCAACATAAAAGGCAACTGACTGTACACCTGGACCTCCCAGATGGATACACAGGAATCATCTGTGAGAAGAGATGATGGTGGTAGTTGTTGTGTGCCATTGAGTTGGGTCCTACTCATAGGAGTCCTTTGTAGGGTTTCTGAAGCTGTAAATTTTGAGGGGAGCAGAAAGCCTCATCTTTATCCCATGGAGTATCTGGTAGATTCAAACACTTGACCTTGCAGTTATTAGTCCAACTCTTAACCCACTGCACTATCAGAGCTCCTTAAAGAAATGACAGAGAAGCTCATGCAAGTTCAGCCTGAAGCTGAAGAAAATTAAAGCAATTCCACGAGAATCAAAATGTTACTTTGAGTGTATCCCACTAGAATTTAGAGATCATCTGATCATCTCAAGAACAGAATTGATGCATTCAATACTAATGATCAAAGACCAGATAATGGTGGGATGGAATCAATAACACAATCCATGGAAAAAGCCAAAAGTCATTAAAAAGATAAGAAAGAAAGAAAAGACCAAAAAGGAAGTCAAAATAAACTCTGAAACTTACCCTTGAGTGTAAAGAAACTAAAAGGACTGGAAAAAAAATGAAGCAAAATAGCTGAAGAGTAAATTTCAAAGGGCGACATCAGAAGACAAAGTTTTCTTATAAAGAGATGTGCACAGACCTGGAGTTAGAAAACCCAAAAAGAAAATCATGTTCAGCATTTCTCAAGCTGAAAGAACTGAAAAAATAATCCAAGCTTCAGGTTGCATTTTTAAAGGATTCTATGCACAAAATATTGAATGACACTGGAAACATCAAAGAATTGGTCAATGTTCAATCCTTTCAAGAGGTACCATATGATCGAGAACCAACGCTACCGAAGGAAGAAGTGCAAGCAGCACTGACGTAATTGATGGAATACAAATGGTAATGTTTCAAATAACTGATGTAGCATTGCAGTCACTGACTTGACTATGTGAAGAAATTTGGAAGACAGCTTTTTGGCCAATGGATTGGAAGAGATCTGTATTTGTGCTTATTCCAAAGAAAGGTGACTCTTTGGAATGCTGAACTCACTGAATAATATCATTAATATAGCATGCAAGTAAAATTTTGCTGAAGATAATTAAAGAAAAACTATTGCAACCGTACATTAACAGGGAGCTGTCCCAAACTCAAGCCAGATTCAGTAGAGGCCTTGGAAGACGGCCATCATCGCTGATGTCCGATAGATCTTGGTTGAAAATAGAGAATACTAGAAAGATACTTGCACTTTCTTGACTATCTAAAGGCATTCAACTGTGTGGAACATAACAAACTATGAATCACATTGTGAAGAATGAGTATTCTACAGCACTTAACTGTGCTCACGAGGAACCTGCATATAGACCAAGAGGCAGTTGTTAGAACAGAACAAGGGGATACTGAATGGTTTAAAATCAGGAAAGGTGTGTGCCAGGTTTGTATCCTTTCACTATAATAATTTGATCTGTATGTTGAACAAATAATCTGAGAAACTGGATGATATGAAGAAGAATGTAGCTTCAGTATTGGAGGATGTCCAACTTGTGATATGCAGATGACACAACCTTGCTTGCTGAAAGCCATGAGGACTTAATGTATTTACTGATTAAAATCAAAGACTACAATGTCTCATGGGACAGAAAGGGGCAGGAAAGCTTAATTCCTAGTTGGGTTTGTACCATCAAGAGAAAGAATGGTTTAAAATTTCTCTGTGGTTTAAATACAAAGAAACCCATCATCTTTAGCTCTAGAAGGATATAGAGCCAGAGTCATAACAAGTGAAACCCCAGGATCAGATTTATGGGCTGAAGAACTAGGTTTAGCTGAATTTTGTGACCACATTGTACCTCAGTGAAATAAAAATCCTCCCAAGTGGACCAATAAATAACATCATTATAAATGGAGAAAACTTTGAAATTGTCCAGGACTTCAATTTGCTTGGATCCACAATCAATTCTGATTAAATCAATAAATCAAACGATGCATTAGTTTAGTCAAAATCTAATTCAAAACACTTGTTTAAAATGTTTAAGAACAAAGATGTCAATTTGAGGACTAAGGTGCTCCATGTCCAAGCCATGATATTTTCAATGGACTTATATGCATGTGAAAATCAGATAATTAATAAGGAAGACCGTAGAAGAATTGGTGCATTTGAATTATCATGTTGGCAAAGAATATTGAGAATACTATGGGCTGCCAGAAGAACAAAGCAATCTATCTTGGAAGAAGTGCCGCCAGAATATGCTTTAGAAGCTACATGGCGAGACTCGGTCTGTTGTGCCTTGAACATACAATCAGGAGGAACCAGTCTTTGGAGAAGTACATCATGCTTGGAAAAGTTGGGCGCCAATGAAAAAGAGGAAGACCCTCAGCAAGATGTATTGGTACAGTGGCAGCAACAATGGACTCAAACCTGACAATTGTAAAGATGGCGTAGGATCAGGCAGTGTTTGGTTCTGTTGTGCATGAAGTTGCCAAGGGTTGGAACAAACTCAAAAGCACTTAACAATAACAACATACTTGCTTCTTCTCCTTCATCCTTACTCTCTAAGAACCAAAATATAGCTCTATTATTGCTGTTGTTGTTAGGTGCTATAGAGTGGGGTCCAATGTGCACCTATCCTATGCACAACAGAACCAAACACTGTTCACTCCTGTGCCAGTCTCACAACTGTTGTACTTGAGCCCATTGCTGCTGCCACTGTGCCAATCCATCTCATTGGGGGATCTTCCTCTTTTTCACTCATATAGCTCTAGAGCCTCGTTTTTTTAGTTTGTTGTGAAGTGCCGTTGAATCAATTCCAACTCATAGCAACACTGTATAGGGTTTCAGAGGAACAGCTGGTGGTTTTGAACTTGAAGACCTTGTGGTTCAATGTCTAGTGCTTATCCTACAGTTTAACCTTTTTATGAGAATTCTGCCTTTTCTTTTCTTTCTTTTTTTTTTCTATATTTTTTGTGGGACAGCATTTTGGTGTACTGACTTCATCAAATTCTGATTATTGGTCTGTTACATTCAATTACTTATTCATTTATGTATTTGACAAATAGATAGCAAATTATTCCTACATTCCAGTCACTGTTGTAAATATTTAGAATACAGCCTTGAACAAAATAGACAAAACCCTTGTCCTCACAGTGCTCACAGTAGAAGGAGAGAGGCAGACAGTAAACAAACAAGAAATGTTATATGTCAGAGGATGGTAAACACTTTGGAGAAAAGCAAAGCAGGCACAGAGTTAATTTTCCAAGATTTTATAAAGTGTATCCTACATCTGAAGTTGTCATTCCTTGAGAATAAATAACATTCATTCAACTAAGCTCTCTGAGACTTCTCTGTTGTTCTCTGGATTAAATTACTGATCCCGTAGACCTTATCAACGAGGGAGGTCCTTTGTGAGACAGGAAATGATTGTTTGCTTTACATGGCAGTCTGCCTGTGAGAGTCTGGAAATATTCTAAAAGCAGCTTCACTCCTTAGGGAAGATACTTGATTAAAAACAAAACCATGAAAAACAGCACTTATTTTAACCTGAGATGGATAAAGACTCTAATCAATGCCATTTTGAATCTGGATTAATAAATTCTGCCCCTGGCACTTTCTTTGAAAACCATAGGTGGAGTCCTCATCACTTGCAGAGCAAATACTTTTGAGACATAAAAATAACTGGTGTTCTCAGCAGGTTTACATGAAAGTTTATCAGGCAGTCAGTAGTTTTCCTTCAGTTAGTTTGTTTTGTTGTAATTTTGAGGTAGAGAACAAAACATCCACATTCTGTTTTCTCTTGAATGATGCTCTGTGACCCCTCTATTTAAGAGTGAGGCTGGCCCAATTTAGGAACTCATCCTGCTCTGGTTTCTTTGTGACTGGAAAGTAATTTTAACTATGAAAAAAATATAATACCTTTTTATGAACTTTTTGTTCAAATATAGATGGAGACAAAGTTAATATTTATAGTTCTGCACAAGACATCTTTAAAATACTTAAGAGCAAACATGTCAATTTGAGAACTAAGGTGCACCCAAGCCATGGTATTTTCAATAACCTCATATGCATGTGAAAGTTAGACAGTGAATAAGGAAGACCTAGAAGAATCGATGCTTTTGAGTTATGGTGTTGACGGAGAATATTGAAATTACCATGGACTACCAAAAGAGCAAATAGATCTGTGTTGGAAGAAGTACAGCCAGAGTGCTCCTTGGAAGCCAGGATGGCCAGACTTCGTCTCTCATACCTCAGACATATTATCAGGAGGGACCAGTCACTAGAAAAGGATATCATGTTTGGTAAAGTGGAGGGTTGGAGAAAAAGAGAAAGACCCCTAATGAGATGGATTGATACAGTGACAGCAGCAATGAGTTCAAACGTAGCAATGATTATGAGGTTAGTGTAGGACCGGATGGTAGGTATTTCACTCTGTTGTGCAAGGGGCGCTATGAGTCGGTACAGACTTGATGGCACCTAACACCAACATGCTTATCCTACAATGCAACAACTAGTCTAGTTGTATTTCCTTGGTCAAATTACTTGAGTTCAGCCTGCCTCAGCATCATAAAATGTAGTATGAAATAATTGTGGTGCATGATCTTACTCTTCTTGTTGTTGCTAAGCGTCATTGAGTTAGTTGTGATTCATAGAGACCTTGTATGGAGCTTCTGAGGATCAGCTATCTATACTGACTATGATGTCAGTATGGATAAAACTTTGTTTTAGTTATCTAGTGTTGCGATAACAAAAATACCACAGGTGATGGCTTTACAAGTGGACTTTATTCCATTTAGGAGCTAGAAGTCAAAATTCATTGTATTGGCTCTGGATTCTCACTTTTGTGTCCTCTCAGCATCAGTAGGGTCAGCATTCCTTGAAGAATCAATCTTCCTCTAGACCTAGGAACTTCATAGTGCAGGGAGCCCACATTCACGTGACACACTCCACTTCTGACTCTTCTTTCTTGGTGGTAGTAGATCTCTCTGATCTCTGTTCCTTTCTCTCTCCTTTTATCCCTTGTAAGTAAAAGGAGTTGCAGGCCACACACCAGGGAAAGGCCCTTATATCAGATCATCATTGAGATGGGACTAAGGGTGCTGCATCCCACCCTTAATTTTCTTCTTGGTTTATCACATCAGATTACATCATGGCTGGGGGATTGTCATACAATGGCCATATTACATCATTACATAATTTCCAAACTGCTGTGAATTATGGCACAGCCAAGCTGACACATTTTTAGGGCACACAATTCAATCCATGATACATCTCCAATGTAAAGAAGACAAAATTCCCATAACTGGACCAATAAGCAATATCACATTAAACATAGAAAGAAGTTGAAGTTGTCAAGGATTTTGTTTTACTTGGATTCACAATCTACACCCATGGAAGCAGTAATCAAGAACTCAGACGATGTGTTACATTGGAAAAATCTACTACAAAAATTTCTTTAAAATCTTAAAGAGGAAAGATGTTAAAGAGCAGAGACTAGGGTGTATCTCATGCAAGCCATGGTATTTTCAATCACCTCACATGAATGGGAAAGACCAAAAATGAACAAGGAAGACAGGAGAAGAGTTGGTGCCTTTGAATTATGACATTGGTGAAGAATATTGAATATACCATGGCCTGTCAGAAGAATGAACCAATCTGTCTTGGAAGAAGTAAAGTTAGAATGATCCTTAGAAGTAAGGATAGCATGCCTTGTTCTAATGTGCTTTGGACATGTTATCAGGAGGGACTAGTCCCTGAAAAGAACATCATGCTTGGTAGAGTAGAGAGTCAGCAAAAAAGAGGAAGACCCTCTGCAATAATGGACTCAAAATAGGAACGATTGTGAGGATGATGAAGGACCGAGTTGTGTATCTGCTGTCCGTAGAGTTGCTATGAATGGGAACTGCCTCAAAGGCACCTAACAACAATAACAACATGGGTTTCTTTTCCTTTATTACTATAATAATTTCTTTTACTACCACAATCTTTTTATTTATTACTTTAATGCATTGATATAAAATTTTATCAAATGATGCTAAAATATTTGTTGAATGAATGAATAAGAAACTTATGATAGGAATCACTGTCAAAAGATTCCCAACTGATGGGTATACCAGCCTGGAGCAGCTAGAAGAACAGAAGATACTTCTTGAAAAAAAGACCCACAGGAAAAATACAAAACAATAGAGGCAGACCGACTGATTACTACAAGAACAAGTAAATTGCTTGCCCAGGAGATATCAAGGCAAGTGGTCGGATCCCCTCAGAGCAAACCCCCTTCCAAGACTAAGACTCAATGGGAATACACACTCTGATTAGTGACCATGTTCGTCACTGATAAGGGGAAGGGAGGGACAAACAGCAATGAAGTTGTGAGCTAAGCCCTACAACATTCAAAAGACTCCTGTGAACCCAGGTGGAGACCTGGTTGGTCAGCAGTGTGGCAAGACCTGGGGACTCTTGGGCCCAGAGTCAGTGTCATAGCCACAGAAGACTAGAGTCTAGAGTGAAGCATCCAGCTGATAAGATGAGAGGGCATATGCACAAGATCATCCACACTTGCAGATAATACACACTTGACCTGGCTTCAATGACTGGATGATCAGAACTCAACTAGAAGAAGAAAGAAGAGGAAAAAAAGAATAATCTGATACAATTTGATGAACTTGATCTACACCTATGGATGCAATAGCTCAAAAGAGGGAAAAAAATCTTTACAGCAAGCATCATTTCTACCCCCTCCATACACAGGGGTGGGCAACTTGAACATTGGCTACCCAAAATGAGCTACAAAGGCAAGAAGTGACTGGCTTACAAGCTTTCAAGAGGGAACATTGATCCAAAAGGCGTGGAGGAAGGGAGAATTACCACTGAGTAGTAACCAATCTGTGTAGGCGGGGCTGATGAAAGGAGATGAGGATAGGGTCTCTTGTGATACAATAGTGAATAATTGTTATCACGAGTGATTGTGAGGGTTGGAAATGTAAAGGTAGACATTTTGTAGCAAGGAGGGGAGTGATTAACTTTTCAGCCTAGGAGCGGAGGTCCCTGGACCATCAAGGGAGAAGAGCAGAAAGTGGGACTGTACACAGAGAAGCAGTGACACCACAGATGGAGGCAGAGACGATGACGTGGAGAGATGGAGCAGCTGAGGATTTTAAACACAGAGAGGGAGAAGGGCTTTGTGCTGATGACCGGGGGTGGGGCAGGCTTGTAGGGTATACCAAATTGAAAAAAAAGATTCCCAACTAAATATTGCAAGAAAGTTAGGGATATGCAAAGTGAGGGATTTAAAATTAGGAACTGTATTGGTTAGACCTTGAAAACAGAATATGTTTTATATTCCTCTCAGTCTAAAAATGCCCATATATATATATGACCTTACCAACTGCAAGATCAGCAGTTCAAACCCACCATCTTATCCTTGGCAATGCTGTACAGGGTCACTATGAGTCTGAACTGACTTGGAAGTATATATATATATATTGTTGTTAGGTGCATTGAGTCGGTACCGATCCATAGCAGAAAGAAACACTGCCCGATCCTGGGCCAACCTCACTACTGTTGCCACGTTGAGACCATTGATGCTGTCACTTGGCCAATTCATCTCGTTGGGGGTTTTCCTCTGACCCTTTACCTTACCAAACATGATATCCTTCTCCAGTGATTGGTCCCTCCTAACACTGTCCAAAGAATGAGAGACGAAGTTTGGCCATCTTGGCCTCTAAGGAGTACTCTGGCTGCACTTCTTCCAAAATGGATCTATTGGTTCTTTTGGCAGCCCATGGCACTTTCAATATTCTCCTCCAACACCACAACTCAAAAGCATCAATTCTTCTAGGATCTTCCTTATTCACTGTCCAGCTTTCACATGCATATGAGGTTATTGAAAATACCATGGCTTGGGTCAGGCACACCTTAGTCCTCAAGCTGACATTATTGCTCTTCAACACTTTAAAAAGGTCTTGTGCAGTAGATTTGCCTAATTATATATATATACAAACCCTGTACAGGGTCGCTATGGGTCGGAACTGACTCGATGGCACATAACAACAACAACAACAACCATAAGTATTTAAAACTGGAAGGTACATTTAAATAATGCAGGGCATTCAATTTATTAACCTTCTAGGAGAGGAACACTATACTAGAAAAATGAATGTAAATAGCAAAAGAAAAGAGCAGTCATTGCTCTTAGCGATCGATCTGAAGGAACCATACCAAATAAATAAAGAAATAAACCCAGGACAACCTATAAAACATCAGGTAATTTTGGACATTCATACCTTTCAGCTCTAAGTTTGTGTCAAAATATTTAATTTTAAAAGTACTCTATAGCACATAAACTTTCCCTTAAATTGGAGCCTAATGAAAAATCTTAAGCGATCATTTCATACTTTTTTTTTTTGTACATCAAAGGTACAATGCTGTGAAAAATGCATTTCTACTTAAACCTATTATTGCTACTGTCACTGATTTCTGCTCCAAACTCCTAGAACTTTATTTCCTGTTTAAATAGTCAACCTTTTCACTTTCTCTTCATTTCTGTCTTCAATATTATAAGTCAACTTTCTCCCCCAAATTCCCATGGCCATTCTTTAAAGAAGAAGCATTATTTGTTCTTTAGGAGCCTTTCAAATTTGGATGAAAACAAAACAAGACAGAACAGACAGTGCATTGAAATGTAGAAACTCAGCAAAAGCAAGGCTTATCCACTAGCAACGCAAATCACATTCAGAAACCAGGTTTGGAGGATTTTGGATACAAATTTATATCTCAGCAAATTGCAAATTACTATGTATTGTCAAGCTTACACTTACAAGTAGTTGAAAGCATTAAGGCTAATAAGCAAATGTGCAGCACCCACAGCAGAGATTGCAAACTACAGGACCACAAATGCCATCAGAGGGCTGCATTTGGTCTGCATAGGGTTTGCTTTCTCTTTCATATTAAGTATTTGCCACATTTTAAATGTCAGCATAATGCACACAAAATCCAGATTTCAGCCTTCGATGCTACAGTAACATCAGTGCATGTCCTACAAAGCAGAAACTGGCTGCAGCTAAGACTACATTCCCACAGGTTCTCTAGTTAGCCAGAGTCCATGTCTGGCCCTAACTACTTCTCAGCAGTAAACAGCTCTACATTGATACAAAGTACTGATGGGTCTATTTTCCAAAGGACCATTGAGCAAACTGATGTTTCCTGTTTTTGCTTTTAGTGAATTAAACTTGCTCATTTGGTGACTGGATTTTGTTGAGATGGCTTTAAGCATGTTGATATTTGGTCATCTGTTTATAGAGGAATGTTGGAACTTGGCTTTTGACCTCCAGATTTGGCTGCTCTGTTCCACCAAGGTTGGATGAGGTCACTTCTACTTCCCAAAGACATTTTACTGACTATTTAAGTTTGGCAAGTACTGAAGTGTGGCCTTTTAGAGACTTCTTCTCTCTCAGGGGCCTGAGAAAAAATAACATGGCCAATGACCTTTTTTTCTCCTATGTCTCATTTCTCAGGTTGGTTATGAAGGTGACCCAGACCAGACCATCTCCTTTCTAGGTCTGGCCTCATATCTTTCTCATTCATTCATTGGTCTCTTGTATGAATTGAGCCTGTCAGAGAAGGAGCCAGAATCTTCAATGGCCCGGGGCAGGCTGTTTCTAGGTATTGGGCCAAAACTTTTTGGAGCTTGTCTTTCTTGATGTGTTTCCTCTGTTCTTAGAAGGTGGACGTGAAGTTGATGAGAGCTGAGAGTTAGATTTGGGTTTGAGAAAAACAAGCAAGGCATATCCCGACCAAATTAGAATGGTGGCTTATTAGGTTGTCCAGACATAGAGAAAAGGAGATCTCTGTGATTAACTGACTTCTTTAGAATACTATATTGGAATTTGGGGTCAAAGTCACTCCAAAAATTGTTTCTGTTGCTACAAAAAGCACATGTTGTTGTTGTTGTTGTTAGGTACCATCAAGTCGGTACCAACTCATAGTGACCTTGTGCACAGCAGAACGAAACTCTGCCAGATCCAGGGCCAACCTAACTATTGTTGCCATGCTTGAGTCCATTGATGCTGCCACCTGGCCAATACATTTTCCTGGAGGTCTTCCTCTTTTTCTCTGACCCTCCACCTTACCAAACATGATATCCTTCTCCAGTGACTGGTCCCTCCTGACAATACGTCTGACGTATGAGAGACAAAGCTTGGTCATCAAGGAGCACTCTGGCAGCACTTTTCCCAAAATGGATCTATTGATTCTTTGGCAGCCCATGGCACTTTCAATATTCTCCTCCAACACCATAACTCTATGGTCTTCCTTATTCACTGTCCAGCTTTCACATGCATATGAGGTTATTGAAAATACCATGGCTTGGGTCAGGTGCACCTTAGTCCTCAAGGTGACATCTTTGTTCTTCAACACTTTAAAAAGGTCTTGTGCAGCAGATTTGCCTAAAGCAATACGTCATTTGATTTCTTGACTGCTTCTTCCATGAGTGTTGATGGTTGATCCGAGAAGAAAGTCCTTGACAACTTCAATCTTTTTTCCATTGATAAGAATGCTGTTTATTGGTCTAGTGGTGAGGATTTTTGTTTTCTTCACATTGAGATGTAATCCATACCGAAGGCTGTGCTCTTTGATCTTCATCAGTAAATGTTTTAAGTCCTCTTCACTTTCAGCAAGCAAGGGTGTGTCATCTGCATATCACAGGTTGTTAATGAGTCTTCCTCCAATCTTGATATCACGTTTTTCTTCATATAACCCAACTTCGTGGATTATATGCATGTAAATGTTAATTTACTATGATTTATTGGCAGAGAGCTTTGTCCCTGGTGAATTAGCTTAAATATCGTTTGTTTGGGTCCATGTTATACTCTGTATTTTGACTTCAACAGTACCATCTGTAATTGGAGTCCAGGTGCAGTTGTCTAGAACTGAACTCGAATTCAGTTCCAGTAGGATAAGCACTGGACTGTTAACGACAGGGTTGGCAGTTCAAACCCACCAGTCACTCCTCAGGAAAAAGATGCACTTGTCTGTACACTAAAGATTTTCAGCCTTAGAGCTGCTGTGTCGTGTCGCTCTGAGTCACATCGACTTGATGGCAGTGAGATAGCTGTAACTTTTTTGACAAAACCTTTTTTATTTTTATTTAATTCTACTTTTGCCTAGTACAACATTTTCTTTGTAATAACTGTTACAAAAACATACTTGGTGTTGAGACTTAAAAAAATTAGCAGCAATACCCAACCCCTGAGCAAAATATCTCTTTTGACTTTTTTATAATGATCTGATTTCACAGTTACTTCTTACCTTAAAATACTTTATAATCTTCTTTTTTCCCAATTATCAAATAAAAGAAGTTATAAATTCATAAAATTTGTGAATTCAAGCATTTAAATTTGATCTTTAAAAGACATTTTGACGGTTAATTGTATATTCTTAGAATACAATGCCAAGGATAAAAATGGTAGGAATGCTAAATTAGAAATGCTAAATTTCAGTTGCTTTGAAAATGGACTTTTTCTTTTGAATGTATTACAAATTATTGTTAACTCCTGCTGTAGTATTTAAATAATTATTTTGTTAAGTAAGTTAGATGGTGCCTTTAAAGATCTAACCAAATTTACTTGTTTTCATACTACTAGGAGGTTTGGGCTCGTGGGATCTGCTCATTTGCCTGTCTTCGCGGAAGGCTGATGGAAAGCCCTGTATATCCAAGGAAGACCTGTGTTTGTTAAGTTTACATCAAAAGGTAAATATTTTCTTCTTAAAGCATCCAGACTTTCTGAACCTACTGAAACTCAAGGAACCTTTGAAAGGATTGCCCTGATTCATACCATAAGGACAAACAAATCTGTGTTGTATCAAGTGCAACCAGAGTCTCTGTGGAAGGCAGGATCAGGAGACTTCATCTCTCATACTTCAGACATGGTATCAGGAGGGGCCGGTCCCTGGAGAAGGGCATCATGCTTGGTAAAGTGGAGGGTCAGCGAAAAAGAGGAAACCCCTCAATAATATGACTGACACAGTGGAAGCAGCAATGGGCTGAGTATAACAATTGTGAGGATGTCACAGGATGAAGCAATATTTTGTTCTGTTTTGCACAGGGTCGCTAAGAGTTGGAACAGACTTAACAGCACTTAACAACAACAACAGCTTATGCTGTGTTTCTCTAGAGAAGCATAACACGTAAAACTTATATGTATATGAGATGACCAGCTTCTGGTTACAGAAACAAATAAATTCAAGGGAAGCAAATTAGATGGCAAACTGCTGATGACTCCCAAGATTGGCAGGAAATAGGGTAGGTTGTTGTTGTCATTAGGTGCCATTGATATAGTTCCAACTCATAGCAATCCTATGCACAACTGAAAGAAATACTGGCTGCTCCTGGGCCATCCTCACAAATGTAGGTGTGCTTGAGCCCATTGCTACTCAATGCTCCACTTCACCAAGCATGATATTCTTCTCCGGAGACTGGCCCTTCTTAATAACATGTTTGAAGTATGAGAGTAAAAGTCTTGTCTCTTGACTTTCAAGGAACACTCTGACTATGCTTCTTCCAACAGAAATTTGTTTGTTCTTTTGGCAGTCGATAGTACTTTTTTTTTTTTCCCAGTTCAGTGAAAGTGAAACTTTATTGAGGGCCCAGAGCCATGGGGCTCAGAAGAACCCCACTACCGGGAGGTAGGGGAGCCAGCAGAGAGGTGTCCTTATTTGACCTTCTTCTTGGGTTGCATGTTGTGGGTGTGGCCACATTTCTTCTTGCGGCAGTTCCCACGGCAGTTCACAGCACAGGGGTGGAGCGAGCCTAGCACTTGCGGCGGATCATATTGTCTCAGTTGTACTTCTGGGCGAGCCGGTGCAGGGAAGGCTCAATGATGCCATCGCGCAGACGCAGCACCAGACGCAGGGTGGACTCTTTCTGGATGTTGTAGTGTGAGACAGTGGCCATCCTCTAGCTGTTTACCAACAAAAATCAGACGCTGCTGGTTAGGAGGGATACTCTGCTTGTCTTGGATTTTGGCTTTGACATTCTCCATGGTGTCACTGGGCTCCACCTCAAGAGTGATGGTCTTGCCTGTCTGGGGTCTTCACAAAGATCTGCATCTCTGCGTCTGCCGCTTGGCTGCCTTGCTGAAGAGAGTCAATAATACTTTTAATATTCTCCTCCAACGCCATAACTCAAATGCATCAATTCTTCTATGGTCTTCCTTCACTCTCCAACTTTCACATGTATATGAAGTTATTGAAGATTACATGACTTGGGTCAGGCGCACCTTAGTTCTCAAACTGACATCTTTGTTCTTGAACATTTTAAAGCAGTTTCGTGCGTGCAGCAGATTTGCCTAATGCAATAACGTGGTTTAATTTCTTGACTGCTGCTTCCGTGAGTGTTGATGGTTGATATAAGCAAAATGAAGTCTTTACAACTTCAATATTTTCTCCATTTATCTTGCTGTTGTTTATTGGTCCAGTAGTGAGGCTTTTTGTTTTATTTGCATTGAGGTGCAACCCATACTGAAGACTGTGGTCTTTGATCTTCATGAGTAAGTACTTTAAGTCCTTTTTGCTTTCAACAAGCAAGGTTGTATCATCAGCATATTGCAGGTTGCTAATGAGCCTTCTTCCAAACATAATGCCACATTTTTCTTGATAAAATCTGGCTTCTTCAGTTTTGTGCTTAGCATATAAATTGAATAAGTATGGTGAAAGAACACAACTCTAATGCACATCTTTGTTCATTTTAAACTATTCAGTGTTCCCTTGTTGTGTTGGAACAACTGCATCTTGGTCTATGTATATTTTCAGATTTGAGTATAACATTTTATTTTTAAATGATCTATGCAAGGAGAAGAGTCCTGGTGTGGCACTGTGGGTTAATGCGTCAGACTGCAAAGTCCTTTGAACTGCAAGTTTGGTGGTTCAAGCTTACCAGCCGCTCCTTGGAAACCCTATACAGGGTGACTATGGGTCAGAATCGACTCGACAACACTTAACAACAGCAACTACAAATACAAGGAGACGTCAAAAGGTCCATGTAAGAAAAATTCCATCATCTTATAATTCCATTTTTCCATAAACTTTTTGAATCCTCCGTGTATAAGACGAAATGCACAATAGCTTTTTAAAAGTGTAAAATTCAGCATAACTAGAACAGAAATAACAAGAATGTGAAGAATGTAGCCCATGTTACAACCGAAATCATTAGCTCTAGAAACTGTTGAAATGGAGTGGGCATAGCTGTGTATATTTTCACCAAAAATAAAATATTAAAAAATGGTAAAAGTTCTCTTTCCAAATGTTTATAGATTTCATCAGCGCCAAGATTATCAACACACAAAAAAAGTCTTAAAAATTTGGAACCATTTCACCTCTGGGGAAAGTTCCAATTGGCTACGCCCTTTCCATGAAATGGTCATCATTTTTGTTTGTTTGATAGGAATTTCCTTAACCTCAGCTGATGACAATAAAGTAGTTTCACTCAGTAAGAACCCACAGAATATTATCTACAAATCTATAGTCTATGGAGTATTGTTTACTGTGGCCATTTTCTCATCCAACCTAGGAGAATCTTTATTTTCTAAATCACTATTTTGACTTTTAAAATCTTAAATTATAATAATACATTACAATAAAGTTTATATAATTTATCATTTTATAAAAATGATATTCAGTATTAACTATGTATGTTGTGAGAACTTTTATAAATGTGTTTAGAGGAAGGGAGTTGAAAAAGGTAAAAAATTACAAAAAAAATTATCCTGGTATGGCGCTGTAGAATAAGTACTAGATTGCTAATCACAAGGTTGGCAGTTCAAATCCACTAGCTGCTCCTCAGAAACCCTATAGAGGGTCACTATGCTTCCGAATGGACTCAATGACACTTAACAGCAACAACATAAAATACTTACAATGTGCTTGGCACTCTGCTGGACAATGTGTACATGCTTTATTGTTGAGACCTGTAGGATAAGCACTGGACCCAAAGGTCAGTTTGAACCTCAAGATTGCAGTTCAAATCCACCAGCTGCTCCTTGGAAACTCTATACAAGGTCAGTATGTGTCGGAACTGAGTTAATGGCACTCAACAACAACAACAAATAGCAAGTCTAGCAGAAAAGTGCCAAAACCAATAACCATTTTTCAGTCCCTCACTAGTCTAAACTAATCTGTTGATAATTTTGCAGTTGATAATCTTTATAATACCTCTGTGATAACTAATACTTTGTGTCAACTTGACTTGATTTTCTGTGATTTGGCCATTGAGATGCAATTTATTAAGATATCCCCCATGATGTGATTTGTTAAAATAAACTAATTATAAGCGGATTAAGAGTGGGATAATTCTTGTTGTTGCTAAGTGCCGTCGAATAGGTTCCCACCCATAGTGATCCAATATAGAGTTTCCGAGGAGTGGTTGGTGAGCTTGAACTGCCAACCTTGTAGTTCAAAGCAACCTTGCAGTCTAGCGCATTAACCTGTGTTGTTGTTAGGTGCCATCGAGTTGGTACTGACTCATAGCGACCTTATGCACAGCAGAACAAAACACTGCCCGATCCTGGGCCAACCTCACTGCTGTTGCCACATCATTGATGCTGCCACTTGGTCAATCCATCTCGCTGGGGGTCTTCCTCTTTTTCTCTGATCCTCCACCTTACCAAACATGATATCCTTCTCCAGCAACTGGTCCCTTCTGACAATATGTCCAAAGTATGAGAGACAAAGTTTGTCCATCCTGACCTCCAAGGAGCACTCTGGCTGCACTTCTTCTGCGTTAACCTATAGTGCCACCTTAATCCCATCATCACCCTGATCTGAGGGAGATTTCCAAGGGTGTGAAATGCAACACCTTTTATCATACAAGAGATAAAAGGAGAAGAAATAAAAGGAGAGAGGCTTAACAGTTTTAACTGTCATTTGTAGTTCATGATTCCCAAATCTACATTGAAAGTTCAAACAACTTTCTCAGATTTCACGTTTACATGTACAATGCCTGCTGGATGTTCCCGCTTGGGTATCCTATTGTTGACTCAAAGTTAATATGTCTAAAGTCAAATCATTATTTTCTTCAGAAAATTCCTTTCTATTCATGTATTTAGAAGTGAGAATGACCAGAGTAAGTTTCTCATACTTTGGACATATTATGACGAGAGTCCAATCCCTAAAGAAGGATATACTAGGTAAAGTGGAGGATCAGTGAAAAAGAGGAAGACCCCCAATGATATGGGTTAGCACAATGGCGGCAGCAATAGGCTCAAACGTATCTTTGGATGGTGAAGTTGGCATAGAACTGGCAGCATTTTATTCTGTTGTGCATAAGGTTGGTATGTGCCTACTCAACAGCATCTAATAACAACAACAACAACAACCTTTTAATATCTTGCTAAGGTTTCCTATTAGTAAAAGGCAAAAGAAGCCATGTGATGCTATCCATAGAAATTAAACTCCTATAGTGTACACTGCGGGCACAGGAAAGGGCGCAGTAGCCCTGAGGAAGGAACATTTCTTGCCTGTGTGAAGAAAATCAGGAGTTCCAAGTGACTGGAGTGGAGTCAGTGTAGCAGGAGGTGAGGGCAGAAAAGTACCAGAAGTAGAAGGCTCTGTGATGCAGAGCCTTATAAGGGTTAGGGTTAGGCTTTTACTCTTGGTGAAACAGGGATTGTTGGAGGACATTGAGCAGAGAGGGTACATCGTTCTACTTGCACATTAACAAGATTGATCAGACTAGTGTGTTGAAAATTGGCTGTCTTGTGGGCAGTATAAAAAAGGAAAGCCAGGTATTATAATAATGTAGGTACAAGATGAAAGTGGTTTGAACAAGTGGGGTAACAATGGAGGTGATGGGATGTGGTCAGAACCTGGGTGTATTTTAAAGGTAGAACTGCAAAATTGCAATAGCTAACATTTATATAACTGTCAGACTACCACTGATCTGTCAGTTTGTTATAGTGTGGTGGTTTGTGTGGCGCTGTTTTTCCGGAAGCTATGTCACTGGTAGTTTAAATACCAGCAGAGAATACTTACAGTGGAGAGTTTTCAGTGGAGCTTCCAGACTATGACATGCTGGGAAGTAAGAGAGGCACATCACTTCTAAATGGTTATCCACTGAAAACTTTACGACTAGCAGTAGAGCACTGTTTGATATCGTGCCATAAGATGAGCCCTTCAGGTTAGCACTCAATGTACAACTGGGGGAGAGCTACCTCCTCAAAGAAGAGGTGACCATAATGTTGTGAATGGACCAAGCTTTCAGGACTTCCATTTGCTGATGGAGTACAATTAAAATTGAGAAGAAGCAGCTGCAAACATCCAGTAATAATCAGGAACATGGAATGTATGAAGTATGAATTTAAGAAAATTAAAAGTTGTCAAAATTGAAGTGGAATGCTTAAAGATTGATATCCTAGGCATTAGTGAGCTGAGTGGATGGGTATTGGCCATTTTGAATCAGACAATCACAGTTTACTATGCTGAGAATGACAAATAGAGCATTTCAAGATCTATCTTGAAGTACAATGTTGTCCGTGAAAGGATACTATCCATATACTTAAAAAGAAGACCAGTTAATACCATTATTATTAATAATAATACCATTATTATTCAAATGTACACAACAGTGATGATGAAATTGAAAAATTCTACCAACTTCTTCAGTCTGAAATTGATCAAACATGCAATCAAGAAGCATTGATAATTACTAGTGATTTGGACTGTGAAAGTTGGAAAGAGAAGAAAACTCAATAGTTGGAAAATATGGCCTTGGTGATAGAAATGATGCTGGGAATCTCATGATAGAATGTTGCCATACCAACAACTTGTTCATTGTAACATAAAATGTGAATATACACTTGACCCTCACCAGATGGAAACATGAATCTAACCAACTACATCTGTGGGAAGAGACCATGGAAAAGCTCAACATCTTCAACCAAAACAAGGTTAGGGCAGAGTGGACCTAAAAATCAATTACTCATATTCAAATTCAGGCTGAAAGTGAAGAAAATTAAATTGAGTCCACGAGAGCTAAAATATGACTTTGAAAATAACCCACCTGAATTTAGAGACCATTTCAGGAACAGATTTAATGCATTAGTCTCTAAATTCAGGTGGGTTATTTTCAAAGTCATATTTTGGCTCATGTGAACTTAATTTAATTTTCTTCACTTTCAGCCTGAATTTGTATATGAGCAATGACTGAAGATAGGAAAGTTGTGGGATGATATCCAGAACATCATCCAATAAGAAGGAAAAGGTTCATTAAAAAGAAGGAATAGACCACAACGAATGTCAGAAGAGACTCTGAAACTTAATCTTGAATGTAGAGAAGTTAAAGCAACTGGAAGAAATGTGTTAGTAAGAAAAGCTCAAGAAGATGAAGTTAAGTATTATATAAGTAAATGTTCTAAGACGTGGATTCACCAATAAAGATAGGTGAAATACCTGAAGAAAAAAAATCAAGCCTTGACTTGAAATGTTGAAGGATTCTATGGTGAGACTTAGTCTCTCATACTTTATACATGTTATCAGGAGGAAGCAGTCCCTGGAGAAGAACATCATGCTCGATAAAGTGCAGGGTCAGTGAAAGACAGGAAGACCCCAATGAATGGAACTGACACAGTATCAGCAACAATGGCCTCAAGCATAACAAAAATTGTGAAGATGGGACAGAACTAGGCAGTGTTTCTTTCTGTCATGAGCATGGTCGCTTTGAGTCAGAATGGACTTGAAGGCACCTCACAAAAAAGTCTGTCAGACACCATTCTAAATGCTTACATATTTATTTGTGTCCATTTTTTACAGATGAAAGAGTCTGGTAGTAAAGTGATTACATAGTTCAAACCCACCATCTGCTCTGTAGGAGAAAGATGAGGCAGTCAACTTCCATAAAAATTGTTGTTGTTAAGTGCCATCAAGTCGGTTCTGAACCGTAATGACCCTGAATAGGGTTTCTGAGGAGCGGCTGGTGAGCTCGAACCACTGACCTTGCAGGTCAAAGTGACCTTGAAGTCAGTGCATTAACCCACAGAGCCACATCATATGGAGCGCTTCTACTCTGGCCTATAGGCCAATACATTTTGAAATCAACTCACTATTAGTTGGCGTTGACTCTAAGCCAATGAGTTTGAATTTTTATTTTTACAGACAGAAAGACTGAAGTGCAGTGGAATTAAGAGACTTGCCTAAGGTGGTGATTGTTGTTGTTATGTGCCGTGGAGTCAGTTCCAACCCATAGCGACCCTGTACAGGATTTCTGAGGCTATAAATCTTTACAGGAGCAGAAAGCCTCATCTTTCTCTGATGGAACAGCTGGTAGTTTTGAACTGCAGACCTTGAGGTTCACAGCCTGATTCGTAACCACTACACTACCAGAGCTCCTTAGCATAGCTAATAAATAAACTAGATTCAAACGAGTTAGACTGTCTTCAAAATCTGTTTTTGAAATTCTTATACCATAAAATCTTTCTAAATAAGTATTAAGCAACTGTCTTAACAGCCTTCTTTAGTGAATATTTTTGAAGAATAAATACATTCTAAATGACAAACGTTAGATAACAACCACTTTGAATCATGAATAATTTGAAACTTTGGGTACCACGACTTATTTATATTAGCATCAATATTCAAAACAGAAGTTGCTTCACATTTGATGAGGATATTGTAGAATTGTCAGTGACCTTCAGTGAGCAAAAGAAGGGTACCAGCTCAAATTAGGATCCCTGATCATGCCAGAGCTTTGAACCTTTAGTGCTAAATGAAACTGATCATAAAATGTTATTGAAAAGAAATGACTGAGTCTTTCCAGTCAGAAGGTTAATGTGAATTTGTAACAGTATTAGTCCATATGATGCTGAAAATAAAGTCCACTATTTGGGATAGCACTAAGTTTAGTAACTAAGGCTCTAACTAGCAGACTCTAGTGTTTTAAAACCAGATTCTTTCTAGTTCTAAACATTTCTAAGATTAGCAGCCCCTAAACCCAGATGCTGTTTTTAGTAGCTGGAATATTGAGAACTACTGAAATGGCTCTTTTTTAAAAGCTCAGTAAGACATTTTCAGGTGAAGTTGAATGGAGTGATAATTACATGTAACAGACATTGAAGCGGGAAAATATTTTACTCATATTTCTTTGTTTAATGGATTCTCTTCTTTCCTTGTCTTTAATTCTTTTCCTGTGTATGATATTGAACAGTCTTGGGAGAAGGTTTGATTTATGGCATGAAACTGCAGTGAGGAACAGGAGCAATCCCCTAAGATGCAATATGTGTGTATCATTCCTAATGTTCATGGTGGTGGTACTGGTGGTGTGTCGTGGAGTCATAGCGACCCTGTATAGGGTTTCTGAGCCTGTAAATCTTTACGGGAGCAGAAAGCCTCATCTTTCTCCCATGGAATGTCTGGTAGTTTCGAACTGCTGACCTTGAGGTTAGCAGCCTGACTCATAACCACTATGCTACCAGAGCTCCTTAACATTCATAAATGATAACAAAACAGTATTCTTCCCCAGGTACTTTCTTATACTTCATAAATAGAAGAAAATTCAATGTCTATTCTCCTTACTTAACAAGCTAACAGTTTTGCTGTAGTTTTAGGTTTTTTGATTTATAAACTTTTTTTTAATGTTTATACTCTAAATTATGCTATTGTTTTTATTAGTAATTTTTTAACTTTTTATTGAAAATTGAGTGAAAGTTAACAGATCATCAGTATTTTTTGTAACGTTGGTCTGATTATACAAATTCCTTTAATTTTTGTTTATCTGAAAATGTCCTCATTTCACTGTCATATTTGAGGGACAACTTTGTTGGGTATTTGATTCGTGGTTGCTAATTTTTTCCTTTTAGAGTTTTGTATATGCCATACCATAGCCTTCTTGCTTGCGTGATTTCTGCTGAGACATCAGACTTAGTTAGTTCTCCTTTGTAGGTAAATTGCCATTTTTCCTGAGCTGCTCTTGAGATCTTTTCCTTGTCTGGTTTTGGAAAGTTTGATCATGGTGTCTTGGTGGTTTTCTTTTGTGGGCTATCCTTTTTGGGGTTCACTTAACGTTCTTGAGTGATTATCTTCTCATCTTTCATGGTGTTAGGGAAGTTTTGTTTCAGCAACTCTTCAACAATTTTTTTCAGGGCCTTTTATTGTTTCTTCCTGTTCTAAAACCTGTAGATTATATCTCTTCATGGTGTCCCCCAGAAATCTCAGACTTCCAATTTTTTCATTCTTTTTTCAGATTATTCTTCTAGTTTACTAGTATTAAGAGCTTTATGTTCAAGGTCACTAATTTGGATTTTCATTGATTCAAATAGACTATGTTGCTTTTTCAGTGTTTTGTCCATTTTTGAGATCTTAGTATTATTCCAGATTTCTATTTGCTGGTTTTGTATTACTTCAAAACTTGCATTTATTTTCTCTGTTTGTTTAAGTAGTGTTTACCGAAGTTTTTCTAAAGTTTTTTTTTTTTTTCCCTGTGTTCTCCTTGCTTTCCTCGATCTTTCTGTCAATCTGTTGAAGCATCTACATATTATTCTTTTGAATTCTTTCTCAGGTACCTTTTCTTCATCAGAAACATTTTCTGACTCTGAGTCTTTGTCTTTTGAGCCACTCTCTCTTAGTTCTTCACGTGAGCTAAAATCTTCTGTTGCTGTTGAGACTTTGTGGTGTCAATGCATTCGTATTTTATGCTTGTGTCTTACAAATTGTCTCTTGGTTGGTGTGATTAGAGAATGGAAGCGTGAGCACCAATTTCCATTTGATGTCTGTGCACCTTAGTTTAGGGTGATTTGGCTGGTGTTGGCTGCTGTCTATCATTGATCAGGTGATACAGGAATTGGTATTGGCTGTTGTCCAATCAGTGGAGCTGCAGAGGGTATGGTTGTGGCTGAGTCGTTATGGGCATGGTTGCTGTCTCCTGCTAGTTGGGAGAAATAACACAGAACCAACAAACAAGCAAACAACAGTGAAAACAAAATATAACAAAGGAGAAGAAAGCTAGGAAAATGGACAACATCAAGAAAAGAGAATATAATAACTAAAAATGGCAAAGAGAGACAGGAAAATGTATGAGAAAAATAAGAGAGAAAATATAAGGAGGAGGAGAAACTTAAAAAAAGAAGAGTTAAGATGAAAAGAGAAAGAGACTAGAGGGTAGTTAAGAAAAATCAAGAGGAAATGAAGAAGAGGGTGGAAATGAGAATCTGAAAAAAAGAAGAAAAAAACAAAAGTAGAGATAGAAAAGATAAAAGTTAAGGTAGGAGCAAAATGAGGGGGGAAGCTACAAAGGCAAGAAGTGACTGGCTTACAAGCTTTCAAGAGGGAACCGAGATCCAGAGGGCATGGGGGAAGGTAGAATCGCCAGTGAGTAGTATCCAATCTGTCTGGGCGGGGCCGATGAAATGAAATGCAGATGGGTCTCTTGTGATACAATAGTGAATTATTATTATCAGGACTGATTATGAGGGTTGGAAATGTAAAGGTAGATGTTTTATAGCAAGGAGGGGAGTGATTAACGTTTCAGTCTAGGAGCGGAGATCCCTGGGACCATCAATGGAGAAGAGCAGAGAGCGGGACCCTACCCAGAGAAGCAATGACACTAGAGATGTAGGCAGAGATGATGACGTGGATAAATGGAGCAGCCGGAGACTTTAGATCCAGAGAGGGAGAGGGGCTGTGTGCTGACAACTGGGCAGCAGGCTTGTAGTGTATACCCTTTGGTTGGTTGATGATGCATGGAGTGGATTGTAACCATGGCAATGAAACGATATAAGATAGAATGAATGTAAAACTAATGTTCTCCCATGTAAACTATCACATAATTCACTAAAAATAAAAAAATAAAAATAGCTGAGAAAAAAAAAAAAACTTAAGGGAGGGGAAAGAGAGGAAGAAGGAAAAGAAAGAATAAATAAACTAAAGCAAGGGAACAACAAAAGGAAAAATAAATTAAAAACCAGTGAAATTGTTGGACCCAGAGAGAAGAAACCTCTGGGAGGCTTCCTTCCAACCAATGAACTCGTGAGGTGGGTGGTTAAGGGATGTGAGAGCTGAGTTCACAGCCCTACATGGAGTTTCTTTAGGCCTAAGTGTTGTTTATATTTAGGGCACCCTGTCCGGAAGTATGTATAATAATAGAAATTTAGATGTAGGTATGAGGATTGTGGGGATTGAAATATTTTAAAATGTGCATCCCTTTCTCACAATTTGATGCTTCAGAAATATCTCAGGGCTTGGATATCGTGACCAGCTTCACACAATGCATTGTATTCTGATCCTTTCAAAGAGGTGACAATTTTTGTGTGAAGTTAAAAAAAATAAACCAGCAGTAGTCTGTATATAAACACACACACACATACACACATGTCTATAAAAGTTTCAAACCCAGGACAGGTTTTTGTCGATGTTAGCTTGTCTTTAAGTTGATTCTGACCCATCTCTGCAGAATGGAGTGCTGTCTAGCGTTTATAAGGCTGTGGGTCTCTTGTTGATGGGTCCAATCACCAACCTCTTAACTAGTAGTCAGGTGCTTAACTGTATGTGCCACAGGTTGGTTTATATTTAAATGATTATAAAGTACTAAACTGGAGAAGTTTGTTGTAAAATGGCATCCAACACAAATGATAGGTCCCTTGGTGATATTATTTAATTTTGATCATGATACAAATCTTATATATTTTGTGATGTACACAAAAATAGGAAGGACTAAAATATAGAAAAGTATTATTTGATTTAACAATTAAAAAGTTTGTTGTTGTTAAGTGCCATCGAGTTGGATCTGACTCATAGCGGCCTTGCAAAGGGTTTCCGAGGAGCGGCTGATGAGTTTGAACAACTGACCTTGCTGTTCAAACCGACCTTCTGATCCAGTGCTTATCCTATGGTGCCACACCATGACTCCAATTAACATGTTGCAAGTTTGTAAATTATTGGTTTATCATAGATGTATGATCCATGATCTTCGAGCATTTTAAATTTTTTGGTACCAAGTTTCTCAGTTTAATTGCTTAGTTTCATGTTAACTTCTGGAGTAGAGTGTGAATTCCAAAAACTTGCTTTGGAAGAAAGAGCTAGAAGACAATGAAAACAGTTACTTCCCTTGGTGTGGCTCTGACTTTTTGAAACAAAGGTTTATTTAATCCCAAATCAGTTAAGCTTTCCAATCCAAGGTCTCACATGGAAAGCTGTCTATGTGACAGGACATGACAGACTACCCTTTGGCTGAAATCTGTGCAGGTTGCTTTTTCAATGTATTGCCCATTTCTGAGATCTTAGTATTACGTCTCGATGGCTCATTAGTTCAGTTATTGCTAATGCATTTATCAAGACACTTCTATTCCATTTGTTCATTTTGTAGGATGGGACAGCTATGACAAGGACTGCTGTATGCATCTGCAATAAAGTACCTGTTTTAGTTCACAGTTGTTATGAATTGAATTATGTCTCCCCAAAATATGTGTTGTAAATCCTAACCTCTATGCCTGTGATTGGAGTCCTGATGGGGTGCTGCATTGGACCACTAAGTCAGTGGTTCAAACTCACCAACTGCTCCTTGGAAATCCAACTCAATATCATTTAATAATAACAACAACAACAGTCAAAGACTTACAAGAAAGCACCAAGCATGCGATTGAACAATGGAAGAAGGGTGACATTTTCATACAGTGGAAAATAACCCCTGATTTATGTTCAAATGTTTTGTGGAAGGTAGAACTTGCAAGTGATGAACATGGATATTTAGTTGAGGAGATTTCCAAGCAAAAATCTAAAGAGACTACGTTGTTTCTTCTTTTTACTTATTGTAAAATGTGAAAGGAAAAAGATGGACTTCATCTTAAATTTTTAAAAATCTTAAAAATAAAACCAAGACTTAAAGATTTGGAAAATTCTGTTTTACAAACTAAGGTCACATGTACTAGAATTTTACCAAGGATGGGATATACAAGCCTTTGTTAAAGGAATTAAGCCAATTACCAAGAGAGAACTTATCAGTTTAGACTGAAGAGAACAGAGAAAATATAAAAGGAAAGAATGTTGAATTCTACAGACAGGAAACAGGCCAAAGGTGATACATCTGTTGGCCTCCAATAAAAAATAGACTATTCCTGGAGCAGCTCTGGTATCAGTAGAATTGTTAAAAGAAGCACAGAAAGCAAGACTTCATTGAATTCAAAGGGTAGAGGCACAGCCTGCACCAATTCAGATCTTCACCAACTCAGTTCAGAGTGTGAGGCTGCAGTTTATGAGAGCCGGGGGTGGGGGAATGGGTGGGGGGGTCACTGCCCAAAGGTGAGGGGGTGGAGATGCCATGCCCACGGACTCAGAAGGACTTGGGGAATGGGGCCGCCCGAAGTCAAGAGAACAGTTACCACCTTAGTGGATCTGGAAGGCAGAGTGGAAGCCCAGGGTCGAGAGATCTCTACCCAGAATCCACACACTATGGCCAACACACAGAGTCTGGAGAGCAGGACCATTGCCCAGATGGTCTAATGGAAGAGAAGATCATGTTCAAATCTTGAGAGCTAATGTAATTTGTTCTGCTGGGTTTTTTTGGACTTGCTTGGTGCCTGATATCACATCTTTCTCTCCAATTTCTCTTTGTAAAGGAAATTTCTACCTTGTACCTGTTCTGCCATTGTACTTTGCAGCACATTACTTGTAGTTTTGATTTTATAGGCTCACAGCTGAAGAGGAATTTTGCTCCAGGATAAAATATGCCAAAACTTTCATGCATATTGATTTAGATTCTTCAGAAGATGACATTTTAGACTTGGAGTTGATTTAACACCTTGGTGATGATGTGATATATGAATGTGTTTTTGCATGTGGCAACAACATGAATTTGGGTGGGACCAAAAGGTGGAATGTCATGGATTAAATTATGTTACCTCCCCCCCCCCAAAAAAAAAATCCATTGCTCTCAAGTCCTTTCTGACTCTTAGTGATGACCGTATAGGACAGCGAAGAACTTCACCATAGGAATTCTAAGGCTGTAAGTCCTGGTGTGGCGCTGTGGGTTAATATACCAGACTGCAAAACTGTTTGAACTGCAAGGTCGGTGGTTCAAGCTCACCAGCTGCTTCTCGAAAACCCTATACAGGGTCACTGTGGGTCAGAATCAACTCGACAGCGCTTAACAACAACAACAATCTTTACAGAGTGGACTGCCAGCTCTTTCTCTCACTTCACCACCTGGGCTTCTACCTTTCAAAATGTGTATTGGAAATCCTAACCTCTATGTTTGGTGGTGCAGCAGTTCTGCGCTCAAAGTGGTTTGAATTCACCAGTAGCCCTTTGGAGAAAGATAGAATGGTGTGCTTTTCTAACAATTACAACCTTGAAAACCCTCTAGGGCAGTTCTACTCTGTCCTATAGTCTCACTGTGAGTTCAACTGACTTGATGGTACTAAGATTGGTTTGGTTTATGCCTGTGATTGTATTCTCATTTGGAAATGGCTTACCTATGTTATGTTAATGAGCCAGGATTAGTGTAGGGTATATTTTGAGTCAGTTTCTCTTGAGATATTAAAGAGACTAAACAAGCATGCAGAGCAGAGATGGGGAAAGAAAGATGCAAGCCATTTAAAGATCACCCTGGAGCACAAACTGGGAAGACAAAATGACCTTCCTCCAACGTCAACAGAGAGAAAGGCTTTCTCTAGAGCCAACACCCTAAATTTGGGCTTCTATATTCCTAACCTGTAAGAAAATAACTTTCAGTTTGTTAACACCATCCATGTATGGTATTTCTGCTATAGCAACACTAGATAGCTGAAAAAATAGCTTTTAATGCTATTTGTCTATTCTGGATTGTTTTCCAGAGTCCTTTAATTGATTCTATTAAGTCAATAAAAGTAGAGTGGTTTTTACTTGTGAGGGGGAAAACATCTATTCCGTTACTTGTTTGAAGCATTTCCCAAATTAAGAAAGTTACTTTTATGGCTTCTGGATCCTTTTGCAATGCTCTGTTCCTTCCCTACATCCCATCTCAGGTATTTTGATTTGAGAACTTCAGGGTTTTATAAAAGCCCTTCCTATTTTCTTATGTTTAGTTTCTGAACATTCTTTCTTTTGAATTTGAGAAATATGAGCCTTCCTAAAGGAGCTCTGGTAGCGTAGTGGTTACGACTTGGGCTGTGAACCGCAAGGTCAGCAGTTTGAAACTACCAGCTGCTCCGCAGGAGAAAGATGAGGCTTTCTACTCCCGTAAAGATTTACACCCTCGGAAACCCTGTACAGGGTCGCTATGAGTCGCTTCCGACTCCACGGCATATAACAACAACAACAACAAGGAAGGCTGGTGGCACAATGGTTAAGCTCTTGGTTGTAACTGAGAAGTTGGCAGTTTAAACTCACCAACTGCTTCAAGAGAGCCAATTCACACTGATCTCCTTCTGTTGCTTCTATCAAGGCTTTACCATCTTTGATATGATTTCTGTGATTTAGTTGATAACTACAAAGCCAAAGTAGAAAATTACAAGGAGAGAATTAAGCTCTTCTGTATCCTTTCTCCATTTTACAATAATAAAAAAAATCTGAATTTATGATGATCTTTATAAATCTAAGAACAAAAATTTTAAAAACCGAGTATTACAAAACTAGGGGTGTTTTTTTGTTTGTTTGATTTAGAAGCAATAATATACTTTAGTATGATGGGAAAAGTATATTTGAGATTTTCAAAAAGGTTTAGCATTGAATTTTCACTATGTTTGTCCGATAGAAAATCACTGATGACCTGTGGGGCTTTGGAGTTGAGCTGTGTAGTGATGTTGCTTGCCAAAACAAAATTTGCAACTATCAAGCTATTTTTGGTACTATGTGTGCAATAAAGACAAAAAGTATCCCTTTTCATGTCTAGAAAATATTATGGCTCTTAAATATAGCAAGGTTTTTGAACAGATACCGAAATATTTTAAAGAGTTGTAAGGACAAGTTTTTATGTTATCAAATACTCGAATTTTAGTATAGAATGTTGGCCTACAGAGATTTGGAGGTACAATGTAAATTGTGTAGAAAATACTTGGTATACAAGGGGGAGCTTCAAAAAGTTTGTGGGAAAAAATGGATTGATAAAGAATTGAATTTTCCCCACAAACTTTTTGAAGCCCCCTGGTATATACATATACGTGTGTTCTCTGAGTTTGTTTTTGTTTTGTTTTACCTTTTCTTTGCTTCTGCATTCATGCATGCCTAACTCTGTAATTTTTTGACATTCTTTTCAGGTAAACGTATTACCAGAAATACAGCATCAGCTTTGCAGAAAGGAAGGATTATGCCAAATGATTAGAAGATATCCAGGTAATCTTTAGTTGGCCTTCTTTTGCATAAAAAATGTGAGCTCTGTTGCCTTCCTTGCAAACCCTAAGTAATGAAGTCTCTGATCAGCATGCTTAGCTCATTTCCTAGTTAAGTTAATTCTACTACCACACATACTTTATAGTTCAGGAGGTTTTACCAACAGGAAGACTTGGATAATAATGAATACAAATGTCTAACATTGATATTCATTGACATTCTAGTTTTGCCTTCATTCTTCCAAGATGAGCATTCCTTTTCCTCCTTTGGTTTATCTTTAAAATAATTGCTGCTTTTTTATTTTTTAATTATTCATTATAGTTCTTCTTGGTTATATAAACTAAGGATATTTAAAATACGTATTTCTTCATGGTTACGTTATGGTGATTCTAACAAATGTATTCTTTGCTGGAATGCCCTCAATTTGCCTATGTGTTTAAGAGAGGTTGTTAAATGAATAAATTCTGTGTCTCAACTATATTAGAAGTTTGGGAGAAAAATCACCGTCTTCAGTTTGCTTATAGATCCCCAGAGTGAAAAAGAACATCAGAAAGTATATTAGTCCTCATGGATGAAATAAACCCTCAGATAGAATTATAGCTTATTTTAAAAAATATCAATGAAAATGTCCTCCAATTTTTTCCTTAAACCCCCTTTACTGTTTCATAGTTTCTAACTCTAGAAAGGTTTTTGTAATACAACTAAAATTTAGATCTGTATAGCTTTAATTTTTAAAATTGTAATTATTTGTATCATACTGGAATCAGAAAACTGATGCTAGATCTGAACCTATCTGCTTTTTTGTGGGCTTTTTACTCTCACCCCAAACATGTTACTTTGACATGTACCGTTCTGAAGGCTACCATCTTCTACCATCATCTACTAGAAAACAAAGTGAAATAAAATTGAATGAGCAATCCAACTTTCACTTTTCAATACTTTAATAAAATAAACACTAATCATTTGAACTTGGTTCTCTAGTTGTTGTTTTATATAACAATGTAACTGAAACCATAAACTTCAAGTGTTTGATTTATTGCGTGATTACCATTCTAGCTGGATAGTTTTAAATTTTGTTTCATAGATCAGTAATGCTTTTATGAGAAGCAATAAAGAATAAGATCATTGTTTCCATTAAGGCAGCTTTGGAGTCATGGTGTGGTGCTTTAGGATAAGCATTGGAAAGCTAACCACAAGGTTCAAATCCACCAGCCACTTCTTGGAAATCCTATGCAGGGTCATTATGAGTTGGAACTGACTCCAAGACATTTAGCAACATCAACACAACTTTAATAAATATCCAGAAATTGTTTAATTGACAATCTGAAAAAAAAATTATTTGGGGCAGATCCCACATACTTTTAAAGTGTGCTTTTCTTTGTTGTTATTGACATTCCAAAATCATTTTGGTTAGTAGACTAGACTCCTAGGAGTAAAAACCTGTGTATAGTCAGAAATGGAGAAATGGACTACCAATTTAAAAATTACCCAAAGAGCTACTGTACAATTTTATGTCTTATATTTTGATCCCAGAAAACTTAAGACTTTTTTTTTTTTTAAACCTTTCTCTTTACACACTGTTTATTCCAAGAACACCTGTATATTTCAAACAAATGTACACCATTCTCCACTCTGGTGTCTTAATTTCCATTTATCTGTTTAACAAATTAGTTTCTCAGAATATACAAACTTTTTAATGGAATTATTTCTCCTGTCATACATTTTTCTGGCTGAAGATAAGTCTCTTGAATGTGTGACTCTACAACACTATTGATAATTTAAGCTTTATAAACACTAGCTTTTACTGCAGACTATTGCTATGAATAGATACTATATGGCATAAAGTCAACACTCATAAGAGTAAGAATATTTTGTTTGTGGTGACCATTGAAAATTGAAGCTATATTAGATAGCAACCTTTCATTACTTAAAAGTGCTATTAAGGTGGTTAGATAATAAAACTACACATGGCACTATAAAATCTAGCCATTCTGTTTAAAATCAAAATGACCTGTGCCATTTTAAACTTCGCTTCCTTTGGCGGCAGAAAAAAGTATACATATTGAATCCAGATATTTCAATTCTGCCACTATGTACCATAACTATAGGGAGTTTATGGATTTCTTTTTTAATATCCTTTGGAAAATGTAGCTTCCTTAGCTGTTGATAAGTGCCATCCTGTTGTTTCCAACTTATAGCAACTCTATGCACACAGAACAAAACACTGCCCACTCCTGCGCCAACTTCATAATCCTTGCTAAGCCTGAGCCTGTTGCTGCTATCTCTGTGCCAATCCAGCTTTTTGGGGATCTTTCTCTTTTTCACTAACCCTCCATTTTACCAAGCATGATGTCCTTCTCCAGGGACTGGTCCGCATTTAAGTATGAGAGATGAAGTGTCACCATCCTGGTATCTAAGAAGCATTCTGGCTTTACTTCTTCCAACACAAATTTGTTTGTTCTTCAGGCAGTCCATGGTACTTTCAATATTCTTCTCCAACATCAACTATGTATATGTCTGCAGTCACATTATTTTTATTTGTTTAAGAAAGAAGCTATCCTTTTATTATTTCCCCAAAATGGAGCCTGGTAGGCATTGTGGGTTAATGCGCTAGACTGCAAGATCAGTTTGAACCGCGAGGTCAGTGGTTCAAGCTTACCAGTTGCTTCCTGGAAACCTTATTAAGGGTTGCTGTTAACAACAACAACAATGGAGTTCTAATGTGTTCTTAATGTTTCTGTTGTTATGAAGTGTCCTCCAATGGATTCCTACTCACAGTGACCCTGTATAGGGTTTCCAAGGAGCGGCTGACACCTTAAACTAACAACCTTGGGGTTCACAGTCCAGTGCTGATCCTACAGTGCCACACAATTATCCTAACACACCAGACAAGAAACAAATCTGCTCATTGTTCCAGAGTAAGGCGCCATCTCTATACTTCAAGCTTATTTTCTATATAAATATCTCTGAAAAGATCATTCAGAATAA
The DNA here is from genome assembly GCF_000296735.1 of Chrysochloris asiatica. Taxonomy (NCBI): domain Eukaryota; kingdom Metazoa; phylum Chordata; class Mammalia; order Afrosoricida; family Chrysochloridae; genus Chrysochloris; species Chrysochloris asiatica. The sequence continues at coordinate 17,831,354 of NW_006408550.1, forward strand.
AGGTAAGCCATGTGTGTGCGGACAATACATGAAGAAATGGACGACTCAAAGAAAAGTGCCTCCCAACAATTCCAGGGAAGAATACCCGGCAAGCCCTACCTCAAACTTAAACAATGTATGAAAATTAGCAAAAGACTTAAAATCTAGCCTCGTTTTTCTTATCTATAAAACTGTGAGGGTTGGTGATGATCAATGTATACTGAGGTCACATAATGCCATTGTCTTTTCTTTATAAAGACATGTTGTCACAGGTTTTATCCTAAGCAGTAGGTGGACACGGAAGTCATGAAGGAAGTGATGGCTGTTCTGATAGATGTGGTTGGAACCACATAAAGAGTCAGGACAACCTGAGTTTGGGCCAGACACAAGAGTGATTGCACAGAGCATGAAAGCCTAACCCAGACTCTCTTCCATTCCACAGCCACACAGAGCTGACATTATCTACGTGACTCGTGTTGAAAGGCACAAATCCATGGAATTTTTACTGGCCAGTACAAAGATTTGTTATTATCTTACCATTAAATACTTTGCCTTTTGAAAACAAACCAATAAAAATGATCATCATTTTCAGTTAGTCCCAACTCATTGCTAATGTTTTTGTTGCTTTTATTAAGTTGTGCATGTGTGTTTTATATACAAAGATGCTTTTTCTCCATATTTGGAATACAAGTGCCAAACAAACATAAGAGAACTATTTAACTTGGGTTATGAGTTGTTATTTTTGTTCTTTTTATGCAGTGTGCTCATCCAAGAAGTCCTGGTTAAGAGTGTGCCAAATTTTTGGTTATAACTCATGTTTTCCAGACAGATGTATTATCATAGCTCTGAACACTGACTTTCTCGTAAAGTTTGAAATATACTCAAAATTATACCCACAGATAGCATTCTGGACATTTTTGGGAAACCTATATCCTCGTTTTCTCTCTTTTTTTGTAACCTCTGAGTACATAAAGAAAAAAATGAATCAATAAATCTTAATACCTTATGGTTCTATTTAAACATGACATGGCTTTCAAAATTTACTAATGATACTCCTTACCAGTAGAAAATTTATCTTTAAAATAAAATAATGTAAATTATTGATAAACATTGGCTAGTAATACAAGTTTTATCTCCCATAATTACTGATGATTGGAATGCAAAGGTTGAAAACAAAGAAGGAGGAGTAATTGGAAAATATGGCCTTAGTGATAGAAATGATGCAGGAGATTGCATGATTGAATTTTGCCAGACCAATGACTTCTTCATTGCAAATACCTTTTTTAAACAACATGAAAGATGTCTATACACATAGACCTCATCAGATGGAATCCACAGACAGTGGAAAAGCTCCATATCATTAGCCAAAACAAGGCCAGGGGAAGATTGCGGAACAGACTATCAAGTGCTCATATGCAAGTTCAAGCTGAAACTGAAGAAAATTAAAGAAGTCCACGAGAGCCAAAATATGACCTTGAATATATCCCACTTGAATTTAGAGATCATCTCAAGAAGAGATTTGATGCATTAGCCACTAAAGACCAGAAGAGTTGTGGGATAACATCAAGAACATCATACAGGAAGAAAGCAAAAGGCCATTAAGAAGGCAAGAAAGAAAGTAAAGGTCAAAATTAACATCAGAAGAGACTGGCCCTCCAGCCTAAAGATGTTAAAGCAAATGGGAGAAATGAAGAGGTAAAGGAGTTGAACAGAAAATGCCAAAGGGCAGTTTGAAAAGACAAAATCAAATCCTATAGTGAAATGTGCAAAGAAACCAAAAGGGAAGAAAGAACAGACTCAGCATTTGTCAAGCTGAAAATCCTGAGGAAAAAATTCAAGCCTCAACTTGAAATACTGATGGATTCTATGGGCAAAATATTGAAAGATACAGAAAGCATCAAAAGAAGATGGAAGGAATACACAGAGTCAATATACTAAAAAGAAATGGTCAATTTCAAGAAGTAGCACATGATTGAGGAAGAAGTCCAAGGTGCACTAAAGGCATTAGCAAAGAATAGGGCTCCAGGAATTGAACGAATACAAATTGAAATCTTTCAACAAACTGATGCAGTACTGGAAGTACTCATTCAACTACCTGAACAACTGATTGCAAGATAACCATATTTGTACCCATTTCACAGAGGTCAACCAACGGAATGAGGAAATCATTGAACAGGCATTAATATCACATGCAAGTAAATTTTTGCTAAAGATTATTTAAAAATAGTTGCAACAGTACATTGACAGGGAACTGCCAGAGGTTCAAGCAGATTCAGACAAGGTTGTAGAATGAGAGATATCATTGCTGACGTTAGATGCATGTTGGCAGAAAGCAGAGAATACCACAAAGATATTTACCTATGTTTAATTGATTATGCCAAGGTTTTTGACTGTGGGATAATGACAAGCTATGGACAACATTGCATTGCAGAGAATGTGTATTCGGGAACACTTAATTGGGCTCATGGGGAATTTGTACACTGACCAAGAGGTAGTCGTTCGAGCAGAGCAAAGGAACACTGAATGGTTTAAAATTAGAAAATGTGTACACTAGGGTTATAGTCTTTCACCATACTTATTCAGTCTGTTTACTGAGCAAATAATTCAAACAGCTGGATTATAGGAAGAAAAATGTGGCATCAGAATTGGAGGAAGACTCATTAACAACCTGTGATATGCTGATGATAAAACCTTGCTTGCTGAAAATGAAGAGGACCTAAAATACTTACTGATGAAAATCAAAGATCACAGTCTTTGTTATGGGTAGCACTTCAATGTAAAGAAAGCAAAAATTCTCACTACTGGAGCAACAAATAACATCATGATAAATGGAGAAAAGATCGAAGTTGTGAAAGACTTCATTTTGCTTGGATTCACCATCAACAACACTCATGGAAGCAGTAGTCAAAAAAGCAAAAGAAGTATTGCATCAGACAAATCTGCTGCAAAAGACCTCTTTAAAGTGTTCAAGAGCAAAGAAGTCAGTTTGATGACTAAGGAGTACCTGATCCAATCCATGGTATTTTCATTAGCATCATATGCATGTGAAAATTGGAGAATGAATAAGGAAGACCATAGAAGAATTGAGGCATTTGAATTGTGGTGTTGGAGGAGAATATTAAAAGCACCATGGACTGTGTTGGAAGAAATTCTCCTTGGAATCCAGGATGGCAACACTATCTTTCATATTTCGGACATGTTATCAGAAGGTACCAGTCCCTGGAGAAGGACATCATGCTAGGTAAAGTGGAGGGTCAGCGAAATAAAGGTTCCCAACAAGCTGTATTGGGACAGTGGTGGCAGCAATGGGTTCAAGCTTAACAATGATTGTGAGGATGGCGTCGGACTGGGCAGGTTTTCGTTCTCTTGTGCATAAGGTCGCTATGAGTCAGAATTGACTAGATGGCATCAAACAGCAATAGTACCAATGATTGTTTTTAACACTCCAGGTTTAAAATTTTTCTTGTTTATCATAGGATACAGTGAAATATTGTTAGAAAATCAGATGAATTGTTATCTGCAAGGTCAGTGGTTCAAACCCACCAGCCACTCCTTGTTGTTAAGTGCCGTAGAGTTGGGTTCCGACCCATAGTGACCTTATATAGGGTTTCTGAGGAGCAGCTGGTGAACTTGAACCACAGACCTTCCTGTTCAAGTGAATTTTATAGTCTAGTGCATTACCCAACAGTGCCACACTAGGACTCCTTAGAAACCCTATGAAGTGTCACCACTAATTGGAACCAACAGGATTACACTTCACAACAACAACACTGAAATTCTCAATATTACAGAGAATTTGAATATTATAATGATTTCATTTTTTTCCTCCTTTGCTATTCTTCATAGTAGCCATCAGGTCAGTTCTGGCTCATAACAATCCAGTATAGGGTTTCCGAGGAGTGGTTAGTGGATTTGAACCACCAACTTTGTGGTTGAAACTGACTTTGAGGTCTTGTGCACTAATTGTCACACCAGGACTCTCCTCTGCTATAACTTGGGAAAATGTCCTCCTTCCAAGAAGAGTGCAAGTAATGGGAACATGCCCAGAATAATGGAAGTTGGAGGACATGCACTACTCTCTAGGAAGCAATCTTAGACAAACTTCCAGAGTAGGCCAACGTTTGCTCATTCTCTGTGCTTTCAAATCCAGACACCCCGAATCTGTGTCTTCTGTGAGCTCCTTTATACTTCGATCTTTGCAAAGACTTTCACCTCCTGTCCCACATAGGATTGCATCTGTTATGCAAAGCATTCTTTACCCAAGCACAACTTTCATCTCTTTAGTATGACTGACTTATGTTAGGTGATAGCAGAAAGCAAGCTGATGGAACTAATTCATACTAAATTACACTCTCACCCCAGTTGTAAGCCTCTTACAAGTATTTGCATTTTATAAAGGCATCTTGCACACCCAAAGAATTTCTAATGGATAGAATTTTGAGAACTGCATTTAGATTTCCACTGAGTCTATTAGCAAGCCGTCTGCTCCCCAAATTTACAGAATCCATCCATTTCTCTCCATGTCTACCACCACTAACCTAATCAAAATTGCCAGCCCCTCACATTCTTCTTAAATCTTCTTTTGCTACTAGACAATACATTATCCAGACTGAACTCAAAATGCTTCTCCATGCCCAAACAAAACAAAACAGTTTCCTTCTCATTGAACCCTCATGGAGGAGACCCTATGAGTTAACTATGTTCCATAGTGTTTTCAAGGTCTGATTTTTCAGAAGTAGATCATTAGGACTTTCTTCCAAGACACCTGAGTGTGGACTTGAGTCGCCAGCATTTTAATTAGCTTCCCAACATGTTAAATCTTTTGCACCATCCTGGAACTCCCCGTTCATAACTAAAATAAATGTATAGGCCTGTTCACAGCAATCTATCCAGGGACTGAAAGCAGGTGGCCCAGGTAACCAGCTCTCTGGATCAGGATTGGTTATGGACTTACTTGGTGGTGTTGGTTGTGTGCCATCAAGTCTTTTCAGACTCATAGTGACCCTGTATAGGGTTTCCAAGGTTAGCACCCCAGCTGGTAATCTACTGTGCTACCAGGGATCCTTATACAGTTTGGTATATGACATAAATTTATGAATGCAATACATTGCTTGATTCTTGACTAATGTTCCATGAGTGTTGATTGTGGATACAAATAAAATGCAGTCTTTGATAGATTTAATCTTTTCTCCATTTATCATGATGTCACTTACCGGTCCAGGTGTGAGATTTTTTTTTTTTTCTTTACATTGAGGTGAAATCCATACTGAAGACTGTGATCTTCAATCTTCATAAGTATTTTAAGCCTGCTTCATTTCCAGCAAGCAAGGTTGTGTCATCTGCATATCGTAGTTTGTTAATGAGTTTTCCTCCAATCCTTATGCCTTGTTCTTCTTCATATAGTCCAGCTTCTCAGAATATTTGCTCAGCATACAGACTGAATAAGTATGGTGAAAGAATACAACACTGGTTCACACCTTTCCTGATTTTAAACTATTCATTATCTCCTTGTGTTAGAACCTCTTGATCTATGTACAGGTTTCTTATAAGCATAATTAAGTGTTCTGGAATACTCATTCTTCTCAATGTTTGTTATGAGCCACACAGTCAAATGCCTTTGCAAAGTCAGTAAAGCACAAGTAAACACCATTCTGGGATTCTCTGTTTTAGCCAAGATCCATCTGACATGAGCAATGGTATTCCTCATTCTATGTCCTCTTCTGAATCTTGCTTGAATTTCTGGCAGCTCCCTGTTGATGTGGTACTGCCACCATTTTGAATTTCTGGCAGCTCCCTGTTGATGTGGTACTGCCGCCATTTTGAATTATCTTCAGCAAAATTTTACTTACATGTGAGGTTTATGATATTGTTTAGTTATCCAGATAGACCTCAGTTCCCTCACATTTCTTTGTTGTTAAGAGCCGTTGAATCAGTTCCAACTCATAGTGAACCTGTCTGTATAGGGGTTCCAAGGAATGGCTGGTGGGTTTGAATCATTGATCTTGCAGTTAGCAGTTCAGAGCTTATCCTACAGTGCCATACCTTATCCCTATAAAATTCAGTTACCCCTGATAGTCAAACTCCTTTGAACAGCCTATTCTCTCTTCTACATTTGTATCCCCATATTTCTCTATGCTTCTTCTCCTCAGCACACCTTTGCATTTCCCTAAACCCTTGACAACTCTAGCTTTCTTTTTCCTCACACAATAGAAACCTTGCCACCACCAAGGACAATGAAGCTGGTTTTCTACTACAATGTTAATCTCTGGAGCTGAAAGTGTTTGTCAGTAACTTGTAGCTACTCCCCCTTTGTATTACCTACCAATATTCTAATCATTCAACATATTTAATAAGAAAATTGCCTGGTTTCTGAGTTACCTAGTGCCGCTATCATGAAAATGCTACAGGTGGATGGATTCAGAAATGAGAAATGTATTGACTCATAGTTTTGATGGTTAATAGAATTCAGAGTGCTGGAGCAGCTATACTTTGTTTTGAGGAAAGTCCTGTCTTTCAGCTTGAGTCCCCCTTGGCATTCCTTGGCTTACAGCTGGCAATTTCTCATTTGTGTTTGTCTTCTCCATGCCTGTTGTCCCTTTTAATCAAGCTCCACTGAAATGTGATTAGATTTAGGACACACCCTACTCTGATATGACCTCTTTAATATAACAAAAGAAACCGCCTTTTTTAAAAAGAGGGTCACATTTCACAAGTGCAGGGCTTAGGACTTCTAGGTACTTTTGGGTGGGTGGGGGGGTTGGGGATGGGTGCTGCACAATTCAGTTCCTATCAGCTGGGTAACTTCTTCTTCTGTACTTCAAGTCCACTATAATTCTTGTTAATTGTACTGTCTAGAGCGATGGCCTTTTTAGGATTCTCATGGTTCTATGATCCCATCAAATCCATGACCCTCACTTCCCCTCCATTTAGCTTTCTGTTTCATAGTCAGCCATTAGTTGGCAACTTTTATCACCCAGAACTTCTCCATCTCGGAAAGCCTAAACTAATTCACCATGTTTTAATCATAGCCTTTCTGACTTTGTCATTCCCTAATGCCACCCAGTTTGGAACCTCACCTGGTGCTTCATTACTTTTAATTCTGCCACCTTCTCCACAACCGACAGTCATATCTGGTTACCAAATCATGTCTACCACGGCTAGACCACTTAGTTGGCCAGCTGAAATACTTTTTTATAAACAATTGCAGTATTTTTTATTGTTTTCACACCTGTCCTTAAACTACCACTCAAAGAAAAATCCTATGAACTAACTTATCTGTTCCTATGCAAGAAATATGAGACTGCAACTATGCTATCTCCTCCTAGGATATCTTTTCTACCTGCTAAAATGGGGGGGTGGATTACCCTTGCAATTGTCAACTCAGTTACCACCAGCACCAATACAACATCAAGTGCCAACGTTGTATAGGGTTTCCGAGGAACAGCTGGTGGGTTTGAACCTCTGACCTTGTTGTTTTCAGTCCAGTGCTTATCTTATAGTACCACCTAGTGGTTATGAATTGGGCTGGTAACCTCAGGGTCAGCAGTTCAAAACTACCAGCTGTTCTGCGGGAAAAAGATGAGGTTTTCTACTCTCATAAAGATTTACAGCCTCAGAAACCCTGTGCAGGGTTGCTATGAGTCAGAACCGACTCCATGGCACATAACAACAACAACAGTGGTCCCTAAAGGAGTCCTGGTGTGGCACTGTGGGTTAATGCACTGGACTGCAAAGTTGGTTTGAACCGCAAGGTTGGCAGTTCAAGCTCACCAGTTGCTCCTTAGAAACTCTACACAGAGTCGCTATGGGTTGGAAATGACTCAATGGCACTTAACAACAACAACAGTGGTCCCTAAAACAACTATTCTCAATGCCTTCTAAAAGAGAACTAGTTTAGCACTTGTGCTATGGGCAGAATTTCCATTCAGTTTAAGGTTGGTAGAATTAATATATTATTAATGCTCTATTAATTTCTGTATAGACAGAGAAGACCAGCTACTTCACAGTTAAGATGTATTTCAAAAGAGACGCCAACAGAATGTGCTCATGCTTTAGATATGGCCTATGAGAGAATGTTCCCCGAGAGTTTTCAGTCAGCTGTCAGTTGAGCTGGACGAGTCAGGTATCAGGAAATGAGAGGTTAACCTGCCATTCCCCCATAATTTTAAGAAAAGTCATGTGGCAGGCCAAGGGCTTTTTCCTAACAAGTTTTTAAAATGAAGAAAAATGTAAACAAGAAAATATTGTTATTGTCAGGTGCCATTGAGTTAGTTCCAACTCTTAGTGACCCTATACACAACAGAAAGAAACACTGGCCAGTCTCACGCCATCTTCGTAATTGTTACTATGTTTGAACCCATTGTTGATGCCTCTGTGCCAATCCATCTCATTGGGATCTTCCTCTATTTCACCAACCCTCCACTTTACAAAGCATGATGTCCTTCTCCCAGGACTAATCCCTGTGGGTGTTTAGAGCTGGTTCTCCTCACTTTGAGTTGGGCCCCATTAGCAAATGACAGTCCTGAAAGCTCTACTCCATTCGCATCTTCAAGGCCAACTCTGCTTTTTTTTAAAAAATGTTTTATTGTGAATTATGTGATAGATTACATAGGAAAACATTAGCATTACATTCATCCTGTCATATATCGTTTCATTGACATGGTTACAATTCCCTCCATGCATCATCAACCAACCAAAGGGTATATTTTCTCCATGTCATTGTCTCTGCCTCCATCTCTGGCATCATCTGGGTAGGGTCCCACTCTCCACTCTTCTCCCTTGATTGTTTCAGGGACCTTGGCTCCTGGACTGCATAGTCAATCACTCCCCTCCTTTTGCTACAAAACGTCCACCTTTACATTTCCAACCCTCACAGTCAGTCCTGATAACAATTATTCACCATTGTACTACAAGGGACCTATCCGCATCTCCTTTCATCAGCCCTGCCAAGACAGATTGGATACTACTCAGTGGAGATTCTACCTTTCTCTGCACCCTCTGGATCTAGGCTCCCTCTTGAAAGCTTGTAAGCCAGTCACTTCTTACCTTTGTAGGCCCCGGCCCCCATTTTGGGTACCCAATGTCCGAGCTGCCCATCCCTGTCTACTCTGTAAGGAGGTGATGGGAATGATCCTCGCTGTAAAGATTTGTTCTCTTTTTAAGGCCAACTCTACTTTGAAGAGGCAGCTCTTCTCCAATGCTATTTTGAGTGCTTTCCAATCTGAGGGACTCATCTTCTTGCACTATAACTGATAATATTCTGATGCTATTCATCATGCTTCAATTTCAATATTCTGGGGCTCTCTGACAGTGTTCGACTGTTATTTATAAGGTTTTCAGTGGTGAAACATTCAGAAGTAGTTCACCTCTCCTTCTTCCTTGTCTGTGTTAGTCTCAAGTTGACCTTGCTGTTATTTAAAATACTGGTGTCATAACATCCAGCATCACAGCAACATGTAAGCCACTACAGTATGACAAACAGACAGATGATTGGTAGAAAAACAAGAATATAACTATCTCCAGAATATTCACTAACCCGGAGATAATCACTAGGAACATTTTTGTGTCTGTATTTTATATTGAAAATTTAAACCATTTCTTTAGACATCAACCCAAGTCTCCTTCCAAGTTAAATCTACCTGATTTCCCATGATAGATTTACCCTTTCTTTCCTCTGTGCTCCAATCATACCTTATAAAAGTCTCTATTATCACAGTGCCAGGAGTCCTGGTGGCACAAACCGTTAAGCTGCTAACCAAAAGGTTGATGGTTTGAGCCCCATAGCAGCTCCACAGGAGAAAGACCTGATAGTCTGCTCTCATCAAGGAAACCCTGTAGACAGTTCTTCTCTGTCACATTGAGTTTCTTGGAGTCAGAATCCACTTGACAGCATGCAACCACAACCAAGCTATGCCACTTTGTATCTTAGTTTTATTTGTAGGAGCTTGTCTTCCCACTAGGACTGAGACTTCCTGAAAGTAAGACCTCGTTTATTTGCTTCCAAGGTGCATTAAGAGAAGCTGGATTATATGAAGAAGAATGTGGCATCAAGATTGGAGGAAGATTCATTTACAACCTGTGATATGTAGATGATACAACCGTGCTTGCTGAAAGTGAAGAGGACTTAAAATACTGATGAAAAGACTACAGCCTTAGTTGTGGGTTGCACCTCAATGTAAAGAAAAAAATCCTCACCAATGGACCAAAAAAGTAACATCAAAATGAATGGAGAAAAGATTGAAGTTGACAAACACTTCATTTTGTTCAAAGCAGTCATCAACATTCATGGAAGCAGTAGTCAAGAAATCAAATGACATATTGCATTAGACAAATCAGCTGCAAAAGAGCTCTTTAAAATGTTAACAAGTAAAGATGTTATTTTGAGGACTAAGGTGTGCCTGACCCAAATCATGGTATTTTCAGTAGCCTTGTATGCATGTGAAAGTTGGAGAGTGAATAAGGAAGACCATAGAAGAATTGATGCATTTGAGTTATGGTTTTGGAGGAGAATATTAAAAGTACCAGGGACTGCCAGAAGAACAAACCAGTCTGTGTTGAAGAAATACAACCAGAATATTTCCTGGTAGCCAAGATGATCACACTTTGTCTCGCATCCTTCAAACATATTATCAGGAGGGGCCAATCCCTGGAGAAGGACATCATGGTTGGTAAAATGGAGAGTGAATGAAAAAAGGAAGACCCCCTAACAGGATGGATTAGCATTGTGGCAGCAGCAATGGGCTCACATGTAGCAATTGTGAGGATGATGCAGGGCCAAGTGGTATTTCATTCTGTTGTGTATAACGTCGCTATGTGTCAGATCCAACTCAGTGGCATCTCATAAGAACAACAATGTTTTTGAATGACAGATTGGAGAGTATGCTAATGGAGGAAGTCATTCAGTGAAGGAGTTTCAGCAAAGGGTCTTGGGAATGGCTGGACTTACTCATTTACTGATTAAAGTACAATACTGTACTGTTGTTTTCAGGAGAGGATGGGGACAGAAGTACAAACTACTGTTTCATTCCCCTAAAACACAATTACCCATCTTGAGTAATATGTACACATCTATGAAGGAGAGCTGTTATTCTATTACAAAGAAGCAACACAGAAAACTATTAATAATTTAACACTGTAGGGCCAACTTGTAAGTTACCATTGCTGTCCAAGGATTGGTCCCCTTATTGTTATTTATGAGAACAAGCTTCACCTTTTCTTGTACTGTTGGTTGACCCACATTCATGCAGGTTGAAAGGAAACATGTCATGGCCTTTGGGAGGAGCCTCATATTTTCCCACCACTTCATCCAGAGTAATTTGTTCAGCAATTCTTTTCCAGAGAAACTAAATGCTGACTGACAGAAGGATGTAGGAGAGGCAATGCTGAGGGTTTGCTCTCTTTTTTCAGGGATGTTTCAGTACTCCTTCTAGATTAGCTCTCTGGGAAGATTCCTTCATCTTAATGGTTCTGCATTTGAAGGAAGAAATAGCTCTCATACTTTCTTCTTAATAGTTGTGCTCTTCAATCCCTTTCTCCATAAATTCAGTGGGAAAAAAATAATAGTGTGTGAGGCCAAAAAACCTAAATCAGAAAAAGCAGGGAGCTAGATGACAATAGATGTAAAGGTGAGATTTATTTTGTTTTAAACTCTAAAGTTAAAAAAATAAAAACAAGAGAAAGAAAAGACAGGTCTCAAAAAAGTCCTATAGAACACTTTGTCTGATAAAGGGTAGCATGCTCTCCTCTTCAGGTTCTCCCTTGCCCTTTCTTTTCTTCATCCTCTGGGGTCCCCCAGACACCTTCCTAACACCTCCCAGACCCCTAGGGAGCTCTGTTGATTTCAGTCTGGGAATCATGACTCTATGTTATGAAGTCCAGAATTGAGAGAGTTAACAACAGTCAGTGAAATGGAAAATCCGTTCGTGATTCCTTCTATTCATCAAGAATGAAAGTTATCAGAAATGTTCTTCTCTTTCCTTCCTGTATCCTGTTTAGGTTTTTGGCAACCTCTTAGGAGGAAGTTAATGAAAACAGAAATCAAATGACAAATGATTAAAACATGCACTTTTTTCACACCTTTTACCTTTCCCGTTTTGCACTAAAAATATTTTTTATTATGCTTTATTACACTAAGATGCAATCATTAAAAACAATAAAATACAGGTAAGCAATAAAAACAAAAACAATTTTTGAAATTATGTATCTGTCCACACCTTCACAATTCATGTGTAATTTTCAAAAAATAGTTGTTTTTGTTGTTAGGTTCCATTGATTCAATACCGAATCATAGTGACCCTATGCACAACAGAACGAAACACTGCCCGGTCTTGCATGAACCTCACAATCACTGCTACGTTTGAGCCCATTGCTGGTGTTACTGTGCCAATCCATCTAATTGGGGGTCTTCCACTTTTTCTCTGACCCTTCACTTTACCAAACATGATGTCCTACTCCAGGAACTGGTCCCTCCTGACAATATGTCTGAAGTATGAGACACAAGGTCCGGTCATCCTGGCTTCCAAGGAGTACTCTGGCTGTTTTCTTACAACACAGATAGTTTTGTTCTTTTGGCAGCCCATCACACTTTCAATATTCTTCTCCAACACCATAGCTCAAATGCATCAATTCTTCTATGGTCTTGCTTATTCATTGTGCAAATTTCACTTGCATATGAGGCTATTGAAAATACCATGGTTTGTGTCAGGCGCACCTTAGTCCTCAAACTGTTGTCTTTGCACTTGGATGCTTTAAAGAAATCTTGTGAAGCAGATTTGCCTAATGCAATATGTCATTTGATGTTTTGACTACTGCTTCCATGGATGGTTGATCTGAGAAAAATGAAGTCTTTAACAATTTCAATCTTTTCTCCGTTTATATGGATATTGTTTATTGGTCTAGTGCTGAGGATTTTTGGGATTATTTTTACACTGAAGTGCAAGCCATACCTAAGGCTGTGGCCTTTTATCTTCATCGGTAAGTGTTTTAAGTCCTCTCTGCTTTCAGCAAACAAGGTCATATCATCTGCATATCACAGGTTTTATGAGTCTTCCTGCAATTCTGATGACAGGTTCTTCTTCATATAATCCACTTTCTTGGATTGTGAGCTCATAATACAGATGGAATAAGGATTGTGAAAGAATGCAACCTTGGCACACACACACCTTTCCTAGTTTTAAACCATTCAGTGTTCCCTTGTTCTGTTCAAACAACTACGTCTTAGTCTCTGTACAGGTTTCTCCTGAACACAGTTAAGTGTTCTTAATTGTTATTCTCTGCAATGTTGTCCATAGCTTGTCGTCATCCACACAATTGAAAGTCTTTGTATAGTCAATAAAGCACAGGTAAACATCTTTCTGGTATTCTCTGCTTTCAGCCAAGATCCATGTGATGCAATGATTTCCCTCTACCCATGTCCTCTTCTAAATCCAGCTTGAATCTCTGGAAGTTCTCTGTCAATGCATGGTTGGAGCTTTTATTGCATTATCTGTAGCAGAATTTTACTTGCATCCATTATTAATGATATTATCTAATGATTTCCATGTTCTTTGGGTCACTATTCTTTGGAATGGGCACAAATATGGGCCTTTTCTAGTCAGTTGGCCAGTAGTTGTCTTCCAAGTTTCTTGGCAAAGATGAGTGAGTACCTCCAGTGCTGCATCAGTTTGTTGAAAGGTTTCAATTTATATTCCATCAGTTCCTGGTGCCTTGTTCTTTACCAATGTCTTCAGTGCACCTTGGACCTCTTTCAGTATCATTGGCTCTTGATCATATGTTACCTCTTGAAATGGTTGAACATTGACCGCTTCTGTTTGGTACAGTGACTCTGACTCTGTGTATTCCTCCCCTCTTCTTTTGATGCTTTCTGTTTCAAAATTTTGCCCATAGAATCCCTCAATATTTCAAGTCAAGGCTGGAGGTTTGGTCTTCAGTTCCCTCATTTTGAGAAATGCTGAGCATGTTCTATCATTTTTGTTTTCTAACTTCCATACTAAACAAATGTGAAAAACTTTGTACATTTGTTTAGTATATTTGGCTTTGCCTTTTTAAAATTTTCTATTTAGCTCTTTTATCTCCTCATTTCTTTCATTTGCTTTAGCATCTCTATGCTGTAGAGCAAGTTTCAGATTCTCTTCTGATATCCGTTTTGGTTTTTTCCTTCTTTCTTGTCTTTTTAATGATTTTCTTGCTTTCTTCCTGTATAATGTTTTTGATATCATCCGAAAACTCTTCTGGGTCTTTGGCCTTTAGTGTCTAATGCAACAAGTCTGCTCTTGAGATGCTCTCTAAATTCATGTGGGGTAAGTTCAAGGTCATATTTAGGCTTTTATGGACTTGTTTTAACTTTCTTCACCTTCAGCCTGAACTTACACATGAGCAGTTGGTGATCTGTTCCCCAGTCTGCCCCTGCCTTGGTTTGGCTGATGATATGGAGCTTTTCCACCATCTTTTTCCACAGAGGTATTCAATTTGATTTCTGTGTATGCCATCTGGTGAGGTCCGTGTGTATATAAGTCATCTTTTATGCTGTTTAAAAAGGTATTTGCAATGAAGAAGTCATTGGTTTTACAAAATCTTATCATGTGATCTCCATCATCGTTTCTATCACCAAGGCTATATTTTCCAATGACTTATCCTTCCTCTTTGTTTCCAACCTTTGCATTCCAATTTCTAGTGACTATCAGTAGATCTTGATTGCATGTTTGAACAATTTCAACCTGAAGAATTAGGTGGAATTCTTCAATTTCAACACCACTGGCTTTAGTGGTTGGTGTGTAAATTTGAATAGTGCTGATATTGACTGGTCTTCCTTTTAGGCATATGGATATTATCCAATCCCAGACAGAGTACTTCAAGACAGTGCTTGATGTGTTCTTTGATGATGAATGCAATGCCATTTCTCTTCAATATTCCATTATGAACATAGTAAAAGATGGGATTTTCAGATTCAGAATAGCCAATACCAGTTCTTTTCAGTTTACTAATGCCTAGGAGTATGTAGAAGGAATTGGCCTCCTCAGCCCTTGCTGCCTGAGCTCCCTAGAATCGTCAGTTTTCTCTGCACATTTTTATGGTTTCTCTCTGTCTGCACAGTGGTGAGTTGTGCCCCATCAGCAAATTAAGGTCCCAAATCCTTTGCACCATTTGTGCCATCTGATCAAGACTACTTCAAATAGTAGAATACCATGCAATTCAAATATGAGCAAATTATTGCATATTTATCTGTGGCAAACTAAGATATTAAAAATGATATAAATCTATAATTACTGTCATACAAAATAATGACATCCTAGTAGTAAATTCAATAATTTTCCCAGAGAATCTTTTAATAATGAAAGTCGAGGCTTGAATTTTTTCTTCAGTTTCCCCAGCTTGAGAAATGCTGAGCGTGTTCTTCCTTTTTGGTTTTCTGATTCCAGATCTTTGC
>NW_006408550.1:17848451-17862815 GCF_000296735.1 Chrysochloris asiatica
GCCTGACCCAAGCCATAGTATTTTCAATAACCTCATATGCATGTGAAAGTTGGACAGTAAATAAGGAAGACTGTAGAAGACTTAATGCTTTTGAGTTATGGTGTTAGAGGAGAATTGAAAGTATCATGGGCTGCCAAAAGAGCAAATAGATCTGTGTTGGAAAAAGTGCAGCCAGAGTGCTCCTTGGAGGCCAGGATGGCCAAACTTCATCTCCCATACTTCAGACATATTGCCAGGAGGGACCAATCACTGGAGAAGGGTATCATGTTTGGTAAGGTGGAAGGTCAGAGAAAAAGAGGAAGACACTGATCTCCCCACCCCCAATGAGATGGTTTGGCAAAGTGTTAGCATCAATGGGCGCAAGCATGGCAACAATAGTGAGGTTGGCCAGGATCAGGCAGTGTTTTGTTCTGCTGTCCATAAGGTCACTGTGAGTTGGTACCGATTTGATGGCACCTAAAGGCAACAACATTAGTGAATTGAAATGAAAGAATGGTGATTCCAGTAGTATGTAATACTATTTATGTGTATATGTGTGTGTGCATAGATTAGTCTTTAGGAGAACTGGTGGTTAAAGCATGCTGCTGCTAAACAAAAGCTGTTGGTTCCAACCCACTAGTTGCTCTGTGGGAGTAACATGTAACAGTCTAATTTTGTAAAGACTTTTGTTGTTGTTGTTACATGCTGTCCAGTTTGTTCTTATTCCTGGTGTAACACTGTGGGTTAATTCACTGGACTGCAAAGTTGATTTGATCTGCAAGGTTGGTGATTCAAGCTCATCAGCCACTCCTTGTAAACCCTATAAAGGGTTGCTATGGGTTGGAACCAACTTGACAGCATTCAACAACAACAACAACCCACAGCAGAACAAAACAAACACTGCCCAGTCCTGCAGCATCCTCACAGCTGTTATGTTGGAGCCCTTGTTGTTGCCCCCTTATCAATCCATCTGATTGGGGGTCTTCCTCTTTTTTTTTTTTTGCTAATTCAGCATGATATCCTTCTCCAGGGACTGGTCCCTTCTGATGATATGTCCAAAGCATGAGAGACAAGGTCTTGCTGCCCTCACTACTAAAGGAATTATAGCTGCAGTTCTTCCAGGACAGATCTGTTTGATCTTCTGGCAGTTCAAAGTATTTTCAATATTCTTTTTGTAACTCTGTAATTCTCCAGTCTTCCTTATTTGTAGTTCAACTTTCACATGCATATGGCTCATTTGAAAGTACCATGACTTGTGTCAGGCACACCTTAGTCCTCAAATTGATTTATTTGCTCTTTAACACTTATAAGAGGTCTTGTGCAGGAGATTTAGACTAACTCAATATGGCGATTTCTTGACTGCTCTGTCTGTGAGTGTTGATTGTGGATCTAAGCAAAACTGTAAAGATTACAGACTTGGGAAATGTAAATCTAAATGAGTCAGAACCAACTAGATGGCAGAAGGTATGTTTTGGTTTTTATGTCTGTATTTATATAATATTATATATTACTGAAATGTATATTTTACAATATGTTTTGTTTTAAATATGTATACTTAAATATATGTGTCATGGCAGAAGGGACCAGTTCCTGGAGAAGGCTATCATGTTTGGTAAAATGGAGGGTCAGAGAAAAAGAGGAAGACCCTCAACACAATGGGTTGGCACAGTGGCAGTAGCAATGGGCTCAAATTTAGCAACGATTGTGAAGCTGGCACAGGATCAGATAACCGGATACTGTTCCGTTTTGTTGTGCATAGGTTCGCTATGAGTCAGTACCAACTCAATGGCACCTAACAACAATGACAACAGCAACATATACATGCATATATATTAAGCGTTTTTCAAAAAGTATTGTAAATATATGCTTGTCTTTCATCGTTTTTATAGCATTTCCAGGCTCACGTAAGTTTATTGTTCCTCTATAGCCAAATATATCATTTAAAAAATGTTTTTAGACCTTACTATCATGCTTTATAATATGATGTGCAGTATGGTCTGTTACTATTTTATGTAAATGTTTCTAATTTCCATTTAGGTTGTAAATTCTTTGATGGCTAAATTCTTTCTCTGCCACATATCTCTACTTCAACTAAAACAGAGCTGTTAGCGTAAGAGTTGCAAAAATGATAACTTTTTCAATTGCAAGTACAAAAATTTAATTCCAGCTACCACGTTTATTGAGGCAGTTAACTGGTAAATCCAAGACAGATCTGCTTTCAAGCTTAACTGGTTCCAGGGATGAGGCCATTAGACTTCTTCCTATGGCTCATTCTTTCTTTCTGCAAATAGGTTTTCTCCATGTAACCATGGCTGCTTGTCATTCCCAATTCAGAAACAAAGCCGATCTCCTCAACCTCCAAACTGAAAGACCAAAGAAATGGAACTGTCAACCTTGGTCAACACTAGAGCAGGAGAAGATGTCCTATGAGTGGTTGGACTGACATTATCGCCATGACTAGGGAGAGGGCGGTGGGTGGAAGGAGGGAGGGAACTGTGATTAGCAAATCTACCTGTTCCACATGAAGAAGGGAGGGTGTAGCCTCCAAAGAACACAAGAGATGCTGGATAGATGAAATCAATAGATGCCTGTTATTATTGTAGGTATCTGATAAATATGTGTTGATTGGTTATAGTAAAATCCATGGAATTCTTCTAAAGAACTAGCCCCCAAACTAATTTTGGAATAAGGGAATGTTTATCTTTCTCTTTGGTGCCAAAAGCTCTCAGACTGTCACTGGCTACCCAAGTGCCATTCTGCTCTTCTATATTTAGGGTTGCCTTTCTGTGCCATGCTTGGTTCTTACTTTCTATCTTAACCCCAATTCTGCCATGCTCTCAGACCTTGCCTCAACTTTCCAGGTATATCTGATAAACTAATTAATGATGCTAAACTTTCCTTGTCAGATGTACTATTTTCTCCTTTTACATTCTGCAAATGTTGTTAATTGCTGTCCAGATGGTTCCAACTCATAGTGACCCTGTATAGGATTTCTAAGGAGAAGCTGGTGGGTTTGAAACACTAAGATTCCGATCAGCAATCTTGTGCTTATCCCAAAGTGCTACAAACACTTCAATCCAAGTGGATAATTCTCTTGGTAAGAATTTTAGACACCATTTTAGACACATGGTTTATTTGACAGAATCTTCTGGAAAATGATTGAATCAAGTACAGGTAATGACCACCTCTGTAAAATTCAAAGTTCAGTTTGTGAACCATGTATTGTTAATCTGAGTAAAAATCAAATGGGATTTTTGGGTAATAATAGTATAGTCTTACTTCATGTCTTTGAAATGGAGGAAAAAGAGTACCTGCTGTTTACTATAATATCCTTGTTGGAAATCGTATATAGTACTTCCTTCTACTTGGCATTTGTTAAGAACTAAAAGCAAACTTGTCAATGCCTTGGGGATATGTGCTGTGTAGCACTGCATGCTTGGCAGTGGACCAGAAGTGGGGGAAGGTAAATGCTGGCGGAAACACCCTAATATGTGGATGAACATGAGCCTGAGGAGAGGCACTTTTTCTTCATGTCTCTGCGAGAAGCATGGTCAAGCTTACTAAAGCTCCAAGATACCTCGTGCTCTGTGTTTCTCACTGCTTTATTCTTCACACATTCGGCATCAGGCCAGTTTGAAAGGACCGGCATGTCCATCTTCCAGAAAACATTTGGCAGCTTGCTGACACCTCTGAAGTTGTGTTAAGACTGACTAACTGAAGAAGCTGAGTAAGCCCTCTGCTCTTCGTGAGGGATAAGTTTAAAAGGCTCTGGCAGTGAACTTATTTGGTAAATCTTTGGGTTCCTCATTTGTGACCTCTGTATTTCATGCTGTCATGTGAGAATATTTATTTATTTCACTTAGCTGAGTTTGTGTGAGTTCCTACCTCATGCCAAACATTGTTAGTCACTAGGGACAACGTTGTGTAACACATTTAGGGTTTGTATGATTCTAGGATTAATTCTGATATACAACAGGCAGTAAAAGAAGACAGAAAAAGAGTGATATTAATTTTGGTTGTCTAAATCTCTCTAGCAATCCCCTATTTATTTATCTAGGTGAAAGGTGAGTGTCATGGTGTCTAATATTAGCAACACAATTTGTTAAAACATAAAGAACCTCAAGCAATGGAACTTATATTATTATTATTGTTATTTTGCATTTGTGTTGTTAAGTGCCGTGGAGTCAGTTCCAACTCATAGCGACCCTGTATAGAGCTTCCAAGGAGCGGCTGGGGAATTTGAACCACTGACCTTGCAGTTAGCAGCCCAGTGCTTTTCCTATTGTGCTATACCAGGACTCCTATATTTTTTTGCATTACATAATAAAACCTCAGTAAATGATATTTGTACTTCATGAATTTTATATTCCTCTTCCTCTAGCCTAAATATGCTAATCAGAAGTTTATCCCTGCATTGCATCAATAGTTTAACACTGTCCACAATTGTGTAATATATGTAATAAAGTATACCATACTGTAATTGTTTACATTTTCCTCACCAAATGCATCACTCAAGTACTGGTTGTGATAGTGTTCCCATATAATTGCTTCCTGAGATACTGGGTTTGCAACACAAAAATTAGCAGTTAACCTAAAGTCTTGACAAAATGTCTAAGAAGCATTGGTTGCTTGGAAATAAATGAAAACATTCTTAAAGCAGTGAGCAAAAAAAAAAAAAAAAAGTTTAAAGCAATTTGGTGTGTCTGAGAATCACAAGTGGGTAATTGAGGAGGGTGTGGAAGCAAATTGAGTTCCATGCTTTAGCCAAGGAGCCATGGTGGCACAGTGGTTAAGTGCTTGGCTCCTATAAGTTGGTGGTTTGAGCCTGCCTTGTGGTTCTGTGGGAGAATGATGACCATTGCTCACGTAAGATAACATCCTAGAAACCTCCATGGACAGTTCTGCTTTGTGTCATGGAGTTGCTGTGAGTTGAAATCAACCCAACAACACTTAACAACATGCTCTAAAACACATTGTACATAGGAAGAGGGCGCTTGTTAGGACTAAGCCCTTGAACTTTTCATTGTAACCTTAATACTGAATACTATAATTTATTAGGACCAATCTATTTTAATAGGCATTTAGTCTATTCTAATCTGATACATCCTGTTCAAAAATGAGAGATACCGCAAGCTATAAACAAAATGTCTTTATTACCCTAAATAGAATCTTAAAATCCTTTCTCTGTAGCTAAATTGTGATTAGAAAGGATACACAGTCTTGGCACAAGTATAATTAACCGAATGAATTGCTTTTCAACATGCTTTATTCTTTGGGGATGGGTTGGGTGTGCTTTGTCTGGAAGAGAGACATGGGCTCTTTTATATAGCAAAGCCCATTCAGACTGATTCACCGCATCAGTAACTTTGGAGGCTGTTTTAACTTCTCTTAGCACCATCTAATGGTGCAAAATGGAACTACCTCTTTTCCTCTGAGGTGTTTCAATTAATGGCAACACAGAGCCGTAGTAGCAGCACAATCTTAAATTGATGGTCCTATCACAAGAAATGAGTAGCAAAACACTGGGCCCACCTGCCCCTCAGAGAACCCAGGCAGGCAATTCATCCACATGAACAGAGAGGGCTGCTTAGCAACCTACTTTACCTCACCTGTTTCTGAGAGGATGTGAGAAAGGATTGATGTGAATCCTCTTCTAGAAGTAGTAAGTTACAGTGAAAGGAGAAACCAGGAATCTATAGCACAGATTTGAACACACCTGAATTCTAGTTCGAGCCCAACTACTTACTATAGTTATAGAACTCTGGGGAAAGTAGTTGGTCTGTTTGTGCCATCTTTGCTATATTTGTGCAATGGCGATATTTATAATGACCACTCCTCCATAGTAGAGTTGAAAATGATTTATAAATATATATATATGTATTATAAATTTGTAAAAGTAATATGTAAGGCCTTGTTTCTATACTACTCAGGATATCCACAATTTTTCAATGAAAAATTAAATGAGATTTTCAGTTTTTCACATCCACATAAAAATGTCACTGTATCTATTATATTTAGAGGTATTCTGATACAAAAAGAAATACACAAGAAAGTACTTGTTAAGTGCCGTGGAGTCGGTTCCGACCCATAGCGACCCTGTACAGGGTTTCCAAGGCTTTAAAATCTTTACGGGAGCAGAAAGCCTCATCTCTCTCCCACGGAGCGGCTGATAGTTTTGAACTGCTGACCTTAAGGTTCGCAGCCCGATTCATAACCCCTACGCTACCAGACTTCCCATTACGTAAACACATTCACCGATAATGCTAGTACTGGTTCCAAAGTATTAGTTGTGATGTTGTGGCTGTGTTGTTAGGGGTCATCAGTCAATTCCCATTCCTAACAACCCCATGTGGCAGAGTAGAAGAGCCTCTTAGGGTTTCCTTAGCTGTAATCTTTACGGGATCAGATCGCTAGATCTTTCTTAGGCGGATTTGTTGGGTGGGTTCGATCTGCTCACCTTTTGGTTGGTAGTCAAACACTTAGTTCTTGTACCACCGGGACTGTTAGTCGTGATGGTGGGGTTTGACACTGAAGTTCTTCTAACAGTATCCCAACCGGACCTGAGCGGTTTCTCTTAAACAGAACTTGGAAACAGGGCTGTAGTTATCCTTCAAGTAAACACTTGTTTCTGGCTTGTTTTATAGATAATAATAGTGGGGTCTCATGAGAGTGTCAGGGATGCCTGCTCCTCCTGCTGCTGTCCACTGGCTCAGTGACTGCCCTGTCCAGGGCGTGGAGGCCACTCTGTGTTCTCTGAAACCTGAGGAGGTCTAAACTAAATTGGATGCTTCACTGCAGTAGGAAAAATCCTTCTTTGTTCATTTACGTTAATTTATTTTTTATTTTTTATTGATTACATATAATGTTTTGTTCTCATACCCAATAACCCACTGCCATTGATTCTATTCCAAATCTTGTTGCTAAGTGCTGTGGAGTCAGCTCTGACTCATACCGACTCTGTATCAGGTTTCTAAGGTTGTACATCTTTGCAGAAGCAGAAATCTTCATCTTTCTCATCTAGAGTGCTCGCTGGGCTCAAACTGCTGACCTTATGGATTGCTAGTCCAGTGCTTATCGTATGAAACCACTGTACTCTCATTCCAACTCATAGCAACCCTACATAGGGTTTCTGAGACTGTATAAATCCTATGGGAGCAGGTAGAGTCTCCTTTCTCCTGCTGATTGACTGGTGGGTTTGAACCACTGACCTTGCCCTTAGCAGCCTAACATCTAACTTCCACATCATTTTACAATCTTTTCTTTTAGCTACTGACATACAACCTGGGGTGGAATGAATGTCTGGAATGCAGCAGCACTTTTCAATGCCATCCCATGGTCCTAGGACCTCTCTTGCTATCCTTGCTGTTGTCTAGTGCCATCGAGTCAGTTCTGACTCATATTTACATGACCTTTTATAGGGTTTCCAAGGAACGGCTAGTGGGTGTGAACCACCAACCTTTCAGTTAGCTGTCTAGCCTATAGCGCCATACCAGGACTCTTGTTTTTGTTAACTGCTGTTGAATCAGTTCTGACTCATAGCAACCATGTATAGGGTTTCCAAGGAGCAGCAGGTGAGTTTGAACTGCTGACCTTGACATTCAAACCAACCGTATCCTACAGCGCCACTCTAGCACTCCACCAGGACTCTTAGGACACCTCTTTTCCTTCAGGACTGATTCCTTACTACCAGGCTCCACTCACAACTCCTCCAGCTCAGTCTAGACATAGTGAGTACACTCCTTGTTGAACATGACTCAGTTTCACATTGAAATGCCACTGCACTAGTAAATTTTAAAAAATAAAATAAACCCATTGCCACAGAGTTGTTTTTGACTCATGGCCACCCCTGTGGTACAGGGTAGGACTATTCCATGGGATTTTTGGTTTTTCTGAGTCCTGGTGTGGCACTGTAGGATAGGCAAGGTCAGCAGTTAAAACCCACCACCCACTCTTAAAAATCCTAGACAGTGTCTCTATGAATTGAACTGATTTAACAGCTCACAACAACAACAACAGCAAGTTTTTCAGAATCTGGTCTCCAGGCCTTTGTTCTGTGGTGACTTGGGTGAATTCACACCAATTAGGGATCCTGTAAATAATAACCAGGTAGTGTTCTGTCCTTTTTCTTGTTGACCAAGGGTTTGGAAGACAAAACAGGTGTCCATTCTTGGCCTCCTCTTTCTTTTCTACCTTCCTTTCTTCCCTCCCCTCCTTTATTTGTTTTGGGTCATGATGTTGTTTGTTGTTGGTAAGTGTTGTGGATGTGGATTTGGTTCCGACTCATAGCGATCCTGTAAAGGGTTTCTGAGGAGTGGCTGGTGGGTTTATACTGCTGACCTTTTGGTTAGAAGTCTAGTTCTTCTCCTACATCACCACACCAGGACCCCACTGGGTTGTGACGGTGGTATTTAATACTGTTGTGTTCTAACTATGTCACAACTGAGCAGAGTTTGGAAACAGAACTGTGTTTATCCTTCAAATAGAAAGCCATACCTGTTCTTTAACCTGTGTTCCAAATACTGCAAAAGCAAGAGAATTTACTCTGGATCTATATAGAGAGTTCAGAAGAATAGAGAAAGATGATATAGTTAAATAAACTGGTTATGCCTAATTTATCTTCTTCAGCTCAGTGTTGTGCAATGTTTCTGTTTCTAGATTCTTCCTTTTAGTCCTGTAAAGGCCAGTTGACAGCCAATTTTAGAATAGTTTTGTGTCACTTGAGGGAGAGAACTTTAAACTATATTCATGGCAGGCTATAAAAAGAAAAGACACCACCCACAAAGTGCCATTTAAAATCTTCCAGTTTCACAATTTATTGGTAAACCCACACAGGTGTTGTATCAAGAGCAAAATGAACAGTGTGCAGGTATACTGAGTTTTTAATTAAGACAAATTTTACTTATTGGACAGATTTTATTAAGGTGTTTTGCTGTTTATAAGCTATTAAAACAATATTTGAAGCCATTTGGGGGTGAAAAATCCTGATATAAATATCAAATATGACATATTTAATACTATATTAAATAAAATTTTGTTATGCTTAATACAAAAACAATATAGTGTGTGTAGAAGCAAAACAAAACAAAACAAAAAGTTTTATAGTCTCATGTTAATTTTGCAAGTTTCTACTCAGAAACATGTGTTCTAAAGTCAACTCAAGTTCCTGGGCCTGCTGGATGCTATGAATTCTTAAGTGATTTAGTAAAGTAAAGCCAATATTGGAGGATAGAAGAAAATGGTGAGCAAAGAGCATCATTCTCTGAGAAGTCAGCCCTGCAGGAAGTAGGAGAGCATATAAGAGTGTTGAAATGCAGGCTACAAACCTGAATTGCAAATCATCTGATGGATAATGGTGGTCAGAAACTTAACTCACGTTTTACTCTAGACCTATGAAATTGAATGGACGCTCTCTCTTAAGTTCACTTTCTCTCCTAATATATATACATACATATATATTTATTTTTCCTCTAAATCTAATTTTGATCTACTACCAGTGAGTATTCCCAAACACTTAATTGTGCTCATGAGAAACCAGAATATAGGCCAAGAGGCAGTCATTGGAACAGAACAAGGGAACACTGAATGGTTTAATATTAGGAAAGGTGTGGGCTACGGTTGTAGTCTTTCACCACACTTATTCAATCTGTATGCTGAACAGATATCGGAGAAGCTGGATTATATGAAGAAGAACGTGACATAAGAATTGGAGGAAGACTCATAAACAACCTGCAATATGCAGATGATGAAACCTTGCTTATAGGAAGAGGACTTAAAATATTTACTGATGAAGATCAAAGACCACAGTCTTCGTGTGGGTTAAACCGCAATGTGAAGAAAACAAAAATCCTCACCACTGAACCAAGAAACAACATCAAGATAAATGGAGAAAAGATTGAAGTTGTCAAAGACTTTATTTTGCATGGATCAACCATCAGTCAAGAAATCAAATGACTTATTGCACTAGGCATATCTGCTACACAGACCTCTTTAAAGTGTTGAAGAGCAAAATTGTCAGTTTGATGACTAAGATGACCCTGACCCAAGCCATGTTATTTTCTTTTCTTTTTAAGTTTTTATTGTGAATTGAGTGATATTTTACTGGGAATTGAGTGATAGTTTACATGGGAGAGTATCAGCTTTACATTCATCCTATCATATTTTGTTTCTCTGCAATGATTACTGCAATCCCCTCCATGCATCATCATTCAACAGCATTTGTTTCCAATCCTTTTGGTTTTTGTTGTTGTTGTTTTGTTCTTCTTTTTTTTGAATTTTAAAAAATATTTTTAATAGCTGGTTAATTTATATTCATGATATACAAAAAAAGAATAATGGAAACTCCCAAATTCCTATACAAGATTTTGTATAGGTGTTTCTCCATGCATATTTTATAGTTTATACATGTTTTTATTATATAAAAATAGGATATTTTACACAGTTTCTTTAGCATGCTTATTTTTTTCAGATTTAAAAAGTAATACATGCTAGTTAGCACAGGTATCAGGTATTATAAAAACAGATAATGGGGCAGGTGAAGGCCCCAGTCTGGTATGTCTGACAGATAATTAACAATTTAGGATGGGGTGGTGGTTGTGTGCCATGGAGACAGTTCCAACTAATAGCGACCCTGCATAGGGTTTCCAAGGCGATAAATCTTTATAGGAGCAGAAAGCCTTATCTTTTTTCTGAGGAACCGCTGGTAGTTTTGAACTGCTGGCCTTGAGGCTAACAGCCTGATTCATAACCACTATGCTACCAGAGCTCCTTAGCCTAGCACTCTAAAAAAGAGAGAAAATTTTATATAAAATAGTAAATTATACATACTATTTAACTTAATATATTTTGAGTGCCTTTACCCAGCAGAACTGTATGAGTGGCTATAGCTTATTTAGCCAATCCCTTATTGATGAAGAAATGGGTTGCTTACAGTTTTGTTCTATCATAAGTGATGCTGTTAGGGGCATACATGGCACATTTATCTTTGTACATTTACAGGAGTATTTCTAAAGGATTTGTTCCTAGAAGTAGAAATGTTGTATCAAAATATAAATATTTAAAATTTTAATAGATGTTATCAAATTATCCTCTATAACAAAACTTATGGTCAATTTATACCTTTGATTAATCTGACAGGCCAAAAGGGTGGGGGGAATTTTTTGTTTGTTTGAATTTTATTATGAAGGCTAGGTACTATTTCATTTAATGTATTTGTGAGTTACATTTCTTCTGAATAATAGCTAATCCTAACTTTTTAGTCTTAGTCTTAATACATGTTGATAATATTTCCTCTCAGACTGTCTTTTCAATGATAGTCTCTTTTGGGATACAGATTTTTTAATTAGGAATTTTTTATTTTTTATGTATGCCAATCTAGCTGGCTTTAAAAAACATAGCCATAAATCATTAATTCCATGATATTAAACATTCTCTTATTCTATTGATTCTGTGGTTTTGTAGCATGGTTTATCTATTTGGATACTAAGTTCCTTATTGTTTTTCTGTAAACAACAATGTACTGAATGTAAGTATTATCTTTTTTTTTTTAAGGTTTTCATTGCGGATTGAGTGAAAGTTTATAGGGAAGATCATCAGTTTTACATTCAATCAATCATAAACCCTGTTTCATTACAATGATTATAATCCCTTCCATATACCGTCAGTTAACAGTATTTCTCTCAATTCACTTTAGCTTAAAAAAAAAAAACACTCAGGCATATATAATAATTTACACCTCTAAAGGGCACATTCTGCAAGTCTGCCCCTGGCCACCAGCTCTTAGACCCTCTCTTCCCATGAATCTAGAGTACTTAGCTGCTCCCCCTCTCCATGATCCCATCACTTCCCCCATCTCTGACGTTGCTGCTTCTCTGGAGAAGGTCCTGCATTCTGCTTGTGCTCTTCTCCCTTGATGATCCTAGGGTCCTCTGTTTCTGGACTGTAAGATTAACCACTCCTCCGTTTTTATTGTAAAACTTCTACCTTTACAATTGTGACAGTCACAGTTAGTCATGATAACAATTATTCACTATTGAATCATACGAATCTTATCCTGATCTCTTTTCACCAGACCCATCTAGACAAGATGAAAACTATTCAGTAGG
This sequence comes from Chrysochloris asiatica, assembly GCF_000296735.1. Lineage (NCBI taxonomy): Eukaryota > Metazoa > Chordata > Mammalia > Afrosoricida > Chrysochloridae > Chrysochloris > Chrysochloris asiatica. The sequence goes on from NW_006408550.1 coordinate 17,860,532, forward strand.
GACTCTTTCTCCCCTACCCCCACCCCCCACTCTTAAACTAAACTCCCTCTTGAAACCTTGTAAGCCAGTCACTTCTTGCCTTTATCGCCCCCTCATTTTAGGTAGCCAATGTCTAAGTTGCCTGTCCCTGTCTACCCTGTGTACAAAGGGGATAGCATTGATACTTGATGTGAAGACTCCTTCCCTCTCTGTTGGTATTTAGAGTTACTACCTCCATGAGTTTAGGTCAGGTTTATCAAATTGTAGCAATTTACCCTTGTTTCCTTTATCAAAAAAACAAACAAACAATTTTTTTTTGGAATCTTCCTGTAGTCGAATTCTGATTATCAAGCCATTGAGGCTAGGTCAAATGGGTACTGTCTGCAAGTTTGGGTGTCCTTGTGCATCTCCCCTCAATTCATATCAGCTGGATGCTTCACTCTCAACTCTAGCCCTTTAGGCTATGCCCTTGTCCATGGGCTCAAGTGTCCTCAGGTATCACCACACTTTGGACCAGCCAGCCCTTCCTCTTCTCTCTCTCATCTCCAGGTTGTTAGTCAATGGACTGTGGTTGAACTCAGCCCATTTCTTCATTGCTGCCTTTCCTCCTCTTCCACTCACCAGTAGACCAGTGTGGTCGCCAGCAAGCTTACATGCCTGTTTGTGTATTCCCTTTGAGTTTCAGTCTTAGAGGAGGGTTTGTTTTGAAGGAACTGGATTGCTTCCTTGATGGCTTCCTGGTGAACAGCTTGCTTATTCTTGTAGCAGCCTGTCATGCTGACGTTTTTGTTTTGGGCTTTTCCTGATGATCTTTCTTTGAAGATGTATCTTCTGTCACTGTAGCTGTTCCAGGCTGGCCTGCTTGTCCTTGCTAGTGGGGATGTCCCACCTCAGAAGGTTCTGGATAGGACTCAGGATTCCACCTAAGGTCTTACACTCTGCAAAGGCTTTGCAAGAGGCATATTTCACTGGGCAAGTTCTAGAAACCCTTTGTGGTATTCCAATCAGTTATAGGCTGAAGATGGGCTTACAAGTTTTCTGTAGTCATGTTTCTCAGCATTCCTTTCTATCCCACTCAAGTGTCTATTTTACAATAGTAGGCAAGGGAAACCAATATTCATAAGACAGTCAAGCACTTTAATATTATTTCCCCTCTTCAAGCTATGCCTAGATCCCTAAATCACACAGCCCTGTTGTTCCAAGTTTGAGCACGCATCACTGTTTGCCTCTGTCCCACTTAGGCCATGCAAACCTGTGTCAGTATTCTCCTATCTTGTTCTTCTGCCTCCTCCCCCTTCTTGTATTGCCTTCCCCAACACCTGAACTAAACCCCCCACCCCAACTCCACTGCTGTGGTTACCTTATATTCCATTAATTCTTCCCTCTATTTAAGACAATCTATTTTATCCTGTAATCTACCTGACCTTCCCACCACCTGGATCTCTGTTCCTCTGTGTTTACCTTCTCTCACATTGTAATTGTTTTGATCATAGACTGATTTCCCAGATCCTCTGTTCTTATAATTTTATTCTGTTCTTGAGTCTTCCATTTGTTGATTGAGTTCAGGGTGATGCTGCCACTTATGTCATTCTATGGACGTGGTCTGTTCTTGTTGGTTCTCAGTCCACAGAACTTCCTTTAGAATGTTTTTCATAGCAGGGTTGGCTTTGGCAAAATCCCTTAGCTTCTGTTTATCCTGGGATGTTTTGATTACAGCATCGCATGTGATTGACAGCTCTGCTAGGTAGAGGATTCTTGGTTGGCAGTTTTTTTTTCTTTTAGGGTTTTATATATGTCTACCCATTGCCTTTTTGCCTGCATGGTTTCTGTTGAGAGATTTGAGCTTAATCTGATTTGCTTGCCTTTGTATGTTATACTTCTCTTTTCCCTAGCTGCTTTCAGGATTCTGTCCATATCTTTTATTTTGGAGAACGTGATTATTATATGCCTTGGTGATTGTCCTTTAGGTTCTATCCTTCCTGGGGCTTGTTGAGCTTCTTGAATGCTTATCTTTTTGCTTTTCAGGAAGTTAGAAAAATTTTTCTTCCAGAAACCCTTCAACTATCTCCTCTGTGGATTTGTGTGATTCTTCCTGTTCTGGAATGCTGATAATTATAAAGTTATTTCTCTTCATGTTGACAACATGAATCTTAGGACTTATTCAGATTTTTTATCCGTTTTTCTGCTTGCTCTACTATCTTAGTAGTGTTGAGAGATTTATCTTCTAGCTCACTAGTTCTGGCTTCTAACTCTTGAATCTACTCCTTTGCCCTTTCAGTGTATTGCCCATTTCTGATATTCTATT
>NW_006408550.1:17863440-17872571 GCF_000296735.1 Chrysochloris asiatica
ATGTGTAGTAGAACAGGGGTCGGGGTGGAGTGCACAGTTGTTCAGGCACCCCTTCTAGTCACCAGAATTGAGGTGCACAGACAGCGAGAGAACAATGAACAGATATAAAAAAAAGAATGTCCACACCTTTATCTCTGTGGTTCTGTCAGGCATCCATGGCTGCTCTGATCCATCCTCTGCTTGGTCTGTCCCAAGATGGCAGCTCTGGGAGCAGCTGAGAGTCTTGAACTAGAAAGCACTGGATTTCTTGCCTCTGCTACAAATTCCCCTAACTGTAAGCCTTCCAACCTTCTAAATATTCCTTTATATGTGGTTCAGAGTTTTGGCACAATCCCCTGAGCTTGCTTGGTCTGGTATTCTGTGTTGTTGCTGACAGAGCTCCTCACTGCACTTCTACCTGATCTGTTATCTTGTTTGTTCTCTGTTGCTATTTTGTTTTGATGTACACCGAAGCACTCAGGAATATATAAGCATTCAAACAACCATAGGGTATACCCTGCACATCTACCCACCGGCTGCCAGCACACAGCCCCTCTCCCTCCATGAGTCTAGAGTCTCCAGCCACTCCATCTCTCCATGTCATTGTCTCTGCCTCCATCTCAGGCATCACTGCTTCTCTGAATAGTGTCCCACACTCTGCTCTTCTCCCTTGATGGTCCCAGGGTCCTCTGCTCCTGAGCTGCAAGATCAACAACTCCCCTCCTTTTGTTACAAAATATGTACCTTTACATTTGCAACATTCACAGTCTTTCCTGATAGCAATTATTCATTATTGAACCACAAGAGTCTTATCCGCATCTCCTTTTACCAGTCTCGTCTAGACAGGTTGGAAAACATTCAGTGGAGTGTCTACCTTCCCCTGCACCCTCTGAAACTAAGCTCCCTATTGAACACTTGTAAGCCAGTCACTTTGTGCCTTTGTTGCCCCCTCTCCCCATTTTGGGTAGCCAATGCCTAAGTTGCCCATTCCTGTCAACCTTGTATACAAAAGGGGTGGGAATGATCCTTGCTGTGAATATTCATTTCCTCTTTTAAGCTACTACATCCATAAGTATAGGTCAAGTTCATCAAATTGTAGTGGATTACACTTTTTTTCCTCTTCTTTCTTCCTCTATTCAAATTCTGATCATCCAGCCGTTGAAGCTAGGTCAAATGGGTACTATCTGCAAGTATAGGCATTCTTGTGCATCTCCCCTCACTTCATATCAGCTGGTAACTTCACTCTCAATTCTTGTCCTCTGTGACTATGTCCCTGTCCATGGGTTCAGGCATCCCCAGGTCTCACTATACTACTGGCAAACCAGGTTGTGATCCAGGTTGACAGAGTCTAGTGAATGTAGTCGGATTTAGCTCACAGCTTCATTGCTGCTTTTCCCCACTTCCCCTTATCGGTAGACCAACGTGGTCACCCACAAGATTACATGCCTGCTCATGTATTTCCTTTGAGTTTCAGTCTTGGAAGGGGGTTTGCCATAAGGAAACTTAATTGATTGCCTTGATGGCTCCCCGGTGAACAACTTGCTTGTTCTTGTAGTAGTCAGTCAGCCATGGTGTTTTCAATCATCTCCTATGCATGTGACAGTTGGATACTGAATAAGGAAGACCATAGAAGAATTGATGCATTTGAGTTAGGGTGCTGGAGGAGAGTATTAAAAGTACCACGGGCTGCCAGAAGAATAAGCAAATCTGTGTTGGAAGAAGGACAGCCAGAATCCACCTTAGAAGTGAGAATGACCAGACTTCATCTCTCATACTTTGCACATATTAACATGAGAGACCAGTTCCTGGAGAAGGGTATCATATTTGGAAAAGTGGAGGGTCAGCGAAAAAGATGAAGACCCTTAATGAGATGCATTATCACAGTGGCAGCAGCGATGGGTTCAAACAAAGTAATGATTGTGAGGATAGCGCAGGACTGGGCAGTGTTTTGTTCTGTTGTGCAGAGGTACTCTGTGAATCAGAAATGACTTGACAACACTTCTCACTGTAGGAGAATGCACTGGACTGCAAGGTCAATGGTTCAAACTCAGCAGCTTCTGCTAGGAAAATCTATACAGGGTCACTATGAGTTGGAATCGACTTGATGGCACCCATCTCCAACAACAATGGAGGGCTACAGTGGCCAACTTGATTCCTGGGGACTGACCCCAGCCACAGGTGATGGAGCCAGTGATGGCAGTGGACCCAGACCAAAAATGTCTTCTTTGAGAGAAGGCTGAGGAATATATAATGTAATGCAAACACACATAGGAATTAAAGCATCCTCTTTCAACAAAAACAATAACAGAACCGAAGCCAAAATTTTGGGAAGTAATATAAATCATTTCCCCCTTTCTGTGTGTGTGGGGGGGGGGGAGGGGACTGCAGTGTTACTGACACCATGGGGGCAATACATAATTTATGCCAAATTTTCTTTTCTAATCTTCTTTTCCAGGCTGCTGATGTTGTTGTTGTTGTTGTGCGCCATTGAGTCGAGTCTGACTCCTGAGGAGCAGATGGTGAGCTTGAACAACTGACCTTGAAGTTCAAACTGATCTTGAGGTCAAATGTTTATCCTACGGCACCACACCGGGACGCCTTTGTTGATATTGTTTTTGTTGTTGTTGTTAAGCTCCATCAAGTTGTTCCAACTGCAGTGTTGATAACAGCTGTCCTCAAATCAATTCCAGTTCCTAACATCCCCAAATACTTTCCTATACAAGCATTGTCTTCATTGGGAGTAAATGAAGGCCTCTTTGCCCACTCACCTCTCATCAACTCACTTCTGTGGATTAATGAATCAATTTATTTGGTGTTTTGTTGTTAAGCATCATCAACTAGGTTCCGACTCATAGCAACCCTGTATAGGGTTTCCAAGGAGCGGATGGTGAGTTTGAACCACTGACCTTATGGTTCAAACCAACCTTGCGGTCCAGTGCTTTATTCCACAATACCACACTAGGACTCCAAATAAATGTTTATCTATCCATTATTCCAAGCACTGTAACAAAGACTTGGTTCCCAAATAAGCAGTCTTAGGGGAAAGAGAAGAAGAAAACCTACACATGGATATTTTTTCACTGTTACCCAATAATTTCCCCTGCTGACTTAAAGTGGGCTGAATTATTTTCATACTTAGAATCCCAGCTTTTTAAGGAAGTCAATTTTCATTGGCTGAGCCAACATGACCAAAATAGGCCGCATCTGAGCAGTTATCTTATGACTTTGGGTCTCTGAGAGATGCCAGAGCTCATAGGAATTTTAAAGGAATAAGTACCAGATGCCATCACATTAATTCTGACTTTTGAGACACTATGTGTGGCAGATTAGAACAGTGCTCCAATGATTTTCAAGGGCTAATTTTTTGGAAATAGATTTCCAGACCTTTCTTTTTAGGTGCATCTGGGTAGACTCATAACCTTTCACTTAGCAGCAGAGGAATGACTGTTGTTGTTCAGTACTGTCAAGCCGGTTCTGACTCTTAGCAATACTGTGTACATTTTCTGAAGAGTGACTGATGGGTTCAAATGGACACCCTTTAGGTTAGCAGTGGCGTGCTTAACCACTGTGCCAGTAGGACTATTTCCATTAAGACTATAGCCTTGGAAATGCTATAAGACAGTTCTGCTCTGTCCTACAGTGTCACTATAAGTCAAAATCAACTCAAATACAACAAACACAGAGCTAGAAGTTCTAGCTAGAATTGACATACAGGAACCTGCCAACAAATGGCGTTTACTGAGACAACGTGATAATACCAAAGCTTAATGCTTGGATGGTGGTGCTTGTTGTCACCAGGTGCCCTTCCCAGATCTTTCTCCCCTAGAGCTGATGGATGGGTACTAGCCACCAACCTTTCCATGAACCAATAAGGTTCCTTAAAGATCATCAAAACCAAATCTACTGTGACTCTTAGTGACCCTATAGAATAGGTTAGAACTAACTTTGACCTATAGATTTTCCAAGGCTTTACAGAAGCAAAGTGCCACATCTTTCTCCCAAGGAGTGGCTGGTGGGTTTGAACCATCAACATTTCAAGTAATAGGTGAGTGCTTTCACCACTGCACCACTGGGCTTATTTAAAGCTTAGGTTGTTGTCGTGTGCTATTGAGTCAGTTCTAATTCATAGTGACCCTGTACAGAGTTTTTGAGAATATCTGATGGGTTTGAACTGCCAACTTGGTAGTAGCAGTCCAGTGTTTATCCTACAGCACTGCATCAGGACTTGTTAAATCTCTGGAAAATATTGTCTCTATATATTTGCTGAAAAATTTGTGGTAGTCAAAAAGAGGACAGTTGTCTAAAGAAAAAAAAAAAATGGAGACTAAAATGTCCTTACAGAAAAGCCCATTTATTCGGATTTAATGTCCTGGTCTAAATTTTACCTTGAAAAGAGACAATTGCCTTCAGAGGTTAAAATCCAGACAAGAATTGTTGTTGTTGTGAGGTGCCATCGAATAGGTTGTGACTCACGGTGACCCAGCATACGCACAACAGAATAAAACAATGCATAGCTCTGTGCCAGTCTCACAATTGTTATGTTTGAGCCCATTGCTGCTGCCACTGTGCCAATCCATCTCATTAGGGTCTTCCTCTTTTTCACTAATCCTTCACTTTACCAAAAATAATGTCCTTCTCCAGGGACTGGTCCCTCTTGATAACATGTCTGAAGTATGAGAGACGAAGTCTTGCCATGCTGACTTTTAAGAAGCATTCTGGTTGTACTTCTTTCAACACAGATTTGTTTGTTCTTCTAGTAGTCCTTCATACTTTTAATATTCTTCTCCAACACCATAAGTCACTTTAAAGAGGACTTGTACAGCCAATTTTCTAAAACTTCCATGAATATTGTGTTGGATCCAAGCAAAATGAAGTCTTTGTCAACTTCAGTCTTTTCTGTATTGATCATGATGTTATTTATCAGTTCAGTTGTGAGGACTTTTGTTTTCTTTACAATGAGGTGCAACCCATACTGAAGGTAAGAATAGGAAATAAGGAAAAAAAAAAAAACCAACCCTCCAATATTTAAATTATTTTATTAACATCTGTAAAGACCAGCAATTATTTAGCACTTCAGATATGAAGGGATCCCCTCCCCACACTTTAGCTCAATTAATTGATCAATTATTTCATCATTTACAAGGCATGTGGCCAAATGTACCTGGCTAATGATTGCCTGGGAGCGCCATGGCTTCTCACTGGTAAGCACTTGACTGCAAACCACAAGGTTTGCAGATGGAGTATGCCAGCTGCTCTGTGGGGAAAAAAAGGCTTTCTGTTCCCTCAGGAACTCTACGATACAGGGTCGCTATGAACTGAAGGCACGTAACAACAGCAATAATAACTAGTAAATTTGAAAACTGAGATGCCATTTCAGAAGCTCTTGTTAGCTTCTGTCTAATTTCAAGTGGACTTTTGGAGTCCTGTGTGGTACTGTAGGATAAACAATCAACCGCAAGGTCGGTTGGAACTATCAGGTCGGTGGTTCAAACTCACCACCTTCTCCTCGGGAACACCATACAGGGCAGTTATAACTTGGAATCAACTTGGCGGCACTTTACAACGTGTGTTATAATGTTTCTCATCTCTGATCAGTTGAAGGTACCAAAGCTGAGGACAATTGGTTCAGTAGGAATATGCTTGCACGGCCTCCAAACCAAAAATCCTTGACATAGTTCCATGTTCTTGACTTACTTCTGGTGTTTGGATTTCCAGTTCTCCTTAGGTTTCATTTTGGCAGTCGGCTCTGACCTTACTTCTCTTTCTGGACATCAGATATTAGAAAAATCATGATATTTTTAACATGTGTTTGGTTCACATATAATAAATACATCTATTTGTAAATAGCATAGAAGGAAGTAGAGACACAAATTGACAGTAATACCGCATGCATTTTATTATACCAAAAAATATAGGGTAAAAATTGAAGGTTGAGTTAGTCTGAGATGCTGCCATTGAGGGAGAAATATGTAAGGCTAGTGCCTGGTTTCATTTAATTAGAGGCAATGACCCCTGGTGATTGTGTCTTACAGTTAAATTGGGATTGAGTTCAATATACATGAAAAGAATTTGGAATAAGTATTACTGAGTTCTAGTAAGCTATTAATTATTCTGATATAAATTATATCAAAATTATGGTTTATTCCAGAAAATGTTCCTGGGAAAATAACTTTAATATTAATAAAGCGATTAACTTATTTTCACACTGAGTAGGCTTAGACAGCTACTCTATTATCATATTTGTTTCACTCTATGTATTAATATTTGTTGGCTGTTGTGTTTCAAATTGTTATTAATGATGCTCATTAATTTATACCAAATTATTCATCTTTGGACTTGCTGAAGTAGTCAAGCATTCTTTTTTATTTCTTATTTCTTTTCCCCTGGAAAATTCATGCAGAGTAACATCAAAGGAAAATTAAGCTGCCATGAAGTAATAAAACAATCTTTCATGCTGCTTGGTCATTGCAGTGAAATCATAGGGCAAGGAAATTGAAGTAGTCGTCTAGACATAGCTTTTATTACCAAAGAAAATAAGCAGAATTCAAGGTTTTATGCTGTCATGGTTAAAACATAGAATGGGCGAGAAGGAAAATGGTTTTCGGAGAATTGTATGACTTTGACACTTCTGTTGATGAGAACGCAAAGGAGAGTGTTTATAGCCCACATTTACTGAGTGCTCAATAAGCATTTGATTGATTGATTGATTGGCTAGTTGTTGAAATTTTATAAAATCGCTACTCCTTTAAAGCACATTGCTATGTCACTGATGTGGTCATTTTATGGGTTGAATTCTATTTTCACTTACATCATGATGTGTGCTGCATTTTATTTCCTATAACATAAAATGAAGCTTGTTGTTCCCCCACCCCTCAAAAAGGTACCATACTGAAGTTTGTTTGGCACAATTGTTAGGCGTCCTGAAATGTACATGAAAGATATTCTGAAACAATAGAGAGTATTGATAATCAAAACCACATATAATAGTGTCAGATATCAGATATTAACACAGGAACTATAAATTGCTTAGCTCAAGATGAGAATTATGTACTAATGTACTAATGATGCTTTTATGTAAGTTTTGTATCTATTCTTTTAAAGATACTCTTTGGCCAATGCCATCTGCATAAAATGTAAGTGAAAAATTAAGAAACTGATGCATTTTAAGTATGTGGATACCCAAATTCTATCACTGAAGTATATGTGTAGGTCTGAAATGGTTCAGGGAACTATGCCTCTGTATCATTAATCAGCACTGGACTGCGAACCACAAGGTGAGCTCTTCAAACCCACCAGCTGCTCCTTGGAAACCACCCTACACAGGATCGCTATGAGTCAGAACCGACTTGATAGCACTTAACAGCAACAACAACTGGGAGTTATGTTTTAATTGGTGTTGGTTGTCTGAAGACATTGCTCCTTGAACAAGACACAGAAAAACACTGACTTATTTATATTATAATACTTGATTTAGCCCTAGGCTTACTGTATCTGTAGAAATCTCATCTTGATAGAGAATTCCCTGAAATATGAGTAAGTGAAATGAAACAAGAGACAAACTGCTTTACTGGGGTACCATACTGATAAATTGAGGCAAGTCTTAACAGGCTGCTTATAAGTAAAGATGTTTTATTTTGTTTTGCTATTTGTGCTTACCATACTTCCTGTTTTGTTCTTAACAGACTAAGACCAAACACCGTATGTTTAAGAATCACATAAGCGGACTTAATAGATTACCCTTTTAACTCATAGTGATAAATGGTGAAAACCCCTTGGCATTGAATAATTTAAAAGATACAACGTTTTAGCTGTACTTTGAAATTTCCAAAGACAGAAGCAGACTTCCTTTCTAAGTTTCAGAAAAGGATAATACTGTTAGCTAGTTAACATTTATTTGAGCATTTGTGGTTTTTGTTGTTAAGTGCTGTCAAGTCAGTCTGACTCTTAGTGACCGTGTATAAGGTTCCTGAGAAGCAACTAGTGGGTTTGAACAGCAGAACTTTTAGTTAGCAGTTCAGTGCTTATCCTATAATGCCACACCATGCTAACTGCTGTGAAAAAGTGGAAGACCACCACCAAGATGGACTGACACAATCGTAACAACAAAGGACTGAAACCTGATGATAGTTGGGAGGATGATGTAAGACCAGGCAGTATTTCACTCTGTTGTGAATAGGGTCACTATGAGTCAGAACCAACTCAACGGCACCTAACAACAACACAAATGTTGTGTTTAATTTTACCAGTATCCATATGAAATAGATTCTTTGTATCATTGCTGTTGTCATTGTCATCATCATCATTTCCCAGGTAAAGATTCTGAACATAGAGACGTCAAGGAGTTGACAATGATCACACCTACCAATAGGTATCCATTAGGAGATGCGAAGTAAGGTTTTAAAAGTAAATGTGACTTATAATATCACTTTTTAAATATGTATGAAAAATATTGATTTGGAGCTACCTGAAACATGATGGATAATATAGAAAATTCATCTTTGTTTGTTCCAACCATGTTTTCTCAGGCCCACGTTCAGTCTGTTTAATAAAACACATGAAATCTTAGCCTTAAATCCTTCCCTTTGTAGACTGTCCCAGTGAGGGTCAGACATCCTCTTGATGTCTGCTGGTGACCTCCCTTCCGGTCTCCTGTACACACCATGTGGGCTCCAGGTTGTCCTGTGCTCACCATGTGGCTTCCAGGTTGCCCTGTGTTCACCATGTTGGTTCCAGGTTGTTCTGCAGACCTTAACCCATTCTTCCTAGAGTCATGGGTTCCAGCTCTCCTGTGAAGCTGTTTCAGTCTTGTGTGGCAGCAGCTCTAACAGCCTCCTAATTGAAGTGAAGAGAGAAAATGAAAACCCTGCCCATGGTACACTCATCCTAGATGGAAATTTATTTTTCTCTTCCCCACTGTGGGCTAGAGATGATAGGAGCTTCCCATTTTTGTCATCTCTGGGGAAGATTTCTCTAACTCTACCCATGTTAATAGTGGGTTAATGCACTAGACTGCAAAGTCAGCTTGAACTGCAAGCTTGGTAGTTCAAGCTCACCAGTCGCTCCTTGGAAACCCTCTACAGGGTTACTGTGGGTCAGAACCGACTCGATGGCACTTAACAACAACAACAAACCCATGTTAATAAGGAGCTCTG
>NW_006408550.1:17872671-17874092 GCF_000296735.1 Chrysochloris asiatica
GCATTAGGTAACTATGCTGCACAAGACCTTTTTAAAGTGTTGAAGAGCAGAGATGTCAGTTTGAAGACTAAGGTGCACCTGACCCAAGCCATGGTATTTTCAATAATCTCATATGCATGTGAAAGTTAATAAGGAAGACTATAGAAGAATTGATACATTTGAGTTATGGTGTTGGAGGTGAATATTAAAAAGTACCATGGGCTTCCAGAAGTCACGTAAATCTGTGTTGGAAGAAGTATTTTCCTTGTAAGCCAGGATGGCCAAACTTCATCTTTTATACTTTGGACATATTATCAAGAGGGACCAGTCACTGGAGAATGATACCATGTTTCGTAAAGTAGAGGGTGGAAGAAAAAAAGGAAGACCCCTCAATGAGATGGATTGGCACAGTGGTGGCAGCATTGGGCTCAGGCACAGCATGATTGTGAGGTTGGCCCAGGACCGGGCAGTGTTTCATTCTGTTATGTATAGGATTACTATGAGTCGGTACCAACATAATGGCACCTAACAACAGCAACAACAAAAATGCCTAGTATATGGATGTTTTTTTGCATTCTATTTCACTTTTGACAATTTTTAATTTTCCTAGATTCATACTTTGTACATTCCATGGTTCAATTATTACTGATGTTTACAGCTGTTCCTCTTCATTTAGAGCTGTGCCTCATTAGCCAATGAAAGCCCGAAAGCTTGACTCCATTTACATTATCACAGTTAACTCTATTATGAGGAGAGATCTCTCCCTGAGTTGTATCTTGAATATCTCTGAACCTGAGGGGCTCATTTTCTGGTAATATAGCTGTCAGTATTCTGGTGCTCTTCATCATGTTTCAATATTCAATATTTTGGTGCTGACAGTGTTAAACTCACTGCTCTTTGTAAGGCTTTCAGTGACTAAATATTTGGAAGTAGTCCATCTCCTTCTTCTTCGTCTGACTTCATCTGGAGGCTCAGCTAAAGCCTGTCCACCGTGAGTGTCCCTGCTGGTATTTAAAATACCCATGGCATAGCTCCCAGAATTGCAGCAACATACAAGCCCCCACAGTACAACAAACTGACAGACGAGTAGTGACTCTTTTGAATAATTTTAAAAAATGTCTACATATACCTGTTTATGGGAATATATTGATATTTTGTGGGGTTTTTTTGCTGAGAAGTTTGAGATGAGAGTAAATTGGCAATGACTCTTTCATTTGATGGCTTTCTGTATGATTTCATTTTTTGAACTATGTACATACAGTAATTTGATTTAAAAAATATGAGTGGGCTTCAACAAACTCATGAAAAATTTCCATCATCTTTTAATTCCATTTTTTTCCATGAACTTTTTGAAGCACCCTCATATATCAATTTGGATTCTGAAGCAACTCAATATTGTTTTTCTTCTTAAAATTATCTAATATAAAAAAAATAGTCTAATA
>NW_006408550.1:17874192-17880105 GCF_000296735.1 Chrysochloris asiatica
CCGCTGACCTTGTAGTTGAGTGCTTATCCTACAGTGCCACACTAGGACTGCAATAGTTACCTTGGTTACTCCTTTTGACTCTGTGATTCATTTTCTGCCAGGTCTCAGACTGTTAGAACTATTTTCTGGTTGTAATTTCCATTGGTGCATGCATACATTGTATTTGCTATGCATGTGTGTCTGTGGTTATATTTGCATAGTTTTTATACCTACAAGCTAAGGATTTAAGATTTATAAATGCCCTCAGGCAGAAAGAGCAATCAATGTATTCTTAAACTGTACTGCTAATCTCAAAATAATTGTTAATTATTAATTGAGCCCTTTATCTTCACTGGAAGTTTTAAAATAAGATAATAAATGCTTAGCTTCCTAAAAGGAAATTCAAGAAAATATTTAAATATTTGTGAAATATGATTATATTTTAATATTAATTTCCTACTTGGTATTGCTGTTGTTGTTAGCTATGGGGAAAAGCATTATCTCAAATTCGCTATAAATTTGGCAGTAATCTTTATTCATACAAGCATTTCCTAGAGCCTATTCTTTGTCTATGATGTATGTAATTACAGGCTAAATAAAAGGGAAAGAACAAATAACCAAATAATATATTAATACATTATGTTGTTGTAGTTAAGTGCCATGGAGTCAGTTTCAACTGAGACATTACATTTTTTTGTGGAAGCAGAAACTCTCACCTTTCTCTCACAAAGTACCTGGTGGATTTGAGACTGTTTACCATGCTTCCATTGGTGTCCTGGTGTGGCGCTGTGGATTAATGCGCCAGACTGCAAAGCTGTTTGAACTGCAAGGTCGGCAGTTAAAGCTCACCTGTTGCTCCTCAGAAACCCTATACAGGGTCACTCTGGGTTGGAACCGACTCGACGGCACTTCACAACAACAACAACCGTGCAATATAGTAGCTTTTTTTTTTTTTTTTTTCGAATTGTCCATCATCCCAACCTTTCAAAATTAGCTCCTTGTTAGAACATGCATTTAGTGAACATTTTGTATTTGTCAGTATTGTGCTAAGAGTAGGAAGTTCAGAAGATTCATGGAAAATTGCGTTCTGGATTCTAGAAGCCTCCTTGACAATGTCATAAGCCCATTAGTCATTTGTTGGCAGCAACCAAAATGAAAACCGAGGTCTCCTTGTTGTTGTTAAGTGCTGTCGAGTCGGTTCCGACCCATAGCAACCCTGAACAGGGTTTCCGAGGCTGTAAATATTTACGGGAGCAGAACACCTCATCTTTCTCCTGCGGAGCAGCTGGTAGTTTTGAACTGCTGACCTTGCGGTTCGCAGCCCGATTCATAACCACTACGCTACCAGAGCTCCTAGTTCTGGTTTAATATCCATTTTCATCAAACTTCCTGCCACCCTCCCTTCTCCTCAACTCTAGTTTAGCAGATACTAAGTAGTTAGCCAAACAGACCTTAAAAGACACGAGAGAAATAGTTTTGACACATCCTGCAATGATTTGGGTTAAACCGAAGGCATAGTCTTCATGGGACCGCCCTCACTTTAGTTTTAGTTTCCAGCAGTGAAGTCAGCGATCCCCAAGTCATCTTCACTTCTGTCCAGCTTGCCACAAATTCAGGGTTCCCACAACCACATTTATGACAGAAAGTTTCCTAGAATGATTCAAAAAATTCATGCGATGCTATTATGTTGTTGTGGTTGTTAAGTGCTGTTGAGACAGTTCTGACTTACAGTGACCCTATATAGGATTTCTGAAGAGCTGCTTGTTGGATTGAACCACTGACCTGCAGTTAGCAGGTCTGTGCTTATTCTACAGCATCACACCACTACTCCTACTATACTTATATTTTCAGTTTTCTTATAACTAAAGAATACAAACCAGAACTGGCCAAAGGAAGGAGCACATAGGGCAAGCTATGATAAAGTTCCAAATGTGAAGCCTGTGTTGTTCTCAGAGACACATTACCTTGTGAATATCAAAGTATGGCATTACCAAAAGAGTACTGCCAACCACAGAAGCTCACCTGAGCCTTTGGTGTCCAGAGTGTTTATTGAGGCTTGGTCACATACTGCTCTCATACCTGACCGTTAGACTCCAACCTTTCTAGAGGTTATCCTGATACCTTTAGTCTCAGTTCCTCAGCTCCTACAAATACCATCTCAGTTTCTCTTGAGGTAAGAACTTATACAACAGGGTCCAAAGCCCTCATTTTAAGTCACATTGTCGAAGTGGTGATTCCCCCTACCAAGCAAACAAAAACATTCCTATAAGGCATGGTATACTAGGCACTTAAAGTTCACTTCTTACAAGCTAGGGCTAAAGGTCAGACCTGTTTTTCATTGTGACCAAATTTTCTCTATACATAGCCCACTCTGCCTTCAAAGTCTTAATTTCTATTCCAGGTGACTGTAAAAGTTACAGGCTGCAGGTCTCTTTAAAATGGGTTGAGAGTAGTCAATAAATTAAAAATACAGTAATACTTAACAAATGATGTCTCTCATCTGATTATACTATCCATTTAGAGCACGAAAGCCTGAACAGTGGATGTTAGGGTTCTTTATATTTCATTACTTTCTGAGAATATTCAATAAATACATGGTAATGAACTGAAAGGCTATTTGGAAGACGATTTATATGATGAAATTATCTCCCAAATTTCTTCTAAGACAGAGTTTAGCTGGGCATTGTTTGTATTATGTTTCTAGGCTCTTTGGTTTTATTGGGGGCTGAAGGGAAAGATAGATGTATGTCTTAAAAAGTGTCTATTGAGCAAAGCCTTTAATGTTGTTGTTGCGTGCTGTCGAGACAATTCTGACCCAGAGCGACCCTGTATAGGGTTTCCAGGAACAGCTGGTGAGCTTGAGCCGCTAACTTTGCGATTCAAACTGACTCCGAAGTCCAGCACACTAACCCCCAGCCATACCAGGACTTTAATATCCATACCAAATAGAAAATTTAAGCAATAAAATCGTTAATTTTGATAAGTAGTCACCTAAGGAGTGCTGGTGTGGAGCTGTGGGTTAATGCGTCAGACTGCAAAGCCGTTTGAATTGCAAGGTCGGTGGTTCAAGCTCACCAGCTGCTCCTTGGAAACCCTACACAGGGTCGCTATGGGTCGGAACCGACTTGACGGCACTACACAACAACAACAACATGGTATCTAAAGTTTCCATAGTTATTTAAATCTCCGTAAAATGCAGTTGAAGCTTTTTTTTTTTTTTTTTTAATAAGTATTAATGGGGCTATTTCTATCACTTAGCTGTAATTAGACGGGGAGGAGAACAATTTTAGAAAAATGAGAATGTTTTCTCACGTCAGGGGACATCTCATCATAGTAATGCTTAAAAATAATCATTAAAAGTAGTGCCTAAGCTATGATAATATAATTGGAAGTCTTGAATTTATTGATATCTTAAAAACATATTCAAAGGGTAAAATAGTTTTAATCAGTATTCAAGTTCTCATTGTTCAATCACCATTGGAGGGGTGAATGTGGGAAGCTGCCATATTCTTGGTAATTATTGTACGAGATTTCTTCAACTGTATGTTACAGATTCTGGTACTTGAGTGAAACCAGGAAAAAGTAACACAACATTGTTTATTCTTTTGACATGTTTGCTGAATATTTCCCTACAACTGTTGCAATTCTACCCTGGTAAAGTGCTTATTATGTCAAACTTTTTCATAAATCAGCTTTGTTTGGCCTTTAAAGCAGCTCTGGGCTCCTGGCAGTAAGGATAAAAGGGAAATCAGCATAAATTACACTCTACATATTATGCAAAAAAAGGCTAAAAATCAACTCTTCCAGAAATAGTTTTTTTATTTCTGGTAATAATTCTATAAGATAATTCTATTAAGTGCAATTGTGATTAAGAACATTTATTTTCTTATTGAAAATATAAGGAATAATATTAAAATGTATATTATAGGACAAACAATGGAATACTAACTGTAAGATCCGGAGTTCAAACCCTACAGCTCCTCCTTGAAAACGTTATACAGAGTCACCATGAGTCAAAAGTAAAGGGAAAGTTTGATTTCCCATTTGATGGACTTTAACAACAACATAAACAGACCAACTCTGTCTTGAAGTTCTGATTTGCAAGAAATCAATATAGTGACTCTTAATCTGTCACCTTCAGAAACACAGCAATTTGAGTATTTTTTTATTATGATGCATTAGGACTTCATTAATATGGAAGTCTTACAAATAGGTTATCATTTTTTGAGCCAGATCACACTGTGGTAAGTAATGAGACATGGGAATACTTTGAGCATCTAGATGTTTGCTGACTTTTACTTAAAAGTGTGAAGTGTTTTAAATTAGACGATGTTAGTATTGAAATATGCACAAGTGGGACAATAATTGAGAAAAGCTTTGTTCCATTTTGAGTACTAGGTAAATTGTGTAATTTATAAATAAAGCACAATGACCTGGGAATAGGAAAACAACAGCTCTTATTTACTGTTGGAGAAAGCAGAAATTGGTACAACCGTTTTGGAAGGTAATTCAGTAATGTCTATCAAAATTTGAACATACTGATAAGAATTTGCCACTAGATATAATAGTAAAACAACAACAAAATAAATGTATAAGGGTATTTATTGTACCATTTTTGAAATAGCAAATTTAAAAAAAAAAAGAAAAATCGTTTAAATACACATTCAAAAAGGAATGGTTAAGTGAAGTATATATTCATATAATGAAAGGTTTTGATAAAAGATTCTATAGTAGAATCCTGATTAAGGGGGAAAATAGAGAACAGAAGTTTAAATTTTCTGGAGTTGAGACTTTCTGGAGTGCTATGAGTTGGTTCTGATTCATAGCAACCCTGTATAGGGTTTCTAAAGGCGCAACTGGTGGGTTTGAACTTCTGACCTTGTAGTTCTCGTTCCAGTGCTGATCCTACAGCACCACACTAGGAGCTGCCTCATATAAACAGGTCTCAGGTCAGCAGTTCAAACCTACCAGCTGTTCCTTGGAAATCATATAAAAGATCACTGTGAGTCAGAACTGACTCGATGGCAGTTATCAACAAGAACCAGGAGTCTTGGTGTGGCACTGTGGGTTAATTCGCTGGACTGCAAAGACAATTTGAATGGCAAGGCCAGTGGTTCAAGTGCACCAGCCACTCCTGGGAAACCCGATAAAGGATAGCTGTGGGTCGTAAAAGATGCGATGGCACTTAACAGTAACAGCAGGTTGTATCGGTAATTAAATAAGCCGTATATAGACCACCATGATGTCGCTTTTCAATGTTGTTGTTAGGTGTTATCAGTTACATATGGACTCCTAGTGATCCTATGCACAACGGAACAAAACACTGCCCAGTCCTATGCCAACCTCACAATTTTTACTACATTTGAGCTCATTGCTGCTGCCACTGTGTCAATCCATTTCATTGAGGGTCTTCCTTTTTTTCTCCCACCCTCCACATTAGCAAACATGATATCCTTTTCCAGTACTGGTCCCTCATGATAATGTCTGAAGGATGAGAGATGAACTCTGGCCACCCTGGCGTCCAAGGAAAATTCTGGCTGTACTTCTTCCAACACAGATTTATTTGTTCTTCTGGAAGCCCATAGTACTTTTAATATTCTTCTCCAACACTGTAACTCAAATGCATCAATTCTTTTACAGTCTTCCTAATTCACTTTCCAACTTTCACATGCATATGAGGTTATTGAAAATACCCTGGCTTGGGTCAGATGCACCTTAGTCCTCAAACTGACATCTTTGCTCTTTAACACTTTACAGAGGTCTTGTTAAGTACATTTGCCTAATGCAATATGTTGTTTCATTTCTTGACTGCTGCTTCCATGAGTGTTGATGGTTGATCTGAGCAAAATGAAGCCTTTGACTACTTCAATCCTTTCTCCATTTATATGGATTTTGTTTTCTTTACACAGAGGTGCAGCCCATATGGAGGACTGT
>NW_006408550.1:17883739-17891883 GCF_000296735.1 Chrysochloris asiatica
TGAATTATGTGATAGTTTACATGGGAGAACGTTAGTTTTACATTCATTCGATTGTATATTGATTCATTGCCATGGTTACAATCTACTCCATGCATCATCAACCAACCACAGGGTATACCTTGCAAGCCTGCCCCCCTGGTCGCCAGCACACAGCCCCTCTCCCTCTCTGGGTCTAAAGTCCCCAGCTGCTCAATCTCTCCACATCATCGTCTCTGCCTCCATCTCTGGCATTACTGCTTCTCTGGGTAGGGTCCTGCTCTCCACTCTTCTCCCTTGATGGCCCCACGAACCTCCACTTCTAGACTGCAAAGTTAATCACTCCCCTCCTTGCTACAAAATGTCTACCTTTACATTTCCAACCCTCACAATCAGTCCTGATAGCAATTATTCACTATTGTATCACAAGAGACCCATCCACATTTCCTTTCATCAGCCCAACCTAGACAGATTGGATACTACTCAGTGGAGATTCTACCTTCCTCCCTGCCCTCTGGATCTAGATTCCCTCTTGAAAGCTTGTAAGCCAGTTACTTCTTGCTTTTGAAGCCTCCCTTCCCAGCCATTTTGGGTAGCCAATTCACTTTAGCTTTTTTTCAAAAAACTAAAGAAAAAAACGCTCAGACATATATAATAATTTACACCTCCAAAGGGCACATTCTGCAAACATTGTTTTTGAGGTTTCCAAGGTTATGCAGTATTACAAACACATCAAAGATAGCACTATATATACAAGAAATCAACTCAAGTTTTCTGGTATATTCTCAACACAAGGAAAAGGCTTCTCTTGTTGCCACCGGAGTGTATCTCTCAGCTCTGATGAGAACAGGGTAGCTTGGTGCTAGAGAGTTGGAGACAGCATGTCTAACTCCCCTTGTGCATGAGAAAATGTGAAATCAGTTATTCCAGTTGCTTTCCTAGTCTTTCCTAGTGTGATAAGAGGGTATACTATGCAAGAAACCAAACCAGTAACTGTTGAGTCAATTCTAACTCAGAGCAACCCTTTGTGTTTTAGAGTAGAACTGTGCTCCAAAGGGTTTTTATAACTGTGTACATCTGAAAGCCGATCATCAGGACTTTCTTCGAAGTTGTCTCTGGGTGGATGGAACCTCCAACCAACCAACCTTTGTGTTACTCAGGCACTCCATACAACACAAACACTTTTTAAAATATACATTCCTATTTACTGGCTTCAACTCCGATTCAGAATGAAAAGGAAATGTACTGTGTATTTCTGTGGACTCTGTGAATTAACATTACATATTCTATTTAGGAAGAAATTCCTAAAGGAAGAAATAGAATGATTCTCTTCTGCTTTTTAAATTCCTTTCAGAATTACGACTTCCTGTCAGCCCCTCTGTGTGTGTGGATCAGCATACAGAAGTAAAACCGAGCACTTCACATCACCTTTTACAAACAGTGAAGCCACCTATGTGGAAATCATGGGTTTGGAGACACGAACAACTGTAAGCTTATTATTTTGACGTGTTATATCCAGTATGCATCTTAGGAGACAGCTAACAAAAGAAAAGCTCAGGACAGATTTAGGGAGTTTTATACATTTGAATTATTAGGTTCTGTTACAGAAATGTTCAGCAATCCCCCGTAATAAAGAATGCCATTACCGATTTTCTCATAGACTAATTCAAACCTCTCCTTCCATAGAATAAACGTATAGGTGAATAGGACTCCGCTTTAGTAAGTTATATTCGTGGAAACGGAATTTAAAATCTTGACCCTGTGAATCTATAAAAATATAACTTCTATTTTATGTCCAAATGGCATTGCATTTGTCTGAGTATGGCTGAGTATTTTTTTTCTAGCTATTAAATTATTTTTTATAAACTTCAGTATCTAAAAAAGCCACTCATCTGTAGGGTACAAACATTTCCAAGTTACTCCAGGGTAAGAATTTTAGATTATCCATTAAGCTAAAGTGAAAAATGAAAACAGTTTGATTCTCTCATCTAAGACACAAATGAATTTATCTTGCCTCATTTTATAATTATTTAGTAGTATTTCAGTAGCTAGTAGTAGTAGGTATTGGAACATCATTGGCGCTTTAATCTTATCTGGACTTCGAACATAAAGATAGCATTATCTCTTTCTACCTGGAATTTAGGTATTTAAAGTATGGAAGCATTCTGCAAAAAAGCAAATTGTTAAAACTTTTTGGTATCATTTGTGATGTAAGTAGATTTGTCTCACCACAAAATATTAAATTAGTGTTATTTTTCCTTTTTACACTGAAGTGTTCCTTTAATATTGCATCCCTTACATTGACTCTCAATTATCTGGGATGGCAGGTGGAATTACACTACAGGCAATTTCAGACTTCCAACAGGGTTCCAGTCCAATGACTTAACTTGTAAGTTGGTTCTGATAACTCAAATATCCTTTTTTGTCTGTTTGTTTTAGTTTTCGCTATTATATCCTTTTATTATCAGTATCTTTATAAATCGATTTTGAACATCTGCAGGTCAACATCTGAGAAGGATAACATCAGCAAATTATGCTCAACAACACTTATCTACAGTACAGCCTCCTGATGATAAAACGTACAAAATTTTTAAAATCATGTGGCATAATTGTGATTCATTTTAACTTGAATACATTGTAAGTTAAGACCAAGCTATAGTGGGGGAAGTATTTTGGTATATTCTTGGTGTGACCTGTACACTTTAAGAAATTGGCTATATTTTCATGGTGAGATATAACTAGAGCAAGTGCAAGCAAAAGCAGAAGAGGAAATTTCAGAAGGTGTTTCACTGCTCCCCAGACTTCAATTGATTATCACTTTTGTTGTGATGGTGCTATAAATGTGTGGTCATGACCAGTGGAAATTAAAAAAATAAAATATTTAACCACTGTTTAAATACTATTTTCCTTTAAAAAAATAACTTGTTTGATGAAATCTACCAAAGTGGACAATGCTTACCAAATTGATTCCTTCTCTCAGTACCAGTCCACGACCAGGTGTTGATACAGTGAATTTGGTCAAGGAAACCCACACATTGAAGACTGGGGGCCAGTAAAGGCGAGAAAGGATCTCCAAAGCTTTCAGGCAATTCACAAGTTACATATCATTGTTATTAGTTGCCATCAAGTCAATTTCAACTCATGGCAACCCCATGTGTATCAGAGTAGAACTGTGCTCCATAGGGTTCTCAAAACTGACCTTTCAGAAGTAGAAAACCAGGCACTTTCCGGTGGGTTCAAGGTGTCAGCCTTTTATTTAATAGTCAAATGTTAACCACTGACACCCCCTAAGGATTACACACAGATTGCACATTCTGTCACAAATGTGGACCCATCATTTGTCTTCCTTCATAGGAACCAAACAACAGTTCTTGCTGCCCATGAGACCATCTTTAGAGCTGAAGATCTAACTGTGATTCTTAAGGCATATGTGTTGGTGACGTCCTTGTCCCCTTTGCGTGCATTCATTCATTCAACTGGCACCGTCTGGAGTCCACCAAAGAAAAAGCGCTTCACTGTCAAGGTAAAGACCCAGTCAACACTGGTATTTCACAAAATGTACTGGAGCTGAGTAAAGTGAGTTGGGCTGCCTTTCTCTGACCTTTATGGTTAGCAATTCCCATTGAACAAAGATTGCATCTTTTTATGGCTGCAATCGGAGATTTTCATTTAAGAGGCCCAGGTTCCAAAATGAACCAGAAAGCATGTAATTCACATGGGATCACAGAGGCTACATCTTTTTTTTTTTTCTCGACTCATCATTTTAGTTCAATCCTTTGACTCATTACAGAGCTGCTTCTCAGCTGTACTCTGTTTTTCTTGACTTTCCATTTATTCCAGAAATATATAGTCAATGCAACAAATGAAAATTTAATTTTGAACTTATGCCTTTTGCTCCCTCCTTAGAAAAGATAATGCCTCTTTCATTACACCAGTCAATATGGAACATTTGCTGAGTGAAAAATAAAGCTATCGAGTGTGCTTAATATAGTAAGCTATGACATAAAGGAGGATAAGAAAGTTTTCCAGGAAGATCTGATTAATATCCCCAAAACGTTTAGTTATAAAAGGTAACTCAGGTTAACTCAGTTGAAAATAGCGTCTAATGACATGTCTGATAAACTTAAAGGAATGTTTTAATTTGGAGATATACTTTTTAGCTTTGTTGTTTTGTTGGGACTTGCTGTTGAGTCAGTACTGGCTCACAGCAACCTGTATAGGGTTTGCATAGAATGGTAGGTTGGGTTTGAACTACCAACCTTATGGTTAGCAGGGGTCTCATAATTTCAAGGAATTTAAAAGCGACTGAGCTACATTTTTTTTTTTTTTTCCTTTCAGCATTTAACATATGTAAGCTACATTTTAAGTTCTTTAAAATCTTCCACAGTGGAAAAATTAAAATGGCCCATTTAAATATTATTAATTATAAACCAAATCAGCACAGTAGGAGCTGCAGGTATTACAGAGTGCCGCACTGGAGTTCACCTCTGATCCAGCTGTTTTTGTTCCCATATATTGAACCAATTCTCCCAACATCACTGGCTTTCAAAATTCCAATCATTTCCCACAAATCACTTGTCACTTTTATTGCATAAATTCCTATATATACACAGGGCTGCCTCTGAGTCCTCTGTTCTGTTTCAGTTGGCTCATTTGTTTTTATTGTTGTGACAGTGTAGGTACATGTTAAAACCTGATAGTAGAACTTCCCTATCTTTATATTTTATTTTCAAGGTTAAATTAATGATGTTGCAGACATTTATTTTTGAGAGCAAGAAGAGGAGGCTTTCTACTCCCATAAATATTTACAGCTTTGGAAACCTACAGTGTTACTGTGAGTTAGGGCCAACTCGATAGCATCCAATAACAACAGACATTTATTTCCTCATAAATATATTTTCTAAATCCAGCTGGAAATTCAAAATGTAATTATACTGAGTTCATATTTTAATATTTGAAGAATTACTTACTAATATTTGCTGATTATTTTTTGTCCCGTGTTAGAGTTGATTATCTTTTCCTCCAGAGGTGTTAACATATTCTTACTTAATGCTAATGAAGTCCTGGTGTGGCACTGTAGGATAAGTATTTGATTGTAAGGTCAGTTTGAACTGCAAGGTTGCTGGTTCCAGCTCACCAGCCCCTCCTTGGAAACCCCATACAGATTCGCTATGAGTCGGAACCGACTCAACAGCAGTTAACAAAAACAATGCTAATTTTTAGATGTTAGTATTTCTTGATATCGTAAAGTATAAATATATGTTGTTGGCGTTAGGTGCCATCGTGTCCATACCGAGTCATAACAACCTTTGACACAACAGAACGAAACATTGCCCTGTCTTGCACCAATCGCACAATCTTTGGTACATTTCAGCTTATTGCTGGTACCACTATGCTGATTCATATTGTTGGTCTTTCTCTTTCTCACTCACTCTCCACTTTACCAAGCATGACATCTTTCTCCAGGGATTGAAGTATGAGAAACCAAGTTTGGCCATCCTGTCTTCTAAGGAGCATTCTGTCTCTACTTCATCCAGTCCAGATTGGTTTGTTCTTCTAGTATTTACTATATTCTTCTCCAACACCATAAGTCAAATGGATCAATTCTTCTACAGCGTTCCTTATTCATTTTCTCACTCTGACATGCATATGAGGTTATTGAAAATACCATGGCTTGGATAAGGCATTTTAGTCCTCAAACTGACATCTTTCTTTTTGATACTTGAAAAGAGTTCTTGTGCAGCAGATTCACGCAATGCAATGTGTCATGTAATTTCTTGACTGCTGCATTCACGAGTGTTGATATATATATATAATTTAAACATGCATATATACATTTAAATATGTAGCATAGTAGTTTTTTCTAGAACAGAGAGACTTTTTTTTAAAAGTTTACACAGTATTTGGCAACATTGTTCCATAATTGGACCACTGATACCTTTGTTTTTTCTAAATGATTATTTCATCTTCAAATAAAGCTATGTTTAATGCCTTAACTTATAGTCCTCATACATCTTTCTCTTTTTTTCGCCTTTATTAATGTGGGTCCAAACCTCCAATGCTATATAAATATAAGCTATGATAGTAAATATTCTTGTATTATGCTTAATCTTAAAGTGAACACATCTCAATTTCTCCATTAAGTATACTGTTTGAAAAGGTTTTTGGTATTTGTTATTAGGCACTGTCAAGTTGGTTCTGATTCATATGCATGACAGAATGAAACACTGCCTAGTCCTGCCCCACACACAAAAAAATTTTTTACATTTGAGTCCATTGCTGCTGCCATGTATCAATTCACCTAGCTGGGGTCTTACTTTTTTTCAATGACTCTCCACTTTATCAAAGGAGCTCTGGTAGTGTTGTGGTTATGAATTGGGCTGCTAACCTCAAGGTCAACAGTTCGAAACTACCAGCTGTTCCACGGGACAAACATGAGGCTTTCTACTACCGTAAAGATTTACAGCCTCAGAAACCCTGTACAGGGTTGCTATGAGTTGGAACTGACTCCACAGCACATAACGACCACCACCACCACCACCACCAGCACCACTGTACTTAGCATGATGTTCTTCTCCAGGAACTTGTTGTTAGGTGCCATCAAGTTGGTACTGACTCATAGCAACCCTAGGCACAACAGAACGAAATACTGCCTGCTCCTGGACCAACCTCACAATTGTCGCCACACTTGAGTCCATCTGACCCTCCACCTTACCAAACATGATATCCTTCTCCAGTGACTGGTCCCTCCTGACAATATGTCCAAAGTTTGAGTGATGAAGTTTGGCCATCCACGCCTCCAAGAAGCATTCTGGCTGCACTTCCTCTAACACAGATCTGTTTGCTCTTTTGACAGCCCATGGCACTTTCAATATTCTCCTCCAACACCATAACTCAAAAGCATCTATCTTTCTACGGTCTTCCTTATTCACTGTCCAGTTTTCGCATGCATATGAGGTTATTGATAATACCATGGCTTGGGTCAGGCACACCTTAGTCCTCAAGCTCTGACATCTTTGTTCTTCAACACTTTAAAAAGGCCTTGTGCAGCAGATTTGCCTAATGCAATATGTTGTTTGATTTCTTGACTGCTGCTTCCATGAATGTTGATAGTTGATCCAAGAAGAATGAAGTCCTTGACAACTTCAATCTTTTCTCTGTTGATAAGAATGTTGTTTATTGGTCCAGTGGTGAGGATTTTTGTATACTTTACATTGAGATGCAATCCATACTGAAGCCTGTGCTCTTTGATTTTCATCTGCAAATATTTTAAGTCCTCTTCACTCTCAGCAAACAAGGTCATATCATCTGCGTATCGTAGATTGTTAATTAAACTTCCTCCAATCCTGATGCCACATTTTTCTTCATATAACCAGCTTCTCAGATTATTTGCTCAGCATACAGGTAGAATAAGTATGGTGAAAGAATACACACACCTTTCATAATTTTAAACCATTCACTGTTCCCATATTCTGTTCGAACAACTGCCTCTCTTGGTCCATGTACCGATTCCTCATGAGCACAATTAAGTGTTCTGGAATACTCATACTTCGCAATGTTGTCCACAGTTTGTCATGATCCACACAATCAAAAGCCTTTGCATAGTCAATAAAGCACAGGTAAACATCTTTCTGATAGTCTCTGCTTTCAGCCAAGATCCATCATACATTAGCAATGATAACCCGCATTCCATGTCCTCTTCTGAATCCAGCTTGAACCTCTGGAAGTTCTCTGTCAATGTATGCTTGCATCCATTTCTGTATTACCTTTAGTAAAACTTTACTCACATGAGATATCAAAGATATTGTCCAATGATTTCCGTATTCCGTTGGGTCACCTCTCTTTAAAATGGGCACAGATATGGATCTCTTCCAGTTAGTCGGACAGATAGTTGTCTTCCAAATTTCTTGGCAGAGATGAGTAGGTGCCTCCTTTGCCACCTTACTTTATTGAAAGATTTCAATTTTCATTCCTTCAGTTCCTGGTGCCTTGTTCTTTGCCAATTCCTTCAACACACCTTGGACTTCTTCTTTCAGTATCATTGGCTCTTCTTGATCATATGCTACCTCTTGAAACAGTTGAACATTAACCATTTCCTTTGGTACAGGATTCAGTGCATTCTTTCCATCTTCTTTTGATGCTTTCTGCATCATTCAATAATTTGCCCA
>NW_006408550.1:17891983-17893630 GCF_000296735.1 Chrysochloris asiatica
TCTTATCCATAGCTTGTCATGATCCACACAATCGAAAGCCTTTGCATAGTCAATAAAGCAAGATAAACATGTTTCTGGTATGCTCTGCTTTCAGACAAGCGCCATCTGACGTTAGCAATGATATCCCTCTTTACCATCCTCTTCTGAGTCTGATTTGAACCTCTGTAAATTATCTGTCGGAGTCCTGGTGTGACGCTGTGGGTTAATGCACCAGATTGCAAAGTCGTTAACTGCAAGGTTGGCGGTTCAATCTCACCAGCTGCTCCTTGGAAACCCTATAAGGGTTGCTATGGGTCGGAATCGACTCAACGGCACTTAACAACAACAACAACAACAACAAGTTATCTGTCAATGTATGGGTGCAGCCACTTTTGTATTATCTTTAGCAAAATTGGACTTGCATGCAGTATTAATGATATTGCCCAATAATTTCTGCATTCTCTTGGGTCATCTCTCTTTGGAACAGGCACAAATATGGATCTCTTCCAGTCAGTTGGCCAGGTAGTTGTCTTCCAAATTTCTTGGCATAGATAAGTGAGTTTTTCCAGTGCTGCATCAGTTTACTGAAAGATTTCAATTTGTTTTCTGTCAATTCCTTGAGCCTTGTTCTTTGCCAATGCCTTCTGTGCACCTTGGACTTCTTCCATCACGATCAGTGGCTCTTGATCATTTGTTATCTCTTGAAATGGTTGAACATCAACCATTTCTTTTTGTTACAGTGACTTTGTGTATTCCATCTTCTTTTGACGCTTTCTGCATCATTCAATCCTTTGCCCATGGAATCCTGCAATATTTCAAGGCAAGGCTTGAATTTGTTCTTCAGTTCCCTCATCTTAAGAAATACTAAGTGTGCTCTTCCCTTTTGGTTTCTAACTCCAGGTCTTTGCACATGTCTTTATATTTGACGTAGTCTTCATTAGCTTCCCTTTGAAATTTTCCATTCAGCTCTTTTACCTCCCCATTTCTTCCATTTGCTTTATCATGTCTATTCTGGAAAGCAAGTTTCAGAGTCTCTTCTTACCTCCATTTTGGTCTTTTCCTTATTTCTTGTCTCATTAATGACCTTTTGCTTTCTTCCTGTAGGATGTCATCCCACAACTCTTCTGGTCTTCAGTTTTTAGTGTCCAATGCATCAAATCTATTATTGAGATGATCTCTAAATTCAGGTGGGATATTTTCAAGATCATATTTGGCTCTTACGGGCTTATTTTAATTTTTTCCAGGTTTAGTTTAAACTTGCTTATGAGCAACTAATGGTCTATTCCACTATCTGCTCCTGGCCTTGTTTTGGCTGGTGATATGGAGCTTTTCCATTGTCTCTTTGGATGGGTGTAGTCAGTTTGTTTTCTGTGTATTCCATCTGGTGAGGTCCATGTGTATAATCATTTGTGTGTGTGTGTGTGTAATCATTTTTTATGTTGTTTAAAAAAGTTATTTACAATGAAGAATTCATTGGTCTTGTAAAATTCTATCATACGACCTCCAGTACCTTTTCTGTCACCAAGGCCATTTTACCAACTACTAATCCTTCCTGTTTGTTTTCAACCTTTGCATTCCAATTTCCAGTAATTATCAATTCATCTTGGTTGCATGTTTGATCAATTTCAGACAAAAGAAGTTGGTAGACTTCTTCAATTTCAACATCAC
>NW_006408550.1:17902635-17931350 GCF_000296735.1 Chrysochloris asiatica
AGTTTCGAACCACTGACCTTAAGGTTCGCAACCCGATTCGTAACCACTATGCTTCAGTTCCCCCAGATTGAGAAATGCTGAGCGTGTTCTTCCCGTTTGGTTTTCTGATACCGGATCTTTGTATATTTCATTGTAATATTTGACTTTGTCTTCTTCAGCTGACCTTTGAAATTTTCTCCAGGGACAAGTCCCTCCTAATAACATACTTGAAGTATTAGATAGGAAGTCTCACCATCCTGGCTTCTAAGGAGCATTCTGGTTGTACTTCTTCCAACACAGATTTGTATGTTCATCTGGATGTCTCTGGTACTTTCTCTCTCTCTCTCTCTCTTTTGTAAATAGTTTATTTACATTAAAAAAAAAAACAAACAAACTTTACATGGGCCTTTTAATATTCTTCTCAAATACCATAATTCAAATGTATCCATTCTTTTACAGTCTTCCTTATTCATTGTCCAACTTTCACATGTGTATGAAGTAATTTAAAATACCATGAGTTGGGTCACATGATCCTTAGTCCTCAAACTGACAGCTTTGCTGTTTAACACTTAAAAGAGGTCTGGGCAGCAAATTGGACTAATGCAACATTTCGCTTGATTTCTTGACTGCTGCTTCTATGAATGTTGATTGAGGACCCAAGCAAAATGAAGTCTTTGACAACTTCAATTTTTTTCTCCATTTATCATGATGTTGTTTATTGGTCCAGTGTAAGGATATTTGTTTTCTTTACAGTAAGGGGCAATCATACTGAAAGCTATAGTATTTGTAATTATTTCAGTAAGTATTTTAAGTCTTCTTTACTTTCAGCAAGCATGTTGTATCATTTTCGCATCAAATGTTGTTAACGAGTCCTCCTCCAACCCTGATGCTGCATACTTCTTTATATAATTCAGTTTTTCAAATTATTTGCTCAGTATGCAGATTGAATAAGTATGATGAAAGAGTACAACCCTGATGCACACTTTTCCTAATTTTAAAAATCATTCAGTATCTCCTTGTTCTATTTTAACAACCTCTTGGTCTAGATAAAAGTTCCTTATGAGCACAGTTAAGTATTTTGGAATACTCATGCGTTGCAATGTTATCCATAGTTTGTCATCATTGATACAATTGAAAGCCTTTGAAAATTCATTAAAGCACAGTTAAGCATCTTTCTGGTATTCTGTACTTTCAGTTAAGGTTCATCTGACATCAGCAGTGATGTCCTTGGTTCCACATCCTGAATACACCTTGAGTTGTTGGCAGATCTCTGTCAACACAGAAAGCAACTGTTTTTGAATTATATTCAGTAAAGTTTTATTTGCAGGTGATATTAATGACATTCCCGCATTCCAGTGTATGGTCACAAATATGGATCTTTTCCAATTGGTTGCCCAGTTAGGTGTCTTCCAAAATTCTTGGCCTAGATGAGTGAGTGCCTCCAGTACTGAATCAGTTTGTTGAAAGATACAATTTGTATTCTGTCAATTCCTGGATCCTTGTTTATTGCCAATAACTTCAATGTAGCTTGGATTTCTTCCATCAGTATCACTGGCTCTTGATCATACGCTGCCTCTTGAAATTGTTGAACACAGACATTTCTTCTTTTTGACTGAAAATTTCAAAGGTCAGCTCGAGAAGACAAAGTCAAATATTACAACAAAATGTGCAAAGATCTGGAGTCAGAAAACCAAAAGGAAAGAACATGCTCAGCATTTCTCAAGCTAGGCGAACTGAAGAAAAAAATCAAGCCTCAACTTTCATTACTGAAATATTCCATGAATGATGCCAAAAGCATCAAAAGATGATGGAAGGAATACACAGAGTCACTATACCAAAAGGAAATGGTTGATGTTCAACCTTTTCAAGAAGCAGCATATGATCAATAGCCAATGATACTGAAGGAAGAAGTCCAAGGAGCACTGAAGGAATTGGCAAAGAACAAGGCTCCAGGAATTGATGGAATGAAAATTGAAATCTTTCAAGAAAGTGAGTTGGCACAGGAGGCACTCACTCATGTATGCAAAGAAATTTAGAGGACAACGATCTGGCCATATTTGTGCCCATTCCAAAGAGAGGTGACCCAATGGAATTTGGAAATCATCTGACAATCTCTTTGATATCCCATGCAAGTAAAGTTTGACTAAAGGTAATACAGAAACGGCTACAATCATACATTGACAGAGAACTTCCAGAGTTTCAAGCCGGATTCAGAAGAGGCCGTGGAACGAGGGATATCATTGCTAATGTCCGATGGATCTTGGCTGAAAGCAGAGAACAGCAGAAAGATGTTTACCTGTGCTTTATTGACTACACCAAGGCTTTTGATTGCGCGGATCATGACAAGCTATGGACAACATTGTGAAGTATGAGTATTCCGGAACGTAATTGTGCTCATGAGGAATCTGTACATGGACAAGGAGAGGCAGTTGTTCGAACAGAACATGGGAACACTGAATGGTTTAAAATTAAGAAAGGTATGCGACAGGGTTATATTCTTTCATCATACTTATTTAACCTGTGTGCTGAACAAATAATCTGAGAAGCTGGGTTATATGAAGAAAAACATGGCATCAGGATTGGAGGAAGACTCATTAACAACCTGCGATATGCAGGTGATACAACCTTGCTTGCTGAAAGTGAAGAGGACTTAAAATATTTACTGATGAAAATCAAAACGCACAGCCTTCAGTATGGATTGCATGTCAATGTAAAGAAATAAAAAATTCTCACCACTGGACCAATAAATAACATTCTTATCAACGGAGAAAAGATTGAAGTTGTCAAGGACTTCATTCTTCTTGGATCAACTATCAACACTCATGGAAGCAGCAGTCAAGAAATTAAACAACGTATTGCATTAGGCAAATCTGATGCACAAAACCTTTTTAAAGTGTTGAAGAGCAAAGATGTCAGCTTGAGGACTAAGGTGCACCTGACCTAAGCCATGGTATTTTCAATAACCTCATGTGCATGTGAAAGCTGGACAGTGAATAAGGAAGACTGGAGAAGAATTGATGCTTTTGAGTTGTGGTGTTGGAGGAGAATACTGAATGTGGCATGGCTGCCAAAAGAACCAACAGATCTGTGTTGGAAGACGTGCAGCCAGAGTGCTCCTTGGAGGCCAGGATGGCCAAACTTCGTCTTTCATGCTTCCGTTATGCTTAGGGTTGATGGACATAAGAACCAACTCAATGGCACCTAACAACAATAACCTATTAATTTAAGAATATTTATTTATATCATTAGATTTCTTACTGTATTTCCTCTTTGTTCTTTTTACTGATTTCTTGTTTATATGTTTTAGAGTATTTTTCTTTTTTCTTTACTTAAGCACTGCCCACTCCTGTATACCTCAGTAGAAATGAAAAGCTTTTAGGGACAGTTTTGCTAAAGGTAAATCATGAAAAAAGAAAATTCTTTCTGATTTGGTGTTCATGCTTTTTTCACCATTTTATTTCTTCTTCATATCACCATTTATTCACCATTATTTATTTCTTCATATCTTGGGGACAAATGCAAGCTGCTGTTATAACACGGGAAAGCGTGCCTCTTTGTCATTTTCATCCTCTTTTTAGAATTTTTCCTTTCATGATCTTGCCTGAGTATTCTGGATAATACTGGTATCTTCTCTCAGAGGGAGGCAGGACCCTGAGTTCATGTGCAAGACAGCGATTATTCCCACCTGAGGTCAAAGTTATACTTGTTGATACCGATAGACTTCAGAAAACAATGGGGCTGTTTGTTTATTTATTCTTCAGCTGAAGTAAAAACATATAGGCTCTCCTCATTTGCCAAATCACATCACCATCCTCAAAATACTGCTGCCTCCTGATAGTTTTAAATGTGAAAAAAAAAACACAAAAACATAGAAATGTTTCTCAATGCTAATGTGAAGGACAGGACCCAAATCCACTTTTATGACTACACATGCTTTCTCAGAGCTTTATAAAACACAGTTCTTGAATTCCACAAAACATAATTTGTGTGCGTGCGCGCTGAGTCTGGAATTCAAAGGCAAAATTATTTAGTTAAATCAGTAGTGATTTATGCATTGTGCAGTGAGGCAAGCCCACTAAACAGCTTATCAGTGGCCATTTATAGAACATTCTGGCAGCCAACTGAGGTATGAGAGCAATAACAGATAGAACTATGAGCTCATTTATTTCCAATTAGATCTGCTGCTGAGATACTTTATCTGCTAAATCTTTGGAGGGAGTTGAAAAATATCAAGAAATGCAAATTTCAGAAATAATGGAAAATAGAAGCTTAGTAAATTAAGTTTTTTTTCTAAAATCTCCTTCTGTAGAATGAAAATATTTCAAAACTTCATTGTTAGATGTCTCCAAAGAATGTTTACATTTAATGAGCCAAGGGGAGGGGAGGTAGAATGAAAAAAAGAGAAAGAAAATTCAATTTTTGCTTGCTATATCCTTTGATCTGATTAAAAAACAATACCAATTCTGCTGCTGTTAAAGCAATATCATTACCTTGGTGAATATAGTAAATCCAATTTTAAACAATCCTTATCCAAAAGTTTTTCCTTCTAAAAAAGCCAGAATGCACCCTGGAAGCCAGGATGGCCCAACTTTATCTCTCAGACTTTGGACATGTTCACAGGAGGGACCAGTCCCTGGAGGAGGATATCATATCCTTCAATGAGATGGATTGGCACCGTGACAGCAGCAATGGGCTCAAATATAGCAACGACTGTGACATTGGCACAGGACCGGGCACTGTTTCGTTCTGATGTGCATAAGGGCGCTATGAGTTGGTACTGACTTGATGGCACCTAACAACAACAAAAAGCTTGAAATGCCGTTTTAACAGATTCAAGTTATATGGAACAGAGGTTAAGCGCTTGGCTGCTAACCAAAAGCTCAGCAGCTTGAACCCACCCATCACTCTGCTGGAGAACATGTAGCAGTCAGTTTCCATAAAGAATATAGTGTTGGAATCCATATAGGGCAGTTCTCCTGAGTCCTAGAGGTTCTCTATGAGTTGAAATCAACCAACAGTGGGCTTGGTATGTATATTAGAATTCAAGAGTAGCTTCTTCCACCACCATTCTAAAAATAGCATTCATTTGAGTAGGTCCACATCTGTCTGCAAGGAGCTCTGGTAGCGTAGTGGTTATGAATCGGGCTGCTAACCTCAGGGTCATCAGTTCGAAACTACCAGCTGTTCCGTGGGAGAAAGATGAGGCTTTCTGCTCCTGTAAAGAGTTACAGCCTCAGAAACCCTGTACAGGGTGGCTATGAGTTGGAACCAACTCCACAGCACACAACAACAACAAGAGCTGTCTGTGCTCTGGTTTAATGCGCTGGACTGCAAGTCGGTTTGAATAGCCAAGTCGGTGATTCGAGCTCAGAAACCCTATACAGGGTCGCTATGGGTTGGAACTGACTCGATGGCACTTAACAACAAGTCATATAGAGGAAGTGCAAGCAAAGTCATAAATTTAAGGTTTGTTCTTTGAGTCAAAAAAAAAAAAAAATCACAAGTCATCCCTTTATCCTTTGTAAATCATAAAATAAGAATCTATCCAACAGAAAGGGAACCCTTATATCTGTGACTTTGTGATGTCTGGAGATTTCTTATGCTAGTGATCGGAGCTGAATACTTTGGTGAACATGTATCTCTAGAGTGATTGATGACTTTTGGCAGGAAGGCCTGTCAAGAAGCTTTATTTTTCCAGCTGAGACATAACCTAAACTTATTCACTGTTTCATCATCCATCACATATTAGAAGCTATTTGATTGTGTGTTGATATTCAGTAATAAAAAGTTATCTGAAGATGGTCCCTTGCACGGAATCAGCACTCAGTAAATGTCGCTTGGATTTAATTGACTCAAAGATCATTTTCAAAAGTTTAACTGTGCACAACGTGCCTAACTCTGTTTTATCTTTCACTGCTCCAAGCCAGTCACTCCACTTTGCAATGGTTCCTCACTGGCTTACCTGAGAATGCAGCAGAGCAAGGTTAGAATCTGCCTTCCTGTCAAGGGCACTTGGAGAGAAAGGGAAAACACAGAAAATGGCCACCTTTTCTCAATCAGTATCCGTGAGAAGCATCAAGTCAGTGAAACCCAAATCAACATGAAACCCAAATCAACACTAACTCCACGGGTCTAAATCACCAGCTTTGCACTAGCACCACTTTGACCTTTGGGGAACCATTCCGTCTCCTAGGCCAAGTTCCCTTTCATGGATTCAACTGTTATAAATGAATTCTGATGTAGCACAAAATGACACTCGGTGAGACTAAATTACCTTGGAAAGCAAAATTTACTTCTGCCAAAGGGTGCGTGTGCGCGTAGCTGTACAGGAACAGGCTAGCAAGCACACGGGCTGGGCACTCCACTCGGGTTTTATCCCTGACGCAAGTCTACAGGCTGTGTCTCACCCCATTGGCTAGGGCTTTTACTGTATAGTCTTGTCCTTACCCGATTGGCTAATTCAAATTTCTAAGGCACGCATTCCTGTCCTTACTTCAGGAAGTAGTAAGAAGTCAAAGTAAGGTCATACAGTCCCTACTTATTTCAGGAAGTAGCAAAAAGTAAAAGAAAGGTCACCCGAATACAATACACAGGATTGCAATAATTTTGAAGAAAAGACACTCATTCCCACACAACCAGCAAATTACAGAAGAGGAAGGAGCAGGAGATGTAAAGATGGAAACTGTTATTTACAAGGTCCCTTTGTAAAGAATGCATGTATCTTTTACTCAGTAGTTTTGCAAACAGAACATAGTTGCAGGGATGAAGTTAGTCTTATTTGTTGTCAGTATTTAAGCAGTGCCTTTGAAAATGTCAGAGGAAATACCTCATATCTTCTCAGGGTGAAAATGAGTAATATCTTTGGAAGCAGGTATTAAATTGCAGTACATTTTTTCCACTTTAGTTAAGTGTTCTTCTCCTGATCTGCACTTTACATTGAAAACTGCAAGCTGAGGAACAGAGCGTGTAAAAGACTTTTACACTGAGCATCTGGCTCTTTGGTAGGCCCAGGAGAATTATGTCAGCTGTAGAAAGGATGTGAATAAAAGTCTGCTCTTAGGGTTTGTAAGAAAAAGTTGATATATTACTCAACCTACTGTATCTTGGATTAAATAAATAAAAAAGGTACCATTTTCAAGTATGATTTTTTATTTAAATAGAAATTATAGATAACCAGTATTTAGTTAAATATAGAAACATGTGACTAAAGTTGACTTTCAAGGAAAAACTTACATAATAATTGCAAAATAATACTTATTTAATCACCCCACATTGAGTCTTGGTGTGGTGCTGTGGGTTAATGTGCTGACCTGCAACGTTGGTTTGAACCACAAGGTTAGTGGTTGAAGGTCATCAACTGCCACTTGGAAACCCTATACAGGGTCGCTATGGGTTGGAACTGACTCGATGGCACTTAACAACAATACAATCACCCCACATTGGTGTTAAACATTATTTGAAATATATATATTCTCCAGGAAAGGAATGCTTGTTTTGTAACTGGATATAATTCTAAAGTGTATCAACTTAAGTTTTACTTTTGGGGGCTGTGAGTTAATGCGCTGGACTGCAAAATCAGTTTGATCTGCAAGGTAGGTGGTTCAAACTCACCAGCTGCTCCTTGAAAACCCTATATAGGGTCGTTACTGGTCGGAACCTACTCAGTGGCACTTAACAGCAACAATATTGCTGATGGTAACTTAATTGTTTTAAAAGTTTTCACTTGTTCATTTATTTCATTAATTCATTCACTCCCAACTTTGTTCCATAAGTTTTATCAAGTAAACTTGTACACGGTGTGACATTGTGGGTTAATGCGCTGGGCTGCAAGACTGCTTTGAAACACAGCCACTCCTTAGAACCCCTATACAGGGTTGCTATGATTCCTTAGAACCCCTATATAGAGTTGCTTTGATTCTGTACCACCCGGACAGCAGTTAACAACAACAACATTAATGTTAAAGACTACACTTGGGTTATTATCCTAAGGAAGAATATTATTTATTGTTGTTGTTAACTTCCATTGAGTCAGTTCTGATTTATAAAAAACCTTGTATAGGGTTTCTGAGGAGTAATTGGTGGGAACTGGTGGGTTTGAACTGTTGACCTTGTGGTTAGCAGCCCAGTGATTATTCTACAGCCCCATACCAGGTCTCCATATTGTTCATTAACTATGCTAATTTCATTTAAAAAAAAAAATCATTTAAATGTATGACCATACCTTCAGAAAGGTAGGCAGTGTGTTTATAGGTCCAGAGCATCCCCTAGTGCTTAACGGCAGACATGCAGACCAATAAAAATGTTTATCAAAATGTCTGTCATCGCCATTTTTATTAAATGTACTTTTTAAGTAGGAGCTGACTTAAAACTATCACTTTGGGAAAATATGACCTGAAAGTAATTTCTGCAAGAAAAGATAAGTATGATAGAATTTTCCCATACAATCTTCATTAACTCAAACACGTCTTTTCTGAACCGATATAATGAGCTGATAAATCTACACAAATGTTATTAGCTGAAATGTTTGCTTTCTATATAGAATTCCTGGGTAGTACGAATGACTAACACTCTCGGCTGCTAACCAAAAGGTTGGCAATTTAAGTCCAGCCAGAGGCATGTAGTGTAGAAGGAACTCTAGTAGCGTAGTGGTTACGAGTCGGGCTGCTAACCTCAAGGACGGCAGTTCGAAACTAACAGCCATTCCGCGGGAGAAAGATGAGGCTTTCTGCTCCCTTAAAGATTTGCAGCTTCAGAAACCCTGTGCAAGCTCACTATGAGTTGGAACCAACTCCATGGTACTTAACAACAACAGAGGCACATTAATATATATAAAAAAGATTCTAAAATTTCAGCCATTGAAATGGAGCACAATGCTACTCCAACATGAATGAGTGCTCAGTCCAACATGAGTGAGTGTTCAGTCCACAGACACTTGTTGGTTGTTGGTTGGTGGATTTATATATATAGTGAGGAGTCTCTGTGGATTAGGCATTGGGCTACCAATTACAAGATCAGCAGTTCAAACACATCAGCCCCTCCACGGGAAAAAGATGAGGCTGTGTGCTCCTATAAAGGTGGGCAATCTCAGACAGTTGCTATAGGCTCACTGTGAGTTAGGATCAATCCTCCGGAATATGTCCAAACATGAACAATGTATCATTTGTTATTGTTGTTGTCCATAAGTGCTGTCTAGTTGGTTCTTACTCATAGTGACCCTGAACAAGGTTTATGAGCAGCAGCTGGTGACTTTGAACCGCTGACCTTGCTGTTTAAACTTGTGATCCAGTGCTTATCCTACAGTGCCACACCACGACTCCCAAAATGTATTATAGTGACAAAGTAAAGTGAAACTTAAGTCTTTTGCCGTTGAGTAGATTCTGACTATTAGCAACTCTGTAGAAGTGAATCGAGCTGCCTAGAGGGTGGCTGAGAACCTTTATGGAAGCAGACTGCCCATCTTTCTCCCATGGAGTG
Source organism: Chrysochloris asiatica (assembly GCF_000296735.1). Classification (NCBI taxonomy): domain Eukaryota; kingdom Metazoa; phylum Chordata; class Mammalia; order Afrosoricida; family Chrysochloridae; genus Chrysochloris; species Chrysochloris asiatica. The sequence goes on from NW_006408550.1 coordinate 17,912,089, forward strand.
GCTGGTGTGTTTACTAAGTTAACCTTAGTAGTCCTACGCTTCATCACTACCTCACAGGTCTTAGGATATGCAGTTCCCCATTCTTTATCCCCCTCACCTATCCTGTTCAAAGGTGGCTTCTTCCCAGAGCCATCTAACAGATGTGTGTTTACGGATGAGGCAGGGACTCTGGTGAGAACTTGAAAAAGAACAAGTGTTAGTTCTCAAATTTAAGACCATGGGTCAATGACCTATGCCTTATAGAAACTCTTATAAATTAATCTCTGCAGACGCTTCCTCTTCCTGCCATAACCCAACAGAGGAGTAGCACTCTGATTCTCTTTTTACCAAGCTCACTGTTAACAGGTATATAAAAACACACAAGTACTTCAGAATGAAAAATGAACATGAAAAAAAGAGGATTAGTGTAAGCCATGTTCCAATGCACTTTAAGCATCCGTAGAAAACAGCATCATCTGAATTTTGAAGCTTCTTATTATTTCTTTAATAGATGATCTAGCGAAGCCAAAAAGTTTTCTAAAGACAGAGCAGTTGTAATACCTTATTTCACTCTCCCCCACATAGTAAAGATTTGTTCAGATGAATCTTTCATAATGGACCCTACAAATGAAGGCAAACTCCCTGCAATCTGCTTGACTTTTCAAGCAATTAGAGAGTTACAAAATTTAATTTTATACATTTTGATCTCTAGACTTTGATAAGAACAGACTCAACTGAGTTTTCCTGCGTGGCAGCTCTGTGTGGTAATGTTAAATATCTCCTGAGGGCAGAAAAACATTAGGAGAAAAATCAGATAAAATTAACAAAGGATCAAGAGTACAAACCCAAGAAGAGTATTTACATGCCTATATATACATGGAATCTTTAAAGATGATATGTTTATTCTAGATTTTTAAAAGTACAAAACCAAACGAAACAAAACAGAAAACACTTCAATGCCTGACACATTATGCAGTTCGAGGGTAATTTTAAAAATCTGACTAGTAGGGTTCTAGTTCATACATAAATGTGTTCATTTATAGCAAAACATGTTTAAATATGTCTCTGTGATCACTTGATGGCTGCAGACAAATTTTGTTAGTAATTCACTTGTCTTATTCTAAGAGTTCTGGTAGCATAATGGTTACAAATGGGGCTGCTAACCTCAGGGTCAGTAGCTCGAAACTACCAGTTCTGCCGGAGAAAGATGAGGCTTTCTGCTCTCATGAAGATTTCCAGTCTCGGAAACTCTATGTAGGGTCACTAGGTGTCAGAACTGACTCTACGGAACACCACCACCACCAGTCTAGTTAAGTTACCTTTTTTTTTTTTAAAAAGGATACTTTTTGTGCCATGTTGTTGTTAAGTGCTGTCGAATCGATTCCGACCCATAGCGAGGACCCTGCATAGGGTTTCTGAGGAACAACTGGTGAGTTTGAACCATCAACCTTGCAGTTCAAATGGCTTTTCAGTCTGGTGTATTAACCCACAGCACTCCGTGGGAAGGGGGGATTTTGAGGTCAGAGCTAACAACAAATTTTTAACAAAGCTCAAGTTGTTGTTAAGTACTGTCTAGTTGATTCTAACCCATAGTGACACTAAGCTTAAATTGACACTTTCTGAAATCATTGAAGCTTTTCAGCAAGTTTACAGGAAAGCTGCTCCTCATAAAGCAACAGGTTGTAGATATGGATGGTTGGTGGTGGTGGTGGTTATATGCTGTGGAGTAGGTTCTGACTCATAGCGACCCTATAACGGGTTTCCGAGGTTGTAAATCTTTATGGGAGCAAAAGCCTCATCTTTCTCCCAGGAAGCGCCTGGTAGTTTCAAACTGCGGACCTTGAGGTTAACAGCCCAACTCATGACCACTACACTACCAGAGCTCCTGGGTTTAGGTGTATCAAGCATTTTAGGAAAGTTCAGGAAAATAACTCAAAAGTGTACCAAGAGAGGGAAGACAGTCAGCCTGGCCCAATGAATGACAAAACTGTGGCTGAAGTCCAGAAACTGGTGGAAGAAGCCTGTAGATAGTTACTGACTTTAGGATCTCACAAGATTGAGCACTTTCAATTTTAGGTGAATTCTTTCCCTCAGCAAGCTCTTGGCTGCATGAAATCCAAAAGCGTTGTGTGAAGATCAGCGAGTTCACAGAGCAGATCTTTCCATCATCTTCTCAGCTAGACTGAAGCTAATGAAGATGATTTTTATAAACCGAATTTTAACTTGGGATGAGTCTTGGATTATCAATATGATTCAGTAAGCAAGGTCTAATCAAAACAGTGTCTTTGAAGGTAATCTGTTAGGCCAGTTAAATTCAAGGCAGAGAGGACAGCGCTGAGGTGTTTTCCTGGGATCTTAAAGGGGTAACATTGATAGACTTTTCTTGAGGGATACAGGTCAATTATAGGGGCTTGTTAGGGCAAAGTTTTCATAAAATTTTAACCTACTTTTGTGATAAAAAGACCAGGAAAGTTGTGCCAGGGACTTTTTTTTTTTTTTTTTCCCCAGCACAATAATGCACCTGCTCATTCTTCTAGAGAAGCAAGGTCTGTCGTATGAGAATTTTGTCAGGAACCATTACCCCATCCACCCTACAGCCCATATCTTGCCCCTTCAGACTTCTTTTTTGTTCTTGAAACTCAAAGAACATTTCAAAGGAACACGATTTGAGTTCCTTGAGGACACTAAAACTTCCATTTTGATGTGGTCTAAATTGAAGAGCACAGAATGTTTAAAGGAAGGACTGGAGAGATGGAAACACAGCCTTCAGAAATGTATAGGCCTAAATGAAGGAGATGTGAAGAAACAATTGCTTCATATTTAGATATTTTTGTTTCCTAAACATTTCTATAAGGAGCTGTGGTAGTGTAGTGGTTATGAATTGGGCTGCTAATCTCACCATCAGCAGTTTGAAACTACCAGCTGTTCTTCTAGAGAAAGATGATGCTTTCTGCTCCCTTAAAGATTTTCATCCTTGGAAACCCTATACAGGGTCACTATGAATTGCAACTAACTCCACAGCACATAACAAAAACAACAAATGTTTCTATGCAATACTTTTTGACTCTACCACTCGTCTGTCAGTTTGTCATACTGCAGTGGCTTGCATGTTGCTGTGATTCTGGAAGATGTGTCATGGATATTTTAAATACCAGCAGGGTCACCAATAGTAGACCCTTTTCATCTGAGCTTCCAGATGAAGACAGACTAGGAAGAGGGAGAGACAGACTACTTCCTAATACTTAGTCACTGAAAACCTTATGAATAGCAGTGGAACACTATCAGATAGTGCCAAAATATTAAATATTGAAATGTGATGAAGAGCACTGGTATATTGACAGGTATAGTGCTGAAAGATGAGCCCCTCATATTGGAAGAGACTCAAAATACAACTGGAGAAGAGCTTCCTCCTCAAAGTAGAGTTGACCATGATGATGTGAATGGAGTAATGCCTTGGGACCTTCATTTTGCTGCTGGGGCACACCTAAAAATGAAGAAAAACAACTGCAAATGTCCATTAATAATTGGAACATAGAATGTATGAATCTAGGAAAACTAGATAGAAATTGTCAAAAATTAAATGAAATGAATAAACATTGATATTCTAGGTATGAATAAGCTGAAATGGACTGGTATTGGCCATTTTGAGTTAGGCAATCACATGGCTTACTGTGCTGGTAAAGATAAATCGAACAGGAATGATGTCACATTCACTGTCAAAAAAACATTTCCAGATCTATCTTTATGTATAATGTTATCTATGATAGGATAACCCATGTCTACAAGGAAGACCAGTTAATACCACTATTATTCAAATTTACGCAACAGTCCCTTAAGTGAGTGATGATGAAGCATTCTGCCAACTTCTTTAAGCTAAAGTTGATCAAACATGAAACTGATCAAACAAGTTGTATTCATAATTACTGGCATTTGGAATGCAAAGGTTGAAAACAAAGAGAAAGGAGCAATAGTTGGGAAATATGACATTGATGATATTAATGATGCTGGAGATTGCATGATAGAATTTTGCAAGAACAAAAACTCCTTCATTGAGAATCCCCTTTTTAAACAGCATAAAGGATGACTATCCACATGGACCTCACCAGATGGAAGGCACAGAAATCAGATTAACTTCATCTTTGGAAAGAGATGTTGGAAAAGCGAAAACAAGGCCAGGAGCAGACTGTGGAATAGACCATCAATTGTTCATATTCAAGTTCAGGCTGAAGCTGAAGAAAATTAAAACAAGTTCACAAGAGCTAAACTATGACCTTGAACATATCCAACCTGGATTTGGAGATCATCTGAAGAACAGATTTAATGCATTAGACACTAATGACAGAAGAACAGAAGAGTTGTAGTATGACTTCAAGAACATCATACAGGAAAAAGAGCAAAAGATCATTAAGAAGACAAGAAACAAGGAAAAGACCAAAATGGAGATAAAATGAGACTCTGAAACTTAATTTCCAGTGTTGTTGTTATTGTTGTTTGTTCCAATGTTGTTGTAAAGTAAGAAATCTGAGAAAGCAAATTGAAATATAATAAAATGTAAAAAGACCTGGAGTTTGAAAACCAATAAGGAAGAACACATTCAACATTTCTCAAGCTGAGGGAACTCATGAACAAATCCAAGCCTCGACTTGCAATATTAAAGGATTCTATGGGCAAAATGGAGCGCTGGTGTCGTGCTGCGGGTGAATGTGCTGGACTGCATGGTTGGTGTGAACTGTAAGGTAGACAGTTCAAGCTCACCAACCACTCCTTGGAAACTGTATATGGGGTCTTTATGAGTCGGAACTAACTCAAGGTCACTTAACAACAACGACATAGGTAAAATATTTAATGATGTAGAAAGCATCAAAAAAAGATGGAAGGAATACACAAGTCACTATAGCAAAAAGAAATGGTTGATGTTCAGCCATTTCCAGATGTAACATACGATCAAGAACCAAAGATACTGAAAGAAAAAGTCCAAGGTGCATTGAAGGAACAGGCAAAGGACAAGGCTCCAGAATTGATGAATTACAAATTGAAAGATTTCAACAAATTAAGGAAACACTGGAGGCACTTACTCATCTATGCCAAGAAATCTGGAAGACAGCTATCTGGCCAAATGATTGGAAGAGATCCGTATTTGTGCCCATTCCAAAGAGAGGTGACCCAAAGGAATGCGGAAATCTTCAAACAGTATCATTGATATCCTGAGTGAATAAAGTTTTACTAAAGGTAATATAGAAATGGCTGCAACCATACACTGACAGAGAACTTCCAGAGGTTCAAGCTGGATTCCTAAGAGGACGTGGAATGAGGGGTATCATTGCTGACAACAGATGGATCTTGGCTGAAAGTGGAGAATACCAGAAAGATGTTTACCTATGTTTTATTGACTATGCAGACATATGTTTACCTATGTTTTATTGACTATGCAGACATTTGATTGCATGGACTATGACAAGCCTTGGATAGCATTGTGGAGAATGAGAACTCCACTGAACTGTACTCGTGAAGAACCTGTACTTATACGAAGAGGCAGTTATTTGACCAGAACAAGAGAACAATGAATGTTTTAAAATTAAAAAAGGTGTGCACCAGGCAGTGTTTTGTTCTGTTGTGCATAGAGTTGCTATGTATCAGTATCAACTAGATGGCAACTCAACAACAACAACAGCTTTTTGATTTACCCTCGGACTTTGCAAACAATGGACTTGCTTAGGGGCTACACTCATCAAATTGCTGAAAAGAATAATTAGTAATAAAAACATTTCATTTACACAGTACTATATGAGAGCAAAGGAATATCAGCAAAGCCAATAGCAATGAGTATCTCCAAAACTTAATTGCTTTAAAGCTTAAGTTTATTACAGAACATATATGCAGTGTGGGAAGACATGATATGTACATGTTTATATTGGGTATAGAAACAAAATAATTTCCACCAGTACATTTTGAAGCTAATTACATGTTCATCATTTCTAAAAATTTCTATTAGCAATATCCTTTATTCTTTCTCTCAATAACTGTGACAAAGTCTAAGTATAAAATATCCCCAAATGTGCCAACTAGGTAAAAATGATTTGTCTGCTAAAAGAAGATGAACTTTAGCTCCCTTCAGGAAGATATCTGACTTACATTAGTCTTATGTGATTTATGCATTGTAAGGTTAAAATGAAATACAGCCTTTCCTCCACCCCTTATATTAAAATATAATTTCAAATTCGGGAGAAAAGGGAATCTTTTGTCACTGAGGAATCCTAGTTATGAGATGAAACAAATTACTGTATTGCCACCAAGTGGTAACTTTTAGGTATTACATGACTAGCCTGATGGTTAAGTGCGGTAGAGTCTGTTCTGACTCAGAGCGCCCCCTAGAGGGTTTCAGAGGCGCTTGAACCACACCACGCCATATCAAATATGTTGTTAAGTAACACTGAGTGGGTTCAGACTCCTAGCCGCCCTCTATAGGCTTTCCAAGGAGTGACTGGTGAGTTTGAACCAGCAACCTCGCAGTTAGCAATCCCATGCTTATATGCTTATCCTACAGTGCCACACCAGGACTTTCACCTAATTAGTACCATGAAAGGAAAAAAGAAAGGCAAAAAAAGCTCAGGCAGCAAAGCTTTAGCCTTTCTGTTTTATGGAATTGTACATATTTACATAAAAAAATGTAACAAAAGCCATCCAGGCTTGTGGTAGAAAGGTCATATTGCTAAGGCTAGTCAATGAATTGGAGTGGTTTCAGCATTTGACAGCCATTGGACAGTACTTTTCCACTTACAGAGATTTTGTGATACATCGGTTTTTTAAATTGTTCATGTAGTTTTAGCATTGATATTTTAGACTCAGCATCGAAAAATGCTTGTCTTTTATCTATGTGTCCTTTGTGTGTAACTCTCTGTAGTTGGTTTCACTCTGAGCCCAAAGTCATGTGTTAACTGAAATTCCTTTGAATTATGTAAATGATTATACATTGTGATTATGGAAGTGAAATTTTGTCTTTCTTTTCTATGAGTACTGCCTGCGCAGGCCAAGATGGATTCTTTCTTTGAATTCCATACACATTCAGAGTGTTGCTTTCAATATCAGGGCAATGTAAACCTGTTTCATTGCTTTGGTTAGTTTATCTCTATGGGGCATCTGCTTATAAGCCAATTATTCCGATTTCCTCATTGACAGAGACTGAGCATCCACAGCCACCTTGCTCGATCTCCTTTGTCTTATAGACACTTGTATCTCACCTCCATCTACAATCCTGTGAAACCTGTTGTGGAAAGCTGTAGGAAACAGGTCTTTACAATTTGTAAATGATAGAGAGAACTCTTAGTATTCCTGTATTTATATGTACCCATAATCCCAGAAGCTGGACTATGTGAAGAAGTATGTAACATCAGGATTGGAGGAAGATTCATTAACAACATATGATATGCAGCTGACTCGACATTGTTTGCCAAAAATGAAGAGAATTGAAAGCACTTGCTTAGGAAGGTAAATGTCCACCACATTCAGTATGGATTACACCTGAATGTAAAGAAGATGAAAAGCCTCACAACTGTACTAATACACATTGTCATCAATGGAGAAAAAAATATAGTTGCCCAGGATTTCAGTTTACCTGGATTAACAATCAACTTCCCTGGAAGAAGCTGTCAAGAAATCAAGTGACTGGGAAAATCTTCAGCAAAAGACCTCATTTAAATGCTAAAGAACAAAGATGTCACTTTTAGAACTAAGGTGAGCTTGATCCAAGCCATGGTGTTTTTAATTGTTTCATATGCATATGAAAGCTTGAAAATGAAAAAAAGAAGAGGACAGGAGAAGAATTGATTCATTTGAACTGTGGTGTTGGTGATGAATATTAAATACACCACGGACTACCAGAAGACTAAACAGACCAGTCTGAGAAGAGCTATAGCTAGAATGTTGCAGATGAGCATGATGACACTTGATCTTGAGCACTTTGGACACATCATCAGGAAAAACCAAGCAATGGAAAATGACACTTGCTAGTAACGTTTGTGTCAGAGCCAACATGCCGGCAACTACCAATAGTATATAAGGATCCCTGGTAGCGTAGTGGGTTACAAGTGGACTGCTAACTGCAAGGTTAGCAGTTAGAATTTACCAGCTTCTCCATAGGATAAATATGAGCCTTTCTGCTCCCATAACGATTTACAGTCTCAGAAACTCTATATAGGGTTGCTGTGAGTTAGAACCAACTGAACAGTCCACCACCACCACCACCAATAATACATGCACCACGTCTCTCCCTTGAAACAAGCTTCCCCATACCCTATGTCTCCTCTCCCAGAAGCTCATGGTTCTTTGTACCACAACTCCTCTACCATTAAACAACAACAACAAACTCCCAACTGATGCTTTGACTTATACTTGAAATAATTTTCCAGATCTATTTGAAATGTATGCAAAGTTTTCCTATGTGCTAGAGTGCTCAGATCTATGTGAAGAATATGTATTCATATCACAGAAAGTAAAATCATTACTGTAAACTCAGAAGTCACCAGTGAAAAAGCATTATGCTAAGGGAATATATTTCATTTTCATGCTTTTAAAGAATTACTGTTAAAGTGAAAAAAAAAGTGATTTAAAAATATGAATTGGATAATGCCGACATCCTTTCAGGCTGAGTAATAAAGAAGTGATTGCATCTTTACTCTAAAGGAGAGAGTAGATGGCTAGCACTGGATCTATTGTACTGGGGCTATAAGCCAAAAAAGAAAAATCTCAAGGTTCTGACCTGTTGTACAGACCAAGTAATGGATGTGCAGTAGGGAAATCTTTGAACCAACTGTGTGGCTTTAGACAAGTCTTTTAACCCCTCTGAGCCAGGTCCCATATCTATAAAACAGGAAGAGTTTTCCTGTAGATTAGCTGGATTCTTTTTGTCATTCTACGATTATTTACTTGGCATCTCCCATATGTTAGATACTGTGCTGTTGGTGGTGGTTTTGTGCCATGGAATCGATTCCCATTCATAGAGACACCTGCATAGGTTTCCGAGGCTATAAATCTTTACGGGGGTAGAAAGCCTCGTCTTTCTTCTGCAGAATGGCTGGTAGTTTTGAGCTGTTGACCTTGAGGTTAGCAGTCCGACTCATAACCACTACACTACTAAAGTCCCTTAGAGACTCTGGTTATATCAATAAGACAGCCACCTCTAACCTGTCAGTTTATTGTACTGTGGTGACTTGCATGTTGCTATGGTATTGGAAGCTGTGTTACCTTTGTCTCAAATGCCAGCAAGGTCATCTATGGAGAGAGGGTTCAGTGAAACTTCCAGAGATAACCCAGCAAGCTAAGCTGGGTTCTTTTATACAGCGACAGTGTCAGCTTTCCTAAGAATATCAAGAAAGCAGGTCTCTATGCTCAAGTTTTCTTCAAGCTTTTGCTTGTGTTATGAATTGAAGAGTGACACCTAAGCAGATATGTCCAAGTCCTAGCCCCTGATACTTGTGAATGTGACTTTATTGGGAAAAAGGGCCATTGTAAATGTAATTGAGTTAAACATCTCAGAATGATGTCATTTTGGATTTTCTGGCAGAGCCTAAATCCAATGACATTATCCTTCTATGAGAAAGGCAGTGAAGGATATGATAGACAGGAGAAGACACACAGAGAAGGCCATGTGAAGATAAAGGCAGAAATTGAAATTATGTAACCACAATGCAAGGACCACCAACTTTTGGTAGAAGCTGGAAGCAGCCTTCAGAGGCAGTACAAGTTTACTTATTTCAGACTTCTGATTTCCATAATTGAGAGAAAAAGGCTGCTGGTTCAAACCCACCCGTCACTCCTTGGAAGCTCAATACGGGATCTAGAATTAGGTCGATGGAACTTAAAAACATCTATTAAGTACTGGGGAGCATGGCAGAATGAAAATTAAAGTTGAAGACTGGAAAGTATTTAAATGAGTCCTGGTGTGGTGCTGTGGGTTAATGCACTGGACTGTAAGGTCTGTTTGAACTGCAGAGTCAGCAGTTCAAACTCACCAGCCATTCTTCAGAAACCCTATAAAGAGAGGGTCACTATGAGTCAGAACTGACTCAAAAGTACTTAACATCAACAGCTACTACAGAAACAACAAGGGAAGAGGGGATAACCATCTTAACTGATGGCTTCTCTCTAGATGAGAATGAAACTAGAGGTTTCATCAGTAGCTCAGTCTGGAGAGGGACTCACAACATAAATATTTGTTCTTGCCTTCAAGTAACCCTCCAGTAGAGGAGAGAGACATTTATAAACTCTAAGCCTGAGCATAGTGCAATAAGAGGATCAAAGTTACTGAGATAGAGTTGATGAGAATTGTTCAGCCTGGGGAAAGTCAGGTCAGTAAGCCTCAGGTGGCATTTTAGCTGAACTTGGAAGAAAGAATAATGTTTCTTTAAATGGAGATAAGGTGCAGGGGAGGGAAGGGAAGCACATTTGCTTTGGAAAGACACCCTGAAACTGGTAGGTAGAAACACATGGGTTGTGTTTTCAGAAGTGTGAGAGATTTGCTTTGGCTAGATTGTGTAAGTGTATGGGGTGCGGAGAGACCTAAGGTGACTTGAAGGGAAGTATGAAAAAGTAACAAAAGGTGCAAAAACAGATATGTGGAGCGGGTAAGAACAGAAAAGATACTTTATTAGAGTTAGATCTTGGAGGACCTTGAATTTCATGGAATGTAAAATGATGCTACCCTTCATTCTATACTTGTAAAAATGTTCCCATACTTTTAAGAACACCGGGAGGCGGAGTGAATCGTTTATACCCACTTTATTGATGAAGAAATGTTGCTCATTATTTAGCAGAGATACTAAACGTCAGTTAGAATTAGGACTCAGCTCTATAGAGAGAGCTGAAGGTCTCTTAACTATCACTTTAACTCTTGCTTGCTCTAATAAGTAATTCCCTCCATTAGACCACTGACTGCTTACAGCAAGGATTCAATGCCTGAGGCAAAGATGTATGTCCTTTTGCTTGAAGTTGTGTCCTTATCCAGTCCTGCACTGATAAACTTGAAGTACAAAAAAAGAAAGTTTGCTTTTACAAAAGCAAAGCTGAAGTTTATGAATGACTCAATATAGGAAAATTGCTTTAAAGTGTATCATTGTTGTTAAGTGCTATCAAGTCGGTTTCAACTCATAGTGACCCGTATAGGGTTTTGGGAGAATGGCTGCTTTGACCTTGAAGTTCAAACCGACTTTGCATTCCAGTGCTTGTCTTATGTTGGGGTAACACTTTTTAAAGTTGGGGAGCAGTCATTGTAAAATCTGCAGCTCTAATGTGGTACTATAGGATAAGCACTCAATTGCTAATCCCAAGATTGGCAGTTCAAGCCCACTAACTGCTCTTCCGGAACCCCATATAGGGTCAGTATGAATCAGAACTGACTCAATGGCACTTAACAACATCAACAAATATAAACTCTAGAGGAGTCTGTCCTCAGATTTCTTCTTAAAATGCTTACTTTTTGCAATGATAAACAAAGCGTGATGGGTGGGGTAATGTAAATTGTTGTTGTTGTTAAGTGCTGTCATGTCAATTCTGACTCTAGCGACCATGTGCAGGGTATCCAAGGGGTGGCTAGTGAGTTTGAACCACCGACCTTGCAGCTCAAACCAACCTTACAGTCCAGTGCATTATCCTGCAGCGCCAACCCAGATGGTTTATAATTCCAATCAGCTCATCAATATGCATATAAGGGCCTGGGCCAAATATTTTAAGATTGACAAAGGACTATACACTTAAGATTTTAAAATTAGAATTAAGTGTTTAAGAATTGCATGTATCACCTTTTGGTTTCTCATTTTAAAATCACTTTCAATTTGGAGTATAGAAGATAAGAGGACTTCTCATTTATTGCACTGACTCCCTCTATAAAAATTGGGGAATTCTGTCCTTCATTAATGGGAATGATGTCGTTGGAACTGTGCTTCATAAGGATGGCTCTGACAGTAGTGGAGGATGAAGAGACTAGAAGCAAGGAAGGCTATAACAGAACCACAGTGAGAAGAAAACATTCATTTCAGGTGTATGTAAGGAATCCTGGGAGCAAGGTGATTGCGTAGGGCAAACCCCGGACTGTGAAATACACACGTAGTGGTTTGAGCCCACCAGCCACTCCTCCGGAAAAAGATGAGGCTTTTTGCTGTTGCAAAGTTTCACAGCCTGGTGGCGCTGCAGGTTAATGTACTGGATTGCAAGGTCGGTTTGAACCTCAAGGTCAGCGGTTTAAGCTTACCAGCTGCTCCTTGGAAACCCTATATAGGATCACTAGGAGTCAGAACTGACTCGATGGCACTTAGCAGCAACAACAGAGGTGCAGTGGTTAAGGGCTGGTCTGCTCATTGAGAGATCATCTGCTTTTCTTTAGGAGAAAAAACTTGGTGATTTTCTCCTGTAAAGATTGTTGTTGTTGTTGTTGTTATGTGCTGTGGAGTCGGTTCCGACTCATAGCGACCCTATCCAGGGTTTCCGAGGCTGTAAATCTTTACAGGAACTGAAAGCCTCATCTTTCTTCCGCGGAACAGCTGGTAGTTTCTAACTGTTGACCCTGAGATTAGCAGCCCAATTCGTAACCACTAAAGATTACAGTGTAGGAAACCTTATGGGGCAGTTCAACTCTGTCATATAGGGTTGGCTAGGAGTGAGAATCAATTCAATGGCACACAACAACAATAGCATTATATTTGACTGCCGAGTCAGTTCTGAATCACAGCAACTCTGTAGAGGGTTTTCAAGGAATTGTTGGTGTGTTTGAACTGTTGATCTTGAGATTAGGTCTCCAGTGTTTATCATCCAGTGCCACACCAGGAGTATTAAATCATGAACTTTTGAATTATGCATAATAGTTATACATAAAATAATTATGCATAAAAATACATAGGACATTTAACAAATCCTGGTGTAGCACTGTAGGATAAACAAGGGACTTTGAACAACAAGGTCAGCAATTCAAACCCACCAGCCGCTCCTTTGGAAACCAAATACACGGTTGCTATGAGTCGGAGCAGACTGAACATCACTAAACAGCACCCAGAACTGCAAGAATTTTGTTAGAATCCTAAAAAGGAAGGGCTACAAGGTAACTCAATATGAGGCGTGTAAGAACACAGCAGAGAACTGCAGTAAGTGGACCATGGACTCGCCCACGCAGAAGCGAGGACAAATTGCTCAATCAGAGCCCATTATTTTCATAATGCATACATTTCCTTTTCTTTTGGCCCTGAGACGTCATAAGACCTAAAACAGGCACTCCATATAAAATACCCAGAATGTAAATTGAAAATACTTCCCCTTTTTATTTTGTTATTCAATTGAGAGTATTTATACAGGCAGCCCCCTGGTTAGGAAAGTCCGATTTACGTATAATCCTGAATTCTGAACCAATCCCCATAAAGCTTTGTTTCTGTTGTTGTTGGTTTGTGTCATCAAGTTAGTAATGACTCATAGCAACCCTATGCACAACAGAACGAAACACTACCCGGTCCTGGGCCAACCTCACAATCGATGCTATGCCTGAGCCCATCGCTGCCGCCACTGAGCCAATCCATCTTGTTGGGGGTCTTCCTCTTTTTCTCCAACCCTCGACTTTACCAAGCATAGTATCCTTCTCCAGTAATTGGTCCCTCCTGATAATATGTCCGAAATATGGAATATGTCAGAATATAATATGTCTGAAGTATGGTCTCTCATGCCATAAAGCTTATTATATTAATAATTCTATGTACGTACAGTGGTTTGTAATAACAAATAAATGCTACTTTGCAATGCACATCAAAACATTATTTTTTATTATTGTATTTTTACATTAAACATGTTTTTATTTATCTGGGCATATTTTTTTATATTTATTATCCATATAAAGACCCATTATATACTAAGACAAACATTTGGTGTTACTCTAATTTAGGTGCAAATTGAATGGAAAGGCAGAATTAGGAATCAATCTTTGTAATCAGGGACTGCCTGAAGTTATATGAAATCGGTGTTTTTCTCCCAGTTGCATTCCTATTTGGAAAAACTAGGAACTGGTGTGGTGCTGTGGGTTAATGCGCTGGACTTCAAAGTCAGTTTGAACTGCAATGTCGACAATTCAAGCTCACCAGCTGCTCCTCAGAAACCCCGTACAAGGTCACCATGGGTTAGAACTAACTCAACAGCACTTAACAACAGCAACAACAATCTTTTACAAACACTACCTTTTGGAAATATTACCAGTCTTGATGCCATTTTTCTCTTAATGACAATAAAAGGATACAGTTTCCCAAATGAGCCACCAGACCTTATTTTATTGAAGGCTTAGAGAAAGTCTCTGTTTTGACTTTAATGGAAACAGTCATGACCTGCATGAACAATGGAGATATATATATGTGTGTATATACTGAATCCAGTGAGAACATATTACAAGGTAAGCTTTTCCTCTTTACTGTTAAACCTCTCTGTGCCTTTCTATTTTACTAAGAGATTTCAAAAGGGACAATAAAGATAACCTACCAGCTCTCTGAGAAGATTGAACATAATGTAATCTAGATCCTATCATTCAAAGCAAATTAAATTTTTATGTTATTCACAACCTTTTGTATCACTTTTGATCAAGTTTCTGGAACACATGTGGAGGATTAGAAAAAATTTTTTCAACTATAAAATGAATTAAATCCCATAAAGTCTATATTCTGAGTTTCCAAGTTTAATGTAGCTTGGGTTTATTAAGGAGTACAAATGAATAAAATGATTCATGTCATTGAAAGCAAGAAACTTATTTAAATAAGTGGAGTTTTTGATCTAATTCCAGAGAATTTAGGTTCTGTCACAGCCAATTAATTCACTTTTTCTGTGGTTTACCCTAAAGCAAGCCAATTTTTAACAAGCTAAAACCAATGATGAGAATATTTATATTCTTAAATCATTTGACTTAACACGAAATTTGTTCTTGATCCAGGCAATTTGACTTAAGTTACAAAGAAATAGTCTTCATTTTTCCAAAAAGTAATTAAGTTACATAAATACTCATGTTGTTGAATTGATATTTTAGATGTGTGGGGGTAAGGGCACACACTGGAGAATTTATGCCAGTTTCAAACACATTTTCCATAAGAGTAAAGACATAGATGAGTCATTTCTCGGAATTTCACAATCCATCCACATTCTTAAATCTAGTGCAATCAGAAACACAGAGACAGAAATAATGCTAGGACTTTGCAGACACGTGGGTGAGGTTTAATCTTGGTGAATGACTTCTGATTAGACATTCTTAGTTATTTGCATTTTTAAAGCCACAGTATCTTTTTCTATAAAACGGGGATAATGAGTGCCAAGCTCATAACATTGCTATACCTACGTTGTTGTTTATTTTAAGTGTCGTAAAATTGGTTTCAACTCATAGCAACCTTGTATAGGGTTTCCGAGGAGTTGCTGGTGGGTTGGAACTGCCAACTTTAACAGTTTAACTGTTTAACAATCCAGTGCCTATCCTACAGCACCACGTCTGACAAAACAATTCATCTACAATGCATCTAACTTTGCCTGGCACAGGTTGTCAGCTTGGCAAAGTTAGTGATTGTTATTAAATTATATTCAAATACCACATGTGCACTAAGTGGAAAAAGATATCAGTACTTAAGTTTTTAATTTAGTAGTTTTTTCTCCCTTCTCCAGTAATTTTTTTCCAGTTCTTTTTCTTTTATGTTGAAATATCTGATGGTATTTTTCTAAATCATGACCCTCTAAAACACAAAGGAACCTTTACAGGGTCCAAAATGCTCACAAAATTCCACCTTCTGGCACCCTGAGTCATGGCAGAGAGGTTTCTCCGGGCTAGTCACATCCAGAGCTGTTATCCCAGAACTGGGGTCTTGTGCCTCCAGGAACACAGGAGGACTACATATGGGGTTCGGGGACATACGCAGAGTTTCTAGAGACAAATATCCAGAACTTGAGCTTTTAGATATCTGTTACTTTGGGCTGTTGTGAAGTGAGTCCCCAACTCATACTTACCTAGAACGAGACCTTAAGCAGTCCTGTGCCATGGTTAGGGAGCATAGGGTTTCCATATGGTATTTGGAAGTAGATCGCCAAATCTTTCTTCCTAGTCCATCTTACTCTGGAAACGCTACTGAAACCTGTTAAGCATGATAGCAACTTGCAAGCCTTCACATACAGACTATGCAGGAGGTAAACTGGCCAGGAATCAACCTTGGGTCTCTTTCATGAAGGACTAGAATTCTACCTCTGATCCACCATTGCCATTTTATGTGTCCACTCTCTGAATGACCCATGCTGTGGCATTTTCAGTCACCTCAGGTGGATGTGAAAGTTGGGCAATGAATAAAGAAGACTGTAAAAGAGTTTGAATTATGGTGTTGGAGAAGAATATTGAAAGTACCATGGACTTCCAGAAGAGCAAACAAATCTGTGTTGGTAACAGTATAGCCAGAATCTTCCTTAGAAACCAGGATGGCCAGACTTCTTCTCTCATACTTCAGAGCTGTCTCTGGAGAAGGACATTGCGCTTGGTAAAGTAGAGGGTCAGTGAAAAAGAGGAAGACCCTCAATGAGATGGATTGGCACAATGGCAGCAGCACTGGTTCAAGTGTAGCATTGATTGTGAGGACGGAACAGGACCGGGCAGTGTTTCGTTCTGTTGTACATGGGGATGCTATGAGTCAGAACCAGGTCACCACCTCCCAATAACAATTGTCTAAATATTGATCAGATTCTACTTCCCCCAGCCATTTCATAGGCATACTTCTGCTGCTCAAAAATCAGCCTCTCACTTACCTCTAAGATGAGGGGTGTTCAAAAAGTTTGTAGAAAAATTCCATTCTCTTTTAAATCCATTTTATTCAGGAACTTTTTGAAGCCTTGTCATATATAAGGAGCTCTGGTAATGTAGTAGTTATGGATCGGGCTGCTAACCTCAAGGTCAGCAGTTCAAAACTACCAGTGGCTCCTTGGAAGAAAGATAAGGCTTTCTGTTCCCATATAGATTTACAGCCTAGGAAACCCTATATAGGGTCACTATGAGTCCATGGCATACAATCACCATCACCAAATTATTATGATGATTGCTCCAGGGTAGAGAAAATTCAGTTTTCCAATCCATCCATCCATCCATCCATCCATCCATCCATCCATACATCCATCCATCCATACATACATTCATACATACATACATACATACATACATACATACATACATACATACGTACATACAGTTGCTAATCACTGTGTAACAAAACTTTTGTCACTCAGGCCATTTTCAGGTCTAAGTTTTTTTTTTAAATTAATTATTTCTTGATAAATTGCTAAGTGATTTTTTTTTATTTTTATAAACCTTGGAAGAAGTATAATGAATTGAGTTATGTTGGTGTATACTGGTGAACAAGTTTTCTCAGAGCTTACATTTAAAATAATATTAATACTGACTCTGAACTCAGTAGTAATAACTTGTAATACTTATTCAGTGACTGTATGAATTAATTGATGAAAAGGAACCAATGTTTATGATCTGACCAATTGTGAACTACCCATCATTGTAATGATATCTGTCATATTCAAGCAGTGAGTGTAATCTGAATTTATCATCCTCTGTGTGGCGCTGTGGGTTAATGCACGAGACTGCAAAGCCATTTGAACTGAAAGGTTGGTGGTTCAAACTCACTAGCTGCTCCTCGGAAACCCTACACAGGGTCACTATGGATCGGGATCGACTCAACGTCACTTCACAACAAAAACAGACATTACGTTGGGTACCTTTGATAGTTTAGTAGGCTACATTGGACTGCTAATTGCAAGGTTGGCATTTTGAACCTACCAGCCACTCCACAGGAGAAAGATGAGGCTTTCTGCTTCCGTAAAGATTTACAGCCTTGGAAACACTACACAGGCTTGTATGATTGGGAACCAACTCCACAGCACATAGCCACAATCAATCACCACCAGACTTTGTGTCATCTCATCAATTTTCCATCTCTTCTGCATCATTCCTCTCAGTATTCCAGCATGCTGTGTGATAGTTCCCATCCTAAGAAAATGATGGCACTTAACAACAACAACAAAACAAATGAAGCTGGAGTCAAAGACATTTGGTGCTGTAGGATAAGCACTAGACTACTAACCTCAAAGCCGACAGTTTGAATGCACCATCCACTCCTCAGAAACCCTATCCAGGGTTGTTATGCATTGAAACCACCTCCCAGGCACTTAAGAACAATAAGAAGAAGAAAGGAGAATGTAAGACATATTTGATTGAAGAGAGAGAATATTGCAACTGTTGGCCAGCAACAAGGAAAGATTTTTGTTTTTTGTAAAATTTCTAACCGTTACAGAAGTGTCTGCTTGGACTTCTGTAATACAACCTGAGGAAGTGGTCAAACGTGGCTGCTATTTCAAGTTACTGTGAAAAGTGCAAAATGATTTTAAGTACTAATATTCTTCTTGAACCTCAGATGCTGAAATTTTTTCTCACAGAATAGCGCTGAGAGAAATTCTAATAGCATTTATTAAGGTACCATGCTATTAATTATTATCAGAAGTTCAAAATATTGAAATATGAGTATTTGGCTACAGTTTCCATTAGTCAAGAATTGTACTTGAAACAAACACACACATACACACCTCACTAATATTAATCTCTCACCCTTTACTCTAACTCCTAGATTAAATTTTATCTCAAAAATCCTTTCAAACAACTGTATGCTTCTATTTTTCAAAGATCTTATTACAAGTTACCAGTAAAACATGCATCTTCTCTCTTTCATGAGATAGAAGAAAGAGATAAACATCCTGTTTTAAAAAGTGAACTATGTTGCTCAGAAGCTACAAAAAAGATTTCTCTTATCAGTGGTTTTCCTCTGGTTTCTCTAATGTCATTAAAAAAAAAAAAAAAAAAAATCAGCTGCCACCAAGTCGATTCCAATTCATGGTGCCCTTGTGTGTGTCAGAATGGAACTTGCACCATAGGGTTTTCAATGATTTATTTTGGGGAAGATTTTGAGGCCTTTATTCCTAGGCATCTCTGGGTAGACTAGAACCTCCAACCTTTGAGTTAACAGGTAAGTGCATCAACTGTTTGCACCACCCAGGGCTCCTCTGTAATGTCATACTTTGATTTATTGATTCTACAGTATTTATTCTACAGTATTTATTCTCTGAAAGCAGAGAATACCAGAAGGATGTTTACCTGTGCTTTATTGACTACGCAAAGGCTTTTGAGTGTGTGGATCATGACAAGCTATGGACAACATTGAAAAGTATGAGTATTCCAGAACACTTAATTGTAC
>NW_006408550.1:17933560-17945620 GCF_000296735.1 Chrysochloris asiatica
AATAAAGCACAGGTAAACATCTTTCTGATATTCTCTGCTTTCAGCCAAGATCCATCGGACATCAGCAATGATATCCCTCATTCCACAGCCTCTTCTGAATCTGGCTTGAACCTCTGGAAGTTCTCTATGTATGCTTATAGTCATTTCTGTATAGCCTTTAGTAAAACTTTACTCGCATGGGATATCAAAGAGATTGTCCGATGATTTCCGCATTCTGTTGTGTCACCTCTCTTTGGAATGGGCATAAATATGAATCTCTTCCAGTCAGTTGTCCAAATAGTTGAGCCTATTATTTCAGCCTCTACTTTATCAAACATGATGTCCTTTTCCAAGGAGTGATCACTGTTGATAATGTATCCTAAGTACTGGAGACAAGTCTTACTCTCCTTGATTCACAGGAGCATTCTGGTTGTTCTTCTCCCCTGACAGATTTGTTTATTCTAGCAGTCCACGGGACTTTTAATATTTTTCACCAACACCACAATTCTAATGCATTAATTCTTCTTTGGTCTTCCTTTTTCAGTGTTCTCCTTTCACATACATATGCGGTAACTGAAAAAATTCTGGCTTGGTCCAGGCACTCCTTAGTCCTCAAAGTGACATACATCTTTGGTTTTTAACACTTTAGGGATCTTTTTGCAGCATATCTGCCCAATATAATAGATCATATGATTTCTTGACTGCTGCTTCCATTAGCATTGATTGTGGATCCAAGTAAATGGAATCTTTGACAACTTCAATCTTTTCTCCATTTATCATTATGTTATTTATTTTTCTAATTGTGAGGATTTTTGTTTTCTTTACATTGATTTGTAACCCAGACTGAAGGCTGTAGTCTTTGATCTTCATAAGTAAGTGCTTCAAGTCCTCTTTACTTTCAGCAAGCAAGTTAGTGTCTTCTGCATATTGCTGTTTGTTAATGAGCCTTCCTCCTATCTTGTTGCCACATTTTTCGAATAGTTCAGCTCCAGGGAATATGTGCTCAGCTTACAAATTGATAACTATGGTGAAAGGATACAACCCTGAGGCACACCTTTCCTGATTTTAAACCATGCAGTAGCCCTTGTTCTGTTCAAACAACCAGCTCTTAATTTATGTACAGCTTCCACATGAGCACAAGTAAGTATTCTAGAATTCCTATTCTTCACAATGATACTGGTAATTTCTTATGTTCCACACAGTCAAATCCAGAGATAAATGGTACAGTGTTTGCCTTAGAGGATCTCGTAGTCTACTGGTCAGAGCAGATGAGCAAGTCAGCAAGTTTAACACAGAGCAAGACTTGCTGCCTCCAGAACAGTATATGCAGGGTCTTATGTGCTGAAAGCAAGAAAGAATGAGTCAGAGTTTAGCACTCAGCAGAGGAGAAGCTGTAATTCAGATGGATTGAGAAATGAAGCAACTATCCATGTACTTGAGAGTATTTTAAGTTATCAAAATCATAATTGAGGTTTTCCCACATATATTTTAAAGTTTGTCTTTAATTTCCCTTGTCCTTCCATTTTAAATTGGTTTTTAAATTTTGGCCCACCTGTGGTGTTGTGGGAAATCTATTGGACTACTCACTACAATGTGAACACATCTAACTCATCAGCTGCTCCACAGAAACCTTATACAGAGTCCCTGGGAGTTTTAACTGACTTCATGGCACTTAACAACAACAACGTATTTTTCACTTGCTTAAATGAACAGATAGATGTTTTCTTGGATGGATGATGTTGTGAAAACTGGAAAGATCTTACTGGAAAATTGCTTGAATATTGTACTGTACAAACAAATGACAGTGCCTTAATTGCAGGATTTTGCAACCATGTTGTGACCAGGACATTTTCTATAGAATTTATTTTTATTTTGCACTGAATGATATTTTACACTGAAGGTAGAAAATACATAGTTAATTAAATAGTCTGTCAGGTTAAAAATCTTAAGATGTTCGATTATTTATTTAACCTCATTGCCAAAGTAGATTCCCTTGGAAACTTGTTGTGAAGTGCCATTAGTAGATTCTAACTCACAATGATCCTGTGTACAACAGAATGAAACACTGCCCACTGCGGAGCCATCCTCACAACTGTTGCTGTGTTTGCACCTGTTGTTGTAGCCACTGTGTCAGTCCATCTTGTTAAGGGTTTTCTTCTTTTAATGCATGTATTTTTGATAACCATGCATCATGGCCTTCTCCAGAGAATGGTTCATCTTGATTATGTGTTCAAAGTCCAAAGATGAAGTCTCCCCATCCTAGCTTCTATGGACTATTCTGGTTATACTTCTTCCAAGACAGATTTGTTCGTTTTTCTAGTAGTCCATGGTATGCTTAATAATCTTTGTCAACACTATAATTCAATGCATACCTTCTCCTTCAGTCTTTCGTATTCATTACCAAGTTTTTGACTCTCTCTGAGGTGATTGAAAATGTCATGACTTGGTTCAGGTGCCCCTTAGACCTTACAGTGACATCTTTGCTTTCTTCACACTTCAAAGAGGTCTTTTGCAGCAGAACTTGCCAAGTGCATTATGTCATTCGATTTCTTGACTGCTGCTTCCGTGAGTGTTGATTGTGGATCCAAGTAAGATAAAATTCTGGACAACATCAATAATTTCTTCATTTACTCTGATGTCGATTAGCCCAGCTGTGAGGATTTTGTTTCCTTTATGTTGAGGTGTAATCCATCAAAGACTTTGATCTTCATCAGCAAGTGCTTCTAATCCTCTTTGTTTTCAGCAAGCAAGGTTGTATCATCTTTGTATCACAGGTTGTTAATGAGCTTTTCTCCAGTCATTATTCTAATAACATTCTTCTTTAGATCATCCAGCTCCTTGGATTGTTTGCTCAGCATACAGAGTGAATAAGTATGTTGAAAGAATACAACACTAATGTACATCTTTCCTTATTTAAAAACATTCAGGAGCCCCTTGTTTTGTTTGAACAGCTGCTTCTTGGTCTCTATACAGGTTCTACATGAGCACAATTAAGTGTTTTGGAATTCCCATTCTGTGCAATGTTCTCCACAATTTGTTATGATCTATACAGTCAAGTGGCTTTATGTAGTCAATAAAACTTGATGAACATTTTCCTGGCATTATCTGCTTAGACTCTCAAAATTATGTAACTTAAATGAATTGATTAGAAGTGGTGATCTGGACAGAGAGAAAACTCTGTGATGTTTAAGCTTGTGGTTTATTATTTTAAGTTAAAAGGAAGAGTGTGCCTTCAAACATGTTTGCTTGAACTTACAAAGGTCCTGGATAAGAAGTACTTTTTAGATTCTGATTGCTTTTGAATGGAATTAATATCTAGTTGGAGTGCTTGTGTGGCACTGTGGATTAATGCACCAGACAGCAAAGCCGTTTGAACTGCAAGGTCGGCGGTTCAAGCTCACCAGCTGCTCCTCAGAAACCCTATGCAGGATCGCTATGGGTCAGAACTGACTCAACAGCACTTAACAACAACAACAACAATGAGATTATTGGAGTCCTGGTGTTAATGCACTGGACAGCAACGTTGGGTTAAACTGCAAAGTCGGTGGTTCAAGCTCACCAGCTGCTCCTTGGAAACCCTGTACAGGGTTGCTATGAGTAAGAACTGAGTTAAGAGCACTTAGCTGTAACAGTTAATTACACTATAACCAAATACTTTAAAAAAGTCCACCTAGCCTAAGTGAATTTTGCTATAAGAACTGATCGAAATATTATGACCTCTCAGAGTGCCTTATTGAAAATTGATGATTTAAAACAAAAAAATACACATACCTATTAAGCACTTGAATGATGTTACTTCTGTTTCAGCCTATTTTGTTGTTGTTGTTGTTAAGGACCATCTAGTCAGTTCTTAGTCACAGTGACCCTGTATAAGGTTTCTGAGGAGTGGCTGGTAGATGTGAACCACCAGCCTTGTGGTCAGCAGTCCAGTGTCCGTCCTACAGTGTCACGCCAGGACTCCATATGCAGTTGACACCTAAGAAGTGCAGCCAGAGTGCTCCTTGGAGGCCAAGATGGCCAAACTTCGTCTCTCATAATTCGGACACATCGTCAGGAGGGACTAGTTGCTGGAGAAGGATATCATGTTTGGTAAGGTGGAGGGTCAGAGAAAAAGAGGCAGACCCCCAAGGAGATGGATTGACCAAGTGGCAGCATCGATGGACTCAAGCGTGGCAACAGTAGTGAGGTTGGCTCAGGATCAGGCAGTGTTTCATTCTGCTGTGCATAAGGTCGCTATGAGTCGGTACCAACTTGATGGCACCTAACAACAACAACATTAGGTAAATAGAAGAGGTCCCTCTCATCTACTGTTGTTTTAATTGAAGAGATTAGGTGTATAGAAATACACGCAATGTGATAGAGACAGATGCATAGAGATAAAATTGGAACAAAATTAGTGGCTCTCCTTTAAGTCTTGTCATTTTTCTTTCCTTTCTTCACACTTCTATTTCTAAAGACAGTTTTGTTTTGATGCCTTTGCTGTCGTGATTGTTGATTGATGTTAGTCCTTTTCTCAGTTCCTAGGGAAATCGGAGAAAAGCTGGTTGTTTGGCTCCTTCAGTTCCTTCGCTTCTTTAGAAGACACAGCATAGGTCTGTTTAACCATCATACTTCTGTTCTCTCTTTACCACATTTTTGTATTTCAAGCCTCGTAAGGAGCTCTGGTAGCGTAGTGGTTATGAATCACGCTGCTAATATCAGGCTCAGCAGTTCGAAACTACCAGCTGTTCTGCAGGAGAAAGATGAGGCTTTCTGCTTCTGTAAAGATTTACAGCCTTGGAAACCCTATGCAGGGTCACTATGAGTTGGAATCAACTCCACAGCACACCACCATCACCAATATATTTTTAAATCTTCTTCTTTAATTAGTATCACAAATATGTTTGAATTCCTAGAAGCAGTTTTGATTGCCTATATCAAACATTTGATTACAAGAATCTGAGGTCACCAACTACTTTGATTGAAATCTCATTTGATTGCTATGAACTCGTCATGATTTATTTAACAAAAAATAAAGAGAGCTAGAGTACTGAAGGGGCCCTGGTGGTACAATGATTAAACGCTCAGCTGCTAACTGAAAGGGTGGTTATTTGACTCTGCCCCTTGGCTGGCCACCTGTTCCTATGAAGATGGCAGCCTAGAAAACCCAATCGGGCAGTTCCACTCTGTTCCAAGGGGTTTTAATAGCAGTAGCATCTAATAGCAGTAACGAATGCGGGCACCTAACAACTTTCTGAAAATGAAGAGGACTTGAAACATATACTTATGAAGATCACAGAGCACAGCCTTCGATATGGATTACATCTCAATGTCAAGAAAACAAAAATCGTCACCACTGGACCAATAAACAGCATTCCTATCAATGGAGAAAAGATTGAAGTTGTCAAGGACTTCATTCTTCTTGGATCAACTGTCAACACTCGCAGAAGCAGCGGTCAAGAGATCAGACAACGTATTGCATTGGGAAAATCTGCTGCACAGGAACTTTTTAAAGTACTGAAGAGCAGAGATGTCAGCTTGAGGACTAAGGTGCGCCTGACCCAAGCCATGGTATTTTCAATAACCTCATATGCATGTGAAAGCTGGACAGTGAATAAGGAAGATCGTAGAAGAATTGATGCCTTTGAGTTATTATAGTGTTGGAGGAGAATACTGAAAGTGCCGTGGACTGCCAAAAGAACCAATAGATCTGTTTTGGAAGAAGTGCACCAGAGTGCTCCTTGGAGGCCAGGATGGCTAAGCTTCGTCTCTCCTACTTTGGACACATTGTCCGGAGGAAACAGTCGCTGGAGAAGGATGTCATGCTGGGTAAGGTGGAGGGTCAGAGAAAAAGAGGAAGACCCCCAACAAGATGGATCAGCCAGGCGTCAAGTATGGCAACGGTAGTGAGGTTGGCCCAGGATCGGACACTGTTTCATTCTGCTGTGCATGGGGTCACTATGAGTCGGTTCTGACTCGATGGCACCTGACAACAACAACAACAACAAACAACAATAACAACATCTACTGAGTACTGACATGTACCACGTGTACATCTTCTGTCTAAAGTGGGTATTGTTATTAACAGTGCTGGAACTCTTGTTCCTAGTGTCACCACACTGCTGTCCACTGCGAGTCCCCAAGAGGAGAACACAGTGCATTCCACGTGGCAGACTTCTCATTCAAAATGGAATTAAATGGGGCAGATCTGTGTAGTGGCACTCCATATTCAACGCTTACAGTAATATTCAGAAATGAAGATACCTGTTTCCATAGTAAGAGCATAAATATAACCCTGAAATAGTTATTTGCTCATTGTTCTTCCTCAGGGAGAACATAATCCGAGAATCAATCTTATATATTTTATATGCCAACCAGACATTCATTTCCTTCTTCCTGATATTATTAACCTTAACCTCTGTGACACTGAAAACACATTAGAATGGGACGATAGAATAATATCATTGATCATCTTTTCTACGCAGTGAGGCAAACAGAGTGAAATACAATGCATTATTTTATTTGGAAAAACATGATGTTACTCTATCTCTGTTTAAGAGTGTTAAGATTTTTAGTTTTAGCATTAATTTGTTTTCTTTTGATTATACAATTATTACACTCATTGTCTTTTTTGAAATGGAAAAATCTTCCCAATTACCAAATGCTAATGAGGTATGCTTAGGGTCTCAAAATACACATCTCATTAAGTTTCTGTTTCTCAGCTGGTAAGACTTTATGAAGTCAGTATTTGTTTCTCTTGAGGGGATTTTAGATGTGTATTCTAAAGATACATTTACCATTTCCTTCAAGCAACTTGTGCCAATCTCTGTCTTTAATTATCACAGCAACAAAAAAATAGTTTTTCACTTTGTAGTATGAAGCAATTCAGATAGATTTAGTTTGCTCTTTCAGGAACACCAAGAGAAAACCTGCTTCATGTTTCTTCAAAAAATATTTTTTGTTCTCCATCTTCTAAAGAGTATGTTTATCCATATGAGATTTGTTTTTATACTTCTAACATTTTTTGACTTGAACTTTGATGCTCAGCATCCTCAAGAGGTATTTTTCTTACAGTGGTTGTTTTAATTTTTGGTAAATGAAAAGAATTATTTGTGGTGCAAACTGTAGCATTTCTAAAAGGACATAAACCTGAGCTTCATTTACCTTATTATAATACTGTCCCTTCCTCTCTGGCCCCATGACACTTTAAATTAAAATGTTAGTAGGATGCTGAATTTCTCTTAGATTCCCCTCTAATTGGTCCGATCTCCCAAAGCAAAATGAAGGAAAGAAACTTAAGATAAGGCTTGTAGGGGGATGAGATAAGATTTCACAACAAAATTCTTATAAGACAGCCCTAACCACCCTTGAAGAGTGAGCAGGTGTATTGTGATGGAGAACAACTCCTCATCGTTACTTTCCTGGTCTATTTCTCATGTATTCAGTGTCCAGTTTTCTTAAATATTCTTAATAATAAGCTCCCATGATATTTCTGTATTCTTAGAGAAAATCTGTCAAGATTAGCCCTTTGGAATCCCCAAAAAAGATGCCATAACTTTCTGACCGATTTGATGGCACTTAACAACAACAAGGAGATAGGAGTTCTAGTGTGGCACCATAGGATAAGCATTAGTCGGTGGTTCTAACCCAGCAGCTGCTCCTTGGAAACCCTATTCAGGGTCACTATGAATTGGAGCTGATTCACCGAAGCATAACAACAACAAAGGAGACTAAAACAAGTGTGCCACGGATAGAAATTACCTGCAGCCATCCACTGATCACAGAGAACATGTTTTGTTTGGAATAAATCTTCGTGTGTATGAACTGGAACCCTAGTGATGATGTTTTTTTGACTGACCTCATATGGAGACTGTTGTTTTAAGTGCTGTGGAGTCGGTTTTGATTCATAGTGATCCTGTTATGCTGCCTGAGGCTGTAAATCCCTGAAGGAACAGAAAACCTCATCTTTCTTTCACAGAGCAGCTGGTGGCCTGGAACCACCAACTCTGTGCTTCACAGTCCAGTGTTTATCCTAGAGAGCCACCATGCTCCCCGTAGGTAGATAGATATATAGATACAGACAGACATGCATAGGTATATATAAATATCTATAGAAGTAGTCTTGGAGGTGCAGTGATTAAGCACTGAAGGGTGGGCTGTTTTTACCCACTAGTCATTCTTCAGGAGAAAAGACATGGCCATCTACTCCCAGAAAGATCCCAGCGTTGAGAGCACCATGGGGCAGTTCTGTTCTGCCCAGTAGGGTTGCTATGACTTGGAATTGACTCAGCAAAAATAAAAACATTACTATAGATATGTATCTGCATTCCTGGTGAGTCAGTTCTGACTAATGTTAATCCCATATGTGCCAGAGTAGACCTGTGCTCCACAGGAATTTCAGTGGCTGATTTTTCAGATCTACATCACAAAGTCTTGCTTCTAAGGTGACTCTGGGTAGATTCCAACTTTCAATCTTTTGGTCAGAAGCGATAATATTAACAATTACACCAACAAGGGACTGACTCTCTTTCTCTAGACAGATAGATGGATGGATGGATAGATAGATATCGTCTCATACTATATATCTATCTATCTATCTATCTATCTATCTATCTATCTATCTATCTATATATATATATACACACACACACACACAGAGATCTTAAATTATCAAACATTCCTGTTTTATTGTAAGAATTCTTTGAGTGTGTCAAGAGAGATAAACAAAAGAAATCCTCTAAATTGTTCACCTTTGGAATAATGGAGAAATTGAGATTGTTTCAATGAATGAATCCTTTCTTTGTTTACAGCTGCAAACATTTTTTGAGACATTCCTGAGGGCCAGTTCACCTCTTCAGGCTTTTGACAGTATGAAGGAATCAATAAGTAAACTCCTGGTAGTTGCTGAAGTATTCAGTGGAACATCTACTTTGGGACCAAAGGCCTTCAATAGGTAAAAACCAATTCTAATATTAATGTGATGCTGTAGGAGAAGCACTGACTCACTCATTGTAAGGCTCCGAGTTCAAACCCACTAGCCGTTCTGCAGGAAAAGATGAGACTTTCTGCTTCTCTAACGATTTACAGCCTTGGAAACCCTATACAGCGTTGATATGAGTTGGAGTGAATTCTAATAACAGCAGCAATGTTAAACAAAAAGAAAAACCTGTTTTCAAAAAATTTATTATTAGTGAAAATCTATTTCAGTGATCACAATTGTCACAGTCTGTGCTACTTGGAAAATTTTATATAATGTAAAAATAAAATCTTCTAACCATATGTTTCTTAATTTACAGATCCTTAAAAACTTCAGAGTATATTACAAATTTCATTAATATCTAAATACCAGTGACAGGAAGCACGAGAGACAAAATCTGGCCATCCTGGCTTCTAAGGAGCATTCTGACTGTACCTCTTCCAACACAGATTTGTTTGTTCTTCTGGCAGTCCATGGTACCTTTACTATTGTTCTCTAACACCGTAACTCAAATGCATCAATTCTTCTATGGTACAGCCAGAATGCTTCTTAGAAGCCAAGATGGCCAGTCTTCCTCTCATACTTCAGACGTATTATCAGGAGGGATCAGTCCCTGGAGCAGGCCATTAAGCTTGACCAAGTGGAGGGTCAACAAAAAAGAAGGAGATTCCAATGAAATGGATCAGCAGAGAGGCAGCAGCAATGGGTTCAAGTGTAGCAACGATTGTGAGGTCAGAGTAAGATGGAGCAGTTTGTTCATTCTGTTGTGCATAAATAAGGTCGCTCTGAGTCAGCACTGACTCAATGACATCTAACAACAACAACAGTGACAGGAAATAAAGCACAGGTTAAAAATTTTTTTTTTAATTACGATTTCCTTTGTAACTCAGTGCTTTTCTATTTTCTGTACATCGTAGTGACTACTTAGGAATAACGTTCCTTCTACGTCATATATTTTTCTTTCAACTATCCTACTGGTTTAATAAGGCTGAGAAAGTAATAAAGAGCTTTATTAGCAAAATTTAATGACTTCCATCCCCATATCTCAATTAACTTTCATATAATTTGTCATGGCATTTGCTCTGTTGTTGCTGTTTGCTAAGCACTGTGGAGTAGGTTCCAGCTCATAGTGACCACGCATAGGGCTTCTGATGAGCGACTCCGGAGTTTGAACTGCCAACTTTGCAATTCAAATTGACCTTGGGGCCCAGTTATAGTGCCACACCAGGACTCCTACTTTTGCTTTGGGTAAATGTTCATCTAGTATGTAAAAAAAAAAAAAAAAAGGCGGTGAATCATCTCTAGTTAAGTTTTAGCATGCTTTGTATGGTATCGAGGGAAATGTCTATTATCTTTTAATTCCACTTTTCCACAATCATTTTGAAGCCCCCTGGTATTTGAATGTATTAATTTGCAAACATAGATGCCTGGTTTGGTACTATAGGATAAGGATTATACTGCTAAGCACAAAGTTGGTGGTTCAAACCCACCAGCTGCGTCTTGGAAACCCTATAGAGGGTGATTATGAGTCAGAACTGACTTGACAACACTTAACACATTTAACATAACATGCTTTGTATGTGAATAAGGATGTCTAGCACATTGGAGTGGAGGAGTTTTCTTCTACCTATTCAAGTTTTTATGGAGAAATTTCAACATTACATTGATGTCTTTTGACTATTTGGATATATGTTTCCTTTGTGTAAAGAACAAAAAAAGACTCTCAATTCAAAAATAATTTTAGATTACCTAAACTACTGTACTTTTTGATTAGTACAGATACTGAAATTAACTGTAGTAGTTATTCCAATAAGAAGCACATACTGATTAAGATAAAAAAAACTACAGCCTTGAGTATGGATTACATCACCACATTAAGGAAGCAAATCCTCACCACTGGACTAATAAGCAAGATTAAGATAAATGGAGAAAAGAGTAAAGTTGTCAAGGATTTCATTTTACTTGGATGCACAATCAACACATGTGGAAGAAGCATTCAGTAAATCAAAAAATAAACGGATGTATCACCTTAAACATTTCTACTGCAAAGGACCTCTTTAAAGTGTGTTTTTTAAAAAGCAAAGATGTCACTTTGTGGACTTAGGTTCATCTGACCCAAGCCATGGTATTTTAAAATAGTCTCATGTGTACGTAAAAGCTGGACAATGGTTAAGGAAGGCCAAAAGATCATTGATTCATTTGAACTATGACTATGTAACCTATATACTAAGTTGGTAAAGAATATTTAATATACCATAGACTGCTTGAAGAATGAATGCAACTGTCTTGGAAGAAGTACAGACAGAATAGTCCTTAAAAGTGAGGATGGCAGAACTTCACTCACTCCCCTTCTTTGGACACTATCTTAGCTATCCAGCGTTGTTATAACAGAAATGCCACAATTTTTAATAAATAGAAATGTATTCTCTAGCAGTGTAGTAGGCATCCTAATTTGAGATGCCCGCTCTAGGGAGGCTTTCTCCCTCTGCTGGCTCTGGAGGAAGATCCTTGTTGCCTTCCAACATCCGTGAGCTCAATGTCCCTTGAATGGCTCCTTGTATCTTGGCATCAGTCTTCCTTTGGGTCTAGTCCATAGGGACCCCAGTCCAAAGGACACACTCTGCTCCTGGATCTTCTTTCTTGGTGTTAGTTGGTCAGGTCTTCTCTGCTGCTCCTCTCTCCTTTGATCTCTCAGAAGATACAAGGCAATGCAGGTCACACTCCAAAGAAACTCCCCTTATTTTGTGGGTCAGGGCTGTGAGCTGAGTCAAGATGTTGTATCCCATCCCAATTCCTTTGCAACGGATTGGCTGCTCACATCCACTCAAATCACATCACGGGGGGGTGGGGTGGGGTGATTACATCATTACGTCATTGTCAAATTAGATAACTGTCAAACCACTGAGGATCTTGGCCAAACCTAGTCGGCACATATTTTGGTGGGGGGAGGGGCACAATTCAATCCTTGGCATGTCATCTTTTGGTTTGCACCCCTCCCCCAAATTCATGTCTTGGCACATGCAAAACACATTCATCCCATCAGACATGTTATCAAGAGGAACTGTTAGGGTCCGAGACCACCACCCAATAAGGAGACCAAGAGACAAAGATAATGCAAAAGCAGG
>NW_006408550.1:17946225-17947454 GCF_000296735.1 Chrysochloris asiatica
CAGAGTAGCTACAACAGTGGACTCAAGCGGCAACAATTGTGAGGATGGCGTAGGACTGGACCATTTTTCATTCCGTTCTATAAGGTTGCTATGATTTGAAACAGACTCAACAGCATGGAACACCAATAACTATTAATAACATAATATCAAGTCACAGAACAAATGAAGCAAATGGTCCTTCAATTTATATCGATTTATACTAGAAAAAATATTTTTAAAATTCCTTTTGCTTTGTAATTCAGGTATATCACACCAATTTTTACATTACTTCGTGATTCTGTTTCAGATGCAGATTATGTTTTCAACTGTTAACTTTTGATATTGGTTATGGCAGTTTCAGACACCCTGTAGTTCTTCAAGTAAGTATGACCTTCCACATTTTGGTCCAAGATCCACATGCTTTCCTATATGTGTGTATTGTTATTGCTGTTGTTGTTATTGTCATTCCTAGTAACCTAGCAATAGGAAGAATTTGAAGCAAACGCATTGTAGATGGTGGTTTAGGGATTTAGCTAGTATGTAGGAATCCCTGCAATGTGTCTCTTAGTTTTAGCATAATTTAACCATTGTTTGTGATGTAAATGTGTAAAATCAAGCATGTTAATGGGAAAAAAGTAGATATAAGATAACAAGAAATAGCAAATTTATTCATTTGATTTTATAAAAGACGTCATTATTCTCTTGTTTACATAAACATATTTAATTTAAGTTGCACCTAACAGCAGCAACATATTTGAATTTGGAGAAGAGTGGTACAATGTGTAAGATAAGTCATAGACCTTGAGCTACAAGGTCAGTGGTCTGAGCACATCAGCATCTCCCTGGGAGAAAGATTGGGCTTTCTGTTCTTGCAGAGATTTACAGCCTCAGAAATTCTACATAACTGACTTGACAACAACAAAAACAAATATTTGAATTACCAAACCAAAACCACTGATACCAAGTTGATTCTTGCTCATAGTGACCTCATATAGGATTTCTAACTGCCAACTTTGTGCTTAGCATTCCAGTGCTTATCCTACAGCACAACTAGACTGCTAGTTGCTAAGTCAACAGTTCAAACCCACCAGCCGCTCGATGGGAGATAAGATGAGGCTTTTTTCTCCCATTAATATAATACAGCTCACCTAAAAATCATAAACCCATGACTTAGATTTGATTCAATGACAGTAGGGTTACATTGGTGTGGGATACTTGAATTAAAAAGCTAAAGGAATTTAAATAAAAAT
>NW_006408550.1:17947554-17953494 GCF_000296735.1 Chrysochloris asiatica
AATTGAAGGACTTTTAAAAATACAACAAACTCTTTGATACTTTTTCTCCCTGTCTAACCAAATTAGTTCACTCAGACCATCTCCGCCTATTTTAGTTTTCAGCTAAAATACCAAGATGATAAAAATAAATTTCAATAAGAACTGATTGGATTGGTCCATTGTTGTTAAGTACTGTCAAGTCTGTTCTGACTCATAGGCATGACTGTATAGGAATTCTGAGAAGTTGGTGGGCTTGAACCAATGACTTTGTGGTTAGCAGTCCAGTTCTATCTTGCAGCATAAAACCAGGATTCTGAATTCGTTCATACAAACCTCTATATTGGGGAATGGGGTAGAAGAACGGAAAAGGAGCAAAATAAAATGATGTGTAACTGGAATTCAAGTTTATACAGCATTGACTTGCTGTCAAATTATTATAGGAAGATACTGATTGTATATATTATAATCATTTACAATATATATAATTAGTTTCTTCCTTATGATAATTTAAAAATATTGATTACATTATTAAAATCAGAATTCTCCAAATGATCAGAAATTTGGTTGACTAGCTCAAAAACTTACACATTAAAATATAAAACTATGAAACTACTTCTAAGGGTTATTTTTATTTTATATGTATAGCGTAGTGGTTACGAGTTGGGCTGCTAATCTCATGGTTGGCAGTTCGAAACTACCAGCTGTTCCACGAGAGAATGATGAGGTGTTCTGCTCCCTTAAAGATTTACAGCCTCGGAAACCCTGTACAGGGTCGCTATGAGTCGGAACCAGCTCCACGGCACATAACAACAACAACAAGTAGTTTTTATTAAGCTTCAAAAATCTTATTGTTCATAAATGTTGTTATTTTCTTTGAATACAAATTCCTCAATAATAAAGGACTTCAAAATAAGCTAATATGACTTTGTGATGCATTAGTTCATTTTCTTATATATTAAAGAACATCTTCAAAAGAACTACATTACTTAACATTTGTAAAATTGCTGACCTCCAAAAAGACCACTAGATGTCAGTTCTGATCTATAATTCAAAAGAAAATAAATCACGTCTTTGAAGTAATTCCATTGTATCATAATAAAAAGCAAATCAATAAGAAATATTTACTGTGCTTTCTTTCTTTCTGTTTTGAAGGTGCATGAGCATTTAAATTTTCAAAATGCTGATAATGTGGACTTTGAGGACCAAAATACAGAAGAATTCCTTTTAAGAGATACTTTCAATTTTCTCCTCTCTAACGAATCTTCATTTCCTATATTTTATGAGATATTTCAGAGATTTTACAGATTGGGTGTATTTAAAGTAAGTGTATATGTGTATATGACCATTTTATTTCAAGTCATTCAATAAAAGGTGCCACTTTCTTTATTATACAATTTAAGCAACTTGAAAATCATTTGAAATTAATTGCTAGTTATTATATTATATGTCTTAATATTTTGCTCGTCTGAAAATCAATATTATTTTTATGTCACCTCTGTCTGTGAAGTGGTCCTTAGATGGCACAAGCAGTTTGTGATCAGCTGACCTAGAAATTGATAGTTCAAAGCCACCTAAGAACTCCATAAAAGAAAGACTTAGTGGTGATCTGCTTCTATAAGTATTACAGCCAAGAAAATGCTATGAGACAATTCTACTCTAGGGCCACCATGAGTATGAGTTGAGTCGATGACAACAGATTGTGCTTGGTTTGTGGGTGTCTGATTATGATGAAATTATGACTTGACAATGAAGGAAACCAGTGCTTAATTCATAAGGACCTTTGGGGAATATCGTAAACAATATGTATTACATATGGTAGAGTGCTTTGAGAAGAAATGTTAGAACTTTTGAGAGACTGTCTAGACAACAGTGAGGGCTGCAGATTGCTATCAGGAACTTGAGTTATAAAACTAAACATTTTCAGTGTTCACATCATGATAATGTGTTTGAGTTAATGCCGATGGCCAGGATTTAGTGCTTTAGAAGAGTATTGGTTAATTTTGGGGTGCATGTTAGCACAAGTTTTCCTGATCTATTGAAAAATTTCTACAGGTTACCAAATATAATAGGATTCTTTTTTTCTGTTTTAAAAGTCATATTCCGAGATCAGAAGTGACACCTGAAAAACCTCATGAACAAACTGACGCGCTAGAGAGGTGTTTGTGAGAGCTGTAACACCACCTTTTAGACTGTTGTTACTCCCCAGTTCTGTTGGCTTGTTCTTCTAGTTCTCTGATTTCCTTCTCTGGCAAGCTGGCTGCCATTAAAACCATTAGAACCACTCTTCCTAGGAAAAATAAAACGGTAGAACATGCACCTTCTGTTCCCAGGAACGCCTTAGAACGAAATGGGTTTGGGGAAAAGTGAGGGATTGCTATTCACTAGAGCCCTGGGGTGGCACTGCGCATTCATGAGCTTTGCAAAGTGCAAAGTCACTTTGAACACAAGGTCGGCGGTTCAAGCTAACAAGCTGCTCCTTGGAAACCCTATACAGGGTCTCCATGGGTTGGAACCAATTTGACGGCACTTAACAACAACAATAGAGTCCTACTGTGGCGCTGCAGGATAATGCTCTGGGCCACAACGTTGGAGGTTCAAACCCACCAGCCACTCCTCAGAAACCCTATATAGGGTCGTTATGAATCAGAACCGACTCGGCGATACTTAACAACAACAACAGAACCTTAAAACTCTAAAGTGGTTAAAACCCATATATGAGGCTCACAGCCCATTTGTTGCTCTGACCTCTAGTGCCCTGGAGGCCAAAGGACTCCTGCCTCACAAACTGGCTGTCATGCCTGTGATGCCCCTTTATGGTCATCATCCTGCCCTCATTACCTAAGAAAGCAACACTGAACTAGTTCATGCAGGTCTTCTTTGTCAAATATAAAGCATTCTAGCTTTGGGGTATGGAAGGTGATGTGTTGAAGTCACCATGCATTATTTAGCATTTATTAACTCATCTGTTTATAGAGTCCAAACTCCGATACATTTATGAAGTAAGAAGCAAATCATAAATTCATAAACATGATTGAGCAATTGCTTAAGAGTTTGTTTGTTTGTTTTCTAATATAGGGTGAAAACTATCCAAAGGAGCTAAACCAATGCCTGTCTTTAGAGGATATTAACTCAATTATGACTTTTATAAAGGAACTTGGGAGTCTGGGACAATTCCAACTGGTAAAACAAGTGACATTTGATTCCTCTTCATTACTGAGATTATTGTAGATTAGCCATAAACTACTTGCTCCTGACTTCAAACTCCATGAGGGTATTAATTTAAAAAGAACTATGTCTAGTTATTTTTCCAGTTTTTGAAAATCTGAATATTAACATTAACAGAATCTATATGTGTTGCTTTAAGTGTTTACAAAGAACACCCCTCTTATTAAAGGTAGGAGAATATGACATTAGTATAGTTACCAGGATTTGATAGTTCTCAAAAAACCCCCCAACATTTTTCTAAAGAAGTTTTGCAGTTATCTTTGGAACATTAACTATATATGTAACCAACATTTATTTGTGCTTACAATACTCTTCATTTATACAAGATCAACTATAACTGAATATGGTGGTTATGTGCCATGGAGTTGGTTCCGACTCATAGTGACCCTGTACAGGGTTTCCGAGGCTGTAAATCTTTACAGGTTACCAACCCTGTCGGTATGAGCAGAAAGCCTCATCTTTCTCCCTCGGAACAGCTGGTAGTTTCGAACTGCTGACCTTAAGCTTCTCAGCCCAATTCGTAACCACTACGCTACCAGAGCTCCTTATAACTGAATATATCAAGAGTAATTTTAGAAAACAACTTAAAGTTTAATTTGCATAACTGCATAGCAACTTTAAAGTGAGTGATTATAATAAAACTTATCCAGCCTGTTCCAGAAAACAAAACAAAAAAATACAATGGCACTTATGTTGTCTTCCATGCATTTATTTTGGTTCATTTATTGGGCTCAGTATCTATCAATATCAAGGAACGTTGTTGTATATGAGTGTGCATGCTCAGAGCTTGCTTTCTTTCCACTTTTGCCTATTATGTAGATAACCTATAGTAGATTTGTATTTTCTACCCAAAGTTTGTTCATACAAAACTTTATAAAAGTTTTATTTAACTGATGTTTGTTTCAAACACTTTTCTTACTTTAAAAAAACTATGTCATTATTTGCTGCTTTTATGGATTGCAACCTATATACTAAGTTAATGAATATTTTATACCCATTTTTATAATTTAGTCCCATAATTTAGAGAGTTTAATGTAAGCATATTGCCCCAAAGATAATTTAATTTACCTATTATCATTGAATTAATACAAATTAAGCATTGCATTCAGCATAGTTTGCCTCAATACTGTACAAAGATCATCAAAGAGACTTGGTTTTACCCCATCAAGACTTCATAACTGAAGACATGTGAATACAGAGAATATCTCTCAGCATGTTACGTGGAAGAACTGAAGAATGACTTTGCAGAAAAATTGGGCAAACCCAAAGTTCCTGCTTCAGAGTAGAAAGAAGATAGCCACAGTTCTGTTTTGTTTGGTGAGGTTAATATTACTCCTCGTGACATAAGTCACTTGTATTCAAGAGGATTTCTTATCATTCTGACTCAAGTTTAGGCTCCAGTTCAGGTATTCAGCTTTTTTCAGGTGGAGTACCTGAGTTTTGAAAATAGTTAATATACTCTAATGCTAACCACGGTCAGCAGTTTGAAGCTACCAGCTGTTCTGTAGGGGAAAGATGAGGCTTTCTGCTCCCATAAAGATTTACAGCCTTGGAAACCCTGTACAGGGTCGCTATGAGTCAGAACCGACTCCATGGCACATAACAACAACAACAATGCTAACCAAAAGGTTAGTGGTTGGTATTCACACAGAAGTGTCTTAGAAGAAAGACGGTGTATCTGTCTCTGAAAAAATAAGGTATTGAAAACCCTATGGTACATAGTTCTTCTCTGGCACACATGGGTCATCCTAAATTGGCATCAACCAAATATAGCAGGAAGAATGAAGCCAATTACTATTTAATGGCAAGAAAATGAAAATTCACTTTATTTGGAAATATGATCATCAGTAAATTAAATGATGGTATAGACAAATGGATTTCTGATAAGTACGTTAGTTTTAAAAAAAAAAAATTGGACTAAATATCAAGCCTTCCTAGTAATGCTGTATCTTAATTTATTTTTCGTAACTGATTCTGATATTCTGTCTTTGACTATTCTTTTTCAGCTCTTCCCATCTACCGCTCCTGGGATTCAATCTTTGATGCATGACTTTTATTATATGGAAAATCCTATGGGGAAACCTGGCTCAGTTCTGACCCGATACTGGTCTCTTTTAAATGTATTTGAACAATTTCAGCTCATGAAAAAAAAGGCACAGCTACGTCCCCTGGAATGGTAAGAGAGCCACAAATTTGGGTTTTACAGTCCAAAAAGTCTCTAGTCTAAAGACTGATTCCCAAAAGCTTTGCCTACATTAAAGAAAGAAACAAAAAGGTATTTGCCCCAAAATTTATGCTCTGGAAATGAGCTCCTTTAAACATTGAAACCATAATGATTCTAGTGGTCTTCCAACACTGTAACAAAAATATATCCAACCATTGTTCAAACCAACTCCACCATAAAGTCAAGCTTGAAATGAAAAGTTTCATCCAATGAAATATATCCTTGACTTGCAAGAGCATCAGACAGATATAGGTGAGATTTGGTTTATGAACCATCAGTCAATCTAATTCAATATAGAGTTTGTGGGGCATGACTTTATTCTGGGTAAAATCTACCCAAGTGTATATATTTGTTCTGTCACTAGCGCAAGATTAGAATTTTTTTTATAAAGCAGCATCTCAAAGGAAAATGCTTGGCTGCAAGAACAGATTCCTGGCCTTCCACTCTTACTTCCAATGTAATGAACACTGTTAAAGTGCTTTCGATTGTGTGGATCATGACAAGCTATGGAC
>NW_006408550.1:17954559-17955780 GCF_000296735.1 Chrysochloris asiatica
ATGGCACCTGACAACAACAACAACAACAACATATAGAATATAGAAGTAAACCTCAACCTCCTAGACATAAAAGGCTTAATGGGAATAACGTAAGCGTTCGTGTCTTCTTGTCTCCTCACGAAGGCTTTCAGTCTTACATAACACTAACCTGTTACCTGCTGTTCACTGACAGGCTGGTGGTGGCTTCACAGGAGGAGAATGGTCTGGAAATTGAACCCAGAATCCCATGTGAACCACTAAACCACTACTTCATCCACTGCTAACTTGTTGATAAGTGCCAACGAGTTCCCACTCATAGTGAGTCTGTATAAGATTTCTGAGGTTGTAAATCTTTTTGAGAGCAGAAAACCACATCTTTCTTCCATGGAGATTCTGGTGGCCTCTAAGCGCCAGCTTTGTAGTTAGCAGTCCAGTGCTTATCCTGTAGAGCTACAGTGCTCCATCCCAACACTAACCTCTTATTGAGTTATTGTCATTTCTTTTCTGCCTCAGGAGATAGCAAGAACAGTTCTACTACAAAAAATTTTAATGCTAATAATCAAATATTTGAACAATTTTTAGGGCATTCCTCAGGGTGAGAACTAACTTAAACTGCCATAACTTTACGAAGTTGCCCTTATTCCCTTAATGCTAGGAAGTAGTAGGTTGGACAGTTTTTGTTTGTTTGAAAGTTACATTTTAAATAATATACCTCAAAGCCACTTTGTGATTTGGATACACACAAATATCTAAAACTGTGCCATTCATTATTATGAATGGGAGAAGAGGAGATGGGGCTTACCAAGGAACCAGTTGAAGTACTGTTTTTTAACTTTGCGTAAGTTCACTTGAGATATGCAAGCTTTGGAGAGTTTGTTCCTCAGCAAGTGTTTCTCAAGTTCCACATACGTTTTAAGGGTAAGCAGAGGTCTGATCTTAAATTCAGAAAACTGGATTCTCTTCCAGTGAAGGAATCTATTAAGATAATAGTATTGAGTATAAAAGAAATAGTCAAACTGTTTTCAGTTAGATAAACTTACATTCCCAAATCCTAATTTTAGAGTTGATTTCTCACCTGCCACTTGTTGGAAACCCTATACAGGGTCACTATGAGTTGGAACCAACTTGATGACACTTAACAACATCTTTTACAGCAGACAGTTTTAGTCCTGCTAAGGCACAATTTCCACATCTGTAAAATATGGACTATGAAGGAGCTCTGGTAGCGTAGTGGTTACGAAT
>NW_006408550.1:17956210-17961086 GCF_000296735.1 Chrysochloris asiatica
CACCACCACCACCAAACCATCCAAAGGTCAGTTAAGCCTCTAGAGTGGAAGTAATACTTTTCATTTTCTCTTATGTTGTTGTTACTATTAAGTGCCTTTGAGTCAGTTGTGACTCATAGCGACTCAGTATCGGGTTTCCAAGGAGTAACTGGTAAGCGTGAAGCACCAACCTTGTGGTTCAAACCGGCCTTGCAGTCCATAAGGACCACACTAGAAGTCCAAGCAAAACATTTTCTGAAAGATTCACTTAACTTTCAAATAAATAAACTTTAGATAAGATGCCCATCAAGAAACAATTAGATCCATGGCTCCTAGAACATTTCAAGAAAGAATGGTCAATTCTCATTATCTTTGAATTTCCCAGTGAGTGTCTGTATATTGGATTATCATAACCATGCTACATAAACAAGACAATGTATACTGGACACATGTTCTAGAGACGAAAACTGAGAAGATGGGTCTTCTGCTCAATTTACACAGTTAATAGAAGTAGAATGCAGACTAGGATTCTGGCCTTCTCATTCTTGGTCTAGTCCTTTTTTTTCAGAGCATCATACAGACAGGAAGATTCTGTGTAGCTACTAATTACTGCCCTTATCATTACAATGAGCACCTCCAGGTTTTTTTTATTTGTTTTCCTCAGAAAAAGTCCAGTTTACATACCTACACTATTTGAGAGCCCTAGTGTGGTGCTATAGGATAAGCACTGGATCAGTAACCACAAGGTTGGCAGTTCAAATCCACCAGCCAATCTTGGAAATCCTATACGGGGTTGCTATAGTTGGAACCAACTAGACAATGCACTATAACTACACACTACCTTAAGGACTTAGTGACTCCTGCCTTTGTTTTAAATAATGATCATTTGCTTGTAGAACAGGGTGAAGAGAGAAAAAGTCAGAAACATAACAGTAGTTATGTATGTGCCCAGAGACTCAAAATCCAAAAATCACAACCAAATTGGTGTAACTTTGAAGAGAATGAAAATCTGTAAATCAGTGTGTACTATCTGGTTATCTTCACTTTGCTGGAAATAAAGCTGCATGTAGAGTTTAAAAATGCTTTCTGTGAAAATATGCGTTTTTTTCAAAACAAATAATTTTTTCATACAATTACCCAAGAAATCACCACAGGATGCTCTTACATACAAAGAATATAATTCTATTAAGAGCACAGCTCTTCCAAAATTGAGTGTGTGTATGAAGGGGCTTCAAAAGTTTGTGGAAAATTCCATTAGCTTTTCTATGAACTTATTCATAAACTTTGTGAAGCCCTCATATATTTCAGTGATATATCTGATATGAGCTTTACCTAAAGTTTTTTTTCACTTAAATTTAGAATTTTATTTATTCATGTGGCACCTAGTCAGACTTCAACTAAACAAATATGTTTTGTCTATTTCTTTATTCCTTGGGAAGAGTTGTTGTTGTTAGGTGCCATCAAATTGGGTACCAACTCATAGTGACCTATGCACAGCAAACAAAACACTGCCTGGTCCTGGTGCCAACTTCACAATCATTGTTATGCTCGGCCCCATTGCTCCTGCCACTGCGCCAATCCATCTTGCTGGGGGTCTTCTTCTTTTTATCCAAACTTCCACATTACCAAGCATGATGTCCTTTTCCAGGGACTGGTCCCTCCTGATAATATGTCTTTGTCTGACCATGTGGTTTCTAAGCAACATTTGTGCTGTAATTCTTCCAACAAAGATTGGTTTGTTCTTTTGACAATCCATGGTAGTTTTAATATTCTCCTCCAACACCTTAACTCAAATGCATCAATTCTTCTACAGTCTTCTTTATTCATTGTCCAACTTTTGCATGCCTATGAAGTTATTGAAAATACCATGGCTTGGGTCAGGCACACCTTAATCCTCAAACCGATGTCTTTGCTCTTAAACTCTGTAAAGATGTCCTATGCAGCAGATTTGCTCAGTGCAATACGTCATTAGATTTCTGGACTGCTGTTTCTGTGAGTGTTGATGGCTGATCTGAGCAAAATGAAGTCTTTGACAACTTCATCTTTTCTCCATTTAACTTAATATTATTTATTGGTCCAGTAGTGAGGATTTTTGTTTTGTTTTACATTGAGATTTAACCCATACCAAAGGCTATGGTCTTTGATCTTCATCAGTTAAGTATTGTAAGTCCTCTTCACTTTCAGCAAGCAAAATTGTATCATCTGCATATTACAGATTATTAATGAGTATTCCTCTAACTTTTGTACCATATTTTTCTTCATATAATCTTGCTTTTCAAATTATTTGCTCAGCATACAGATTGAATGAGTATGGTGAAAGACTACAACCCTGGTGTACACTTTTCCTAGTTTTAAACCATTTATTGTTCCCATGTTCTGTTCAAACAACTGCCTCTTAGTCTAGGTACAGGTTCCTCATGAGCACAATTAAGTATTACGGAATACTCGTTCTCTGCGATGTTGTCTATAGCTTGTCATGAGCTACACAATAGAAAACCTTTGCTTAGTCAATAGAGCACAGGCAAACATCTTTCTGGTATTCTCTGTTTTCTGCCAAGATCCATCTAACATTAGCAGTTATATCCCTTGTTCCATATCTTCACCTGAACCCAGAAGCATTTAAATATAAGTCCTACATATGTTTGTTTCTCATTTGTAATTACTTTTTTGTGTATCTCTAAGAAAATAAAAAATAAAATTTAAATTGTCATACTTTTAAACATTAGCATTATTTTTGTTTTAGTGATTATGTACATATATGGGAACCATGGTGGCTCCATAGAATAAACACTGCACTGTGAACCACAAAGTCAAGCAGTTCAAGCCCACCAGCCATTCTGTGGGAGAATGATAAGACTTTCTATTCCCACAAAGATTTAAAACCTTGGAAACCCTGTAGACGGTCACTATGAATCAGAACCGACTCAATGGTACTTAACAACACAAGAAGTGTACATATATACATATGTATTCTTATGTTGTTGTTATGTGCTGTGAAGTTGATTCTGACCCATAGTGACCCTGTGTAAGGTGTCTGAGGAGCAGCTGGTGGGTTTAAACCACCAGGCTTCTGGATAGCAATCCAGTGTTATTCCTACAGTGACATACCAGGACCTTGATATATCCATATATGTATGTAGTTATCCATACACACACACACACACACACACACACTCACACACACATATATATATAACAAAATAGTTTTACTTGTGTCATTTAGCAACATCAATCATGTACACTTCTGTTGAATAATGAACAAATCTGTTTTGGAAGAAGTACAGTTAGAATACTTCTTAGAAGGGAGAATAGCGAGACTTTGGCTTCCTGAGTTTGGACATGTTCTTGGG
Organism: Chrysochloris asiatica; assembly: GCF_000296735.1. Lineage (NCBI taxonomy): Eukaryota > Metazoa > Chordata > Mammalia > Afrosoricida > Chrysochloridae > Chrysochloris > Chrysochloris asiatica. The sequence continues at coordinate 17,959,540 of NW_006408550.1, forward strand.
AGGGACCAATCCCTGTAGAAGGACATAATACTGAGTAGAGAATCAGTGAAAAAGAGAAAACCCTCAACCAGATGAGCTACCCAGTGGCTGCAACAAAGGAATTAAACATAGCAACAATTGTGAGGGTGGATGGAGTTGGACTAAGCAACATTTTGTTCCACTGTACATAAGGTTGCTGTGTTTCAGAAGACACCTAGCAACACTTAGGTTCTTCGTATTATGCAATTATTTCCACTATCCAGTTCCACATTTTTCATCACCCTTAACAAGTTCAATGCTCCTGGCACTATTTTTAATCCCTGACTCTTCTTCATTTCCTTCTGTGTTTATATTTAGAAGAAATGGAATGCGTCTTATACATCTCTTCTCTACCATAGTGCCCAGCACAATATCTGGGACAATAAATATTTATGCAATGCAATTCAACAATGCAAATCTTATTTCATTCTCCTCCCATCCCTGTCAAGCAAGGAAAATACTGTTCTCTCCATTTTGCCGGGTGTGGAAATGGAGATTCACAGCAACACCAGTAAGTTCCTTTTAAGGACAATTAGGCCAACCCTGCCAGCATCATCAAGACCAGCAATTTTTCAGTCTGCAATTTAGATGCTTTTGGCATCAAACTTGTGAGTGTAAAGGGCAATCTGGCCAAACATTTAGAAAAATTATGCAACAGAGAAATTGAGGCAAATACACAAAGATATAACTAATGGCTATTCTTCAGTATTGTTCATCAGAACTCAAGGACAAAAGCTTTGGCCAGCCATGGTCAATTTTTGCATGCTGTTTTTATGTTTCATAGATTATATGTATGTTCTCAGACTGTGCCTCAGAGTTTCCAAGTCTTCTAGCTTCAAAACTGTGTAACTTCAGCCAAACATTTTCTAGTTAGAATGGGTGTTTCTGAATCAGTTCTGTTGGACCCAGTCTATCAGAGATTACTTAGTTTTGTACCAAACAGTACCTTTTTTTGCCCTGGTTTTCTTCAGATGTGCTTCTGCTGATTAGAGATGATGAGATTTCCACCCATCTCCTTTGGGACTAAATTGCCAGATTTGAGGAATGAAATATAGAAAGTGTTTCTTTGTGCTCACCAAAATAACTGAGCACCCACAGGAAAAAAGATAGAGTGTAAGATGCAATTTCCATGAATTTTGTTCATTTCATTGATCCAGAGTTGTTTGGCTTTGCATTTGCAGGAATTCTTTCACAGAGAACGAGAACATTGGAAAACCGCAAGTGCCATTAGATGCAATTGAAAATAAAAAAGGTAAAAGCATAGAGTTCCATTTAATTTCAACATGAACTTAAGTATTGTCAGGCAAAAAGCATGTTTTTAAAAAATTAGTTTCATTAACAATCAAAAATTAACATTTCAAAAGGAAATACTGTTTTTCTTGAACTCCAGGAAAATGTTTGTCTTAAAGACAATAGAGTTAGAACAAGTATAGAAAAAGAAGCCTTCTCATATTTCTGGTTGTTGTTGTTGTTAGGTACCATCGAGTTGGTACCGACTCATAGCAACCCTAGGCACAACAGAATGAAAC
>NW_006408550.1:17961366-17988029 GCF_000296735.1 Chrysochloris asiatica
AACACCATAACTCAAAAGCATCAATTCTTCTATGGTCTTCCTTATTCACTGTCCAGCTTTTGAATGCATATGAAGTTATTGAAAATACCATGGCTTGGGGCAGGTGCACCTTAATCCTCAAGCTGACATCTTTGCTCTTCAACACGCTAATATTTCTGATGGATGTACACATTAGAATTCTTTTCTGATAGGTCATTTAGTAATACATAAGAAAAGAATTTAAAGAAAACTTAAAAACAAGAAATTTTACTTTTAGGTATAATATTAAGAAATAAGTAAGAATATATTTGTTGTTTTTGTTAAGTGCCATCAAGTCAGTTCTGACTCATAGCGACCCTTTATAGATTTCCCAAGGAGTGTCTGGTGGGTTTGAACCACCAGTCTGTGGTTAGCAGTCCAGTATTGATCCTTCAGTGGCATACCAGAATTCCTAAAAATACATACAAAAATGTAATTACACAGCTTGTTAATATATGATAAAAAATTAAAACCACCAGTTTTGCATTAAAAGTGGATTGGATAAATAAATAAAATTGTTGTTAAGTGCCATCAAGTAAGTTTTGATATTGGTGGGTTTGAACAGCCAATTTCATGGTTAACAGTCCACTGTTTATCCTACAGTGCTGTACCAGGAGTCGAAATAAAGCACTAGTCATCAAATAAATCATTATCTAATAAAATTCTATCGTTGTTAAGTGCCAGGGGTCAGTTCTGACTTATAGTGACCCTGTATAGGGTTTCAGAAGCTTTAAATCTTCACAGAACCAGAATGTTTCATCACTTAGAACCTTGTGATTTACAGTCCAGTGTATGGACCCACCGTACCATATAAAATACTATATAAAGTCATTATATCATTTGAGAAGGACATTTATGACATGAAAGATGCTTTTGATATATTTTTAAATGAAAAATTGGTTATAAACAACATTAACCAATAATATTGAAAGGAAAGTAATAACGATTTTGATTTTATTTATTTGGTTTATTCCTATTTTATATTTTTTCCTTCTAAAGAACATCTGAGTCTTTTGTAGTAAGAAGAAATTTTAATTTTAGGAAGACATAAAATGAAAATAAGGACCTAACCTTGTATCTCCAATTTTTAAAAAAATGGTGTTTCCCACTTATAAATCAGGGTTGCTAAAATATAGTAGTTCTACTAGTGTGTCTCAAAGTAAGTAACATCAGTATTGCCTAGGAAATGATTGAAAATTAATATCTACTCTATCAGAATTTCTATGGATGAGGCCCAGAAATCTATCTTTTAGCAAGCTCTTCAGATGATGCTGAGACATGCATTACTCAGTAGAATGGGTCAGTGAGCCCAGTGAAAAACTGATGAGAAGCAGGTATTCTGATTGCCCTTTCTTATCCAACCAATTCTTTGTCTTTGTAGGAGTTAGTTAAGTAGACTGGGAGTTTATTTTTATTCATCTGTTCTATAAATATTTACTAAGGAGCTTTTTGGAAAGATGGTTGGTTGAATTTTGGAACTTAAATATTAGCAGAGGAAATTTCTGTAATTCTAATAATTTGGGAAATTACAATAGGATCATAGAACAAGAAGAAACTTTGCTATATCATTGGATCCAAATTCCTACCTTCAGGCAATGAACAGGATTAAACCATTCGTTTCCTTCCTCAATATTTTCTTATTTGAGATAATCATCTTGTGGATTTTGAATGAAATAGTGCTTTGGTTTTATCTTACTTTTAGTTTAACTTAGAAGTACTTCATGATACAGTAAAAACTAAATGATAAAGTATCTATTTTAATGAAGTGTTCTATGATTAAGGAGCTCTGGTAGCGTAGTGGTTACGGATTGGGCTGCAAACTGCAAGGTCAGCAGTTTGAAACTACCAGCTGTTCCACCGGAGAAAGATGAGGCTTTCTGCTCCTGTAAAGATTTACAGCCTCGGAAACCCTGTACAGGGTCGCTATGAGTCGGAACCGACTCCACGGCACATAACAACAACAACAACGTTTGAGATTACAACTTCTAATTTTGATTAATTGCCTTTTATTTTTAATGTCCTTTATTTTTCTTTTCCCTTTTCACCTTCAGTACCACAAGTTATGAATGAGACCAAAGACATACACTGCAATGATGGTGAGTTGAAATTAAAATGTTTCTGCTGCATAATCAACAACTGTTAGGCACAGCTCAACTTTTAATCCATTTTCATTTTGTTATATTTGGGTATCTTTGGAACACTAGTTTATTGAGAGTAAATTTTCAGAAGTAATGAGATTTCTGAATGAGTCATTATTTGTCACTTTTGCATATGATGAACATTTTAATTTTCTATTTTTGAACATGATTTCTTTTTTAAGGCCAGTAAATTCCAGGCACAGTTTAAATGGCTCAAAGCGTTCTATGGCATTGGCTTAGAGGCCCCTCAAATAGAAACGCTTGTCTCATCTGCCTCCTTTAGAAACCTCATTCATCTTTAGAAACCTCAGCCCCCTGCAATGATTTCTCTCCTGCCAGATTGTTGCTATATTGGGACATCTGAGTAAAACTTTCTTTATAATAGTTGAGAGTTTCAAAATCAATTTTAAATTTACTTTCCTAAAATTCATGTCTAATGGGTATATTTCATGACACTATATAAAGTCTTACATTTATAAATATTTCTAGTTCAGTCTTGTCAGTATTATTACACTGCTTTTGCATTCTGGAGAGTCGAAATAACTTTTCAAGATCCCAGGGCTATTAACCTAGTTAAGCAAGATCATGAAGCACAGGTTTTTTGTCACTAACTCCTGAATTCTCTTCATATCCCATAATAGGAAGGGACTTCAAAAGTTAGTGGAGACAGAGGGCTCGAGCTGAGAGTGAAGCACCCAACTGATCTGAAGTGAGGGGAGACGCACAAGAACAACCAAACTTATAGATAGTACCCATTTGACCTAGCCTCGATGGCTTGATAATCAGAACTTGACTAGAGGAAGATTTAAAAAAAAATTTGATAAAGGAAACAAGGGTAAATTGCTACAATTTGATGAACTTGACCTATACTCACAGAGGTAGTAGCTCTAAATACCAACAGAGAGGGAAGGAGTCTTCATATCAAATATCAATGCTATCCCCTCTGTATACAGGGTAGATAGGGATGGGCAACTTAGACATTGGCTACCTAAAATGAGGGGGTGATAAAGGCACAAAGTGACTGGCTTATAAGGTTTCTAGAGGGAGTTTAGTTTAAGAGTGTGTGTGGGGAAATAGAGTCCCCACTGAATAGTTTCCATCTTGTCTAGATGGGTCTGGTAAAAAGAGATGAGAATAAGATTCTTATGAGTCAATAGTGAGTAATTGTTATCATGACTAATTGCAACTGTCACAACTGTAAAGGAAGAAGTTTTGCAACAAAAATGGGGGAGTAGTTAATCTTACAGTCCAGAAACAGAGGACCCTAGGACCATCAAGGGAGAAGAGCACAAGTGGAATACAAGACCTTATTCAGAGAAGCAGTGATTCCAGAGATGGAGGCAGAGATGGGGACATGGAGAGGGAGAAGCTGTGGAGTCTAGATTCATGGGACAGAGGGACTGAGAGCTGGTGGCCAGGAGGCAGACTTGCACAATGTGCCCTTTGGTGGTTTAAATTATTATATATGCCTGAGTGTTTTTTTTTAAAGAGCTAAAATGAATAGCGAGAAATACTGTTAACTGATGGTACATTGTTGTTGTTGTGAAGTACTGTTGAATCGGTTCCAATCCATAGCGACCCTGTATAGGGTTTCCAAGGAGTAGCTGGTGAGCTTGAACTGCCGGACCTTGCAATTCAAACAGGTTTGCAGTCTGGCACATTAACCCACAGTGCCACCCCAGGATTCCAACTGATGGTACATAGAGGGGATTATAATCATTGTAATGAAACAAGATGTATGATTTGTTGAATGTAAAACTGATGATCTGCCCTGTAAACTCTCACTCAATTCACAATAAAAACTTGAAAAAAAAAAGTTTATGGAGAAATGGAATAAGAAGGTATTGGAATTTTCCCATGAACTTTTTTGAAGTCCCCTTGTATGTGATACAAAATTAAGAGTTATACACAGCAAGTCTGTTTTTAAAATATATATAATAATGCAATTGGCATATACACACGCACATACATACATACACACACACACACACACACACACACACATATATAGCTGTTGTTGTTAAGTGCCATCGAGTCAGTTCCAATTCATAGCGACCCTGTAAAGGGTTTTCGAAGAGCGGCTGGTGAGTTTGAAGTTCAAACTGACCTTGCAGTCCAACATATTAACAGCACCACACCAAGATTCCTATATATGCTTACATAAATATTTGGACTGATTAAGATCAGCACTGTGAACCACAAGGTCAGTAGTTCAAACCTACCAGCTGCTCCTCGGAAACCCTGTACTGGGTCGCTATGAGTAGGAACTGACTTGACAGCACTTAAGAACAATAGCATAAATGTTTATTTTTATACATAACATTTAAGAAGACTTGGTAGTTCCATGGTTAAGTGTTTGCCTAGTAACCAAAAGGCTGGTGGTTTGAACCCTCTTCCCCCTCACCCCCCTGTGGATCTGCAGGAGGAACACCTGTGAAGTTGCTTCCATAAAGATTACAGTGGAAAACACCCTATAAGGCAGTTCAATTTGAGTTGAAAATTAACTCGATGGCACTGAACATCAACAACAATCTATGTTGTTATGGGCTGTCGAGTTAGTTGTGATTCATAGTCACCTTATACACAACAGGATGAAACGTTGTCTGGTCTTGTGCCTTCCCCACAATTGTCATGCTTGAGCCCATTCTTACAACAATTGTGTCAACCCAACAGTAATATACAATTTGTCAAAACATGCACTTAAAAATTTGTCTTTCACAAATTTGAAAAAAAATCTGTTCTGTGAAAACATTAAGGCTAAAAAGAATGTATTGACTTAGGTCTTGGAAATTCTCTGATTTAACAAAATCTAATTTGTATCTTCTATAATATGATTTAATTAATCCATTATGTTTTGATGCTGACATTAAAATCACTTTAGACTTACAGGCTATACAATAATATGGTTTAATAAGTTTTTTTTTGTTGTTGTTATGTGCCATGGAGTCAGTTCCAACTTAGCAATCCTGCATAGGGTTTCCAAGGCTGTAAGTCTTTATGGGAACAGAAAGCCTCATCTTTCTCCCATGGAACAGCTGGTAGTTTCAAACTGCTGACAATGAGATTAGCAGCCAGATTCATAACCACTGCACTACCAGAGGAGCAACAATTATATCCAATTAAAGAAACAGAGTATTTTAAATACAGCACTGCTAGTTGGTAAAAGTTAACAAATATTTCTTTCATGTAATCGTCCCTTCACCCCACCTTCATCCCAAGTCCCAACAGTGCCAGTTGCCAACGAGTCGATTCAGACTCACACTGAACCCACGTGTGTTGGAGTGGAACTGTGCTCTGTAGACAGACCTTTTATCCAAGGTGCCTCTGGTGAACTCTAGCCTTTTGGTTTGCAGCTAAACACATTAACTATCTGTACCATCCAGGGGTGCTCTCAGTCCTTACCCCTGAAAGAATATACGCTACTTAATTTTTGTGGGAGACTGGCACCTGGAGTGTAGTGGGAAAGAAGCAGAAAACCATGAGCAGCATTGGAATGAACACTTGAGATCCCACTATGCTCCAGGCTCTAGGTTAGATCAGCATCAGCAAACTATTTCATCTCTTTGGGCTTCCAGTTCCTCATTTGTAAAATCCAAGGATTGTACTGAATGAGGTCATTTTATTCATGTCCCAAGTAACATCATAAAGAGGATTTGAACATGTTCAACAAGCTCTTAATTGTTTTCCCTGTTTTTAAGTTGGTAAAAACTAGCCCTAGCTGGGTCTTCATAATTCATCTTTCTGCTTTTATTGTATGACATAATTAAAAGAAAAAAAAAAAATCACCCTGTATGCTGATGTCTCAAAACAGGTGGGACTATCTCTTGGAGTTGATGCTGTTCTGGTGTTTAATATGAGTTACGATTATCCCTCAAGAGGGCAATAAATTCTGTGGTTAAAAGAAATCCATTAAAAGCAGCCAAACTTCAAACAGCTTTCCCATATATAATTGCCAAATAGGTTAAGCAGTTTGCTACCACCGAACCTCATACTGGGCTTACCATAGATCTAAACTAAGGTGGCCTGAGGCGAGTTGAGACTGGATGGGGAAGGATGCCAAGGAAATACCAGGTGTTTGTGGGCGGCAACAGGGATGATTCAGTTGAAGATGAAGTAAAAAATCGATCGAATTTCAAGCAGAGGTCTGGGACACAGTCCTTATGCCAGAGGTGGCGAATTTCTGATTAAACCAAAAGTAAGCACTTACTGAAAGTGTGCTTGATGCAATGACTGCACATTTTAATCTCACAAACAGCTGAGTTAACATAGACAAGTCCCATTGGAAGCCATCACCATTGAGAGAAAGGACAAAATGTAGAGCTGTTAACTCTCAATGAATATTTATAAAAATCTATCTTAATAAGTGGAAGTATGTCTTCTATGTGTGCTAGTTTGGATTTAAAATGTTACTTTCTTGGTTCTTTCTTAAATATATGGTGCAATTATATACATTCCCTTCCTCCATAGGATCATTCTCAAAGTACATTTCATACATGTGAATCCCAGCTTTTAAAAAATGTTATGTTGGGTATTTGTAGTCTCTATTTGAATCACATCTCATGATTAATATCCCATTTTTTTAGTGTTAATTTGGTGTCTGCGGGTCTGCAGTGGCTTTGCAGGATAAGCACTGAACTGTAAGCCACAAGGTTGGCAGTTATAGCTCACCAGCCACTTTTTTTGGGAAACGAAGCTTTCAAGCTTTCTGTTCCTGCAAAGATTTATAGCATCAGAAACCCTATACTGGGTTATTATGAGTCAGAACCGACTTGATGGCACTGAGTATCAACAACAACATCCATTATAGGATTTGCTGGACATTTCTCTTGACTAAAAAATGAATGCATTATTATTCATTTTGAATTTGAATTAAATTCACTTGAATTTGATTTAAAACTAACTTGTTTGAATTTGAATTAAAAGCTATGCTATGGTACTTTTCAGGATGAGTTCTAATCATATAAACATAGCCTCACTATTTGAATTTTTCTCTTTTATTATGAAAAGATATCATTGGGTTCAACAAAGTTATTGCTGCAGCCTATGAACCAACTGGATGATCTTTAGTTGACCATTAGGTCAATTGACAAGGCCAATCATCAAGTAGGTCGTTTCCCCAATTCACTGACTTAATCAAATCGACCAGTTTCTTCTTTATTAAGACTTTCATCTAACATAAAAGTGCAATATTACATTATTCCTTTTAACTTACACCTGAAAAGTTTTTTTCTTACATAAGCTGAAAAAAAACACATAGAGAGTGATTCAGAAAAACATGGTCTAAAAAATGTGTGCAGTGAAGCATGGAAGTTATACTGAAACCTAGGTCTAAGAACTGGGTTAAACCTCCATGTGGTTGGCAATGCCAATTGGGATGGATCTGGTGCCACATCTTTCATCCATAAAAAATATTAAAAACTTTTATCGTGATGCACAAAGTCTAGTAAATAACGAGAGATGATCATAGAGAGGAGGCTGAGGGATGGGTCTGAAATGCCTTGTCTGTGATGTTAGAGCTTAGACTTGACCGTGGGTTTCCTAAGAAACCATTAAAGAACTGGAGGTGGATTGTCAAATTTGATTTTAATAGAAAAATCATAGTGAAAGCGGTATAAGAGGAGAGGAAAACATAACAGTTACTGCCATAGTTTACATTCTTTGAATTGAGGTTTATAGCTTCCAGCAGCAAATTCTGTGTCAGCTTTTTCACTGCTTTCTTGTTAAATATCACAAGATGGTTTATCTAAGGAAAATGCAAGGACACTTTTATTTTACTGATCTCTTGTTTCTGTCTTTCTCTGCTGAAATTCTGTTGGCTATTGACAATAATTTATGAAGCAAAATACTTAATGATATTTCTTTGGAAGACATTTGCTAAGTTTCTTTGGGGTAAATTGTTGTTTATTCTTAATATGAACACTGACTGTAATTTATCAGTGGTTAATGTATGTGCCCATAATGTTATTTTTCTTTTTTTCTTACCAATTTGGGAAAATTGGGTTGCCAAACAGACTTTGTATTTATTTAAATGGCTTCAAATCAATGGTATGAAATAATATTCTAGGTTTTACAACAAGAGTGAGCAGAATATAGGATGCCCCTCTTATACTTTGTGATAGTTTCTCAGGTTGAGGTAGATTCCCTTGGTGGATTTGAAAAAAAAAAAAAAAAAATATATATATATATATATATACACATATATACATACATGGGGGGATAATATTAGCATTCAAATTCATCACTTTTTCCTATTGTTTATAACCAATATATCAATCCAATGACAGTTACATTAGACTTCCAATTAATAACTTATCCTAATCCTTTTACCTCACTCAGAAACATCATCCCTGTTTATATAATTGATTCACCTTTGTAGTAAATGCCATGAAGAGAGGAGCAATCTACTAGAGAGACCAGTGCCTGTGTTCTGCAGCTTTAAACTTTCAAGGACTGAGCAAAATGGATCATCTGAACTTATGACCATAATAGCTGTTCTACTAGGCAAATTCTACATTTCACAAATAGAAAATACGAAAAAGTAACTAATGATAGCCAAGGTGCCGAGTGAAACACCAGCTGTGCCCTCTAAAGTTGATTGAAAGAAAACAAGCAAGCCCCTAATTACATGTGTTTTAAAAATATTTATTCATTTCACTGTTATATTTTTTTTTGTCAATGCTTCTGTTTTTCTTTGTTTTTTAAACAGATAAACATGCATTATGTCATATCAAGCAGATCTCCATACATCCACATTTGGAACTAAGTCCTGAATTTAACCCAAAGATCAAAGACTATTACTCTGAAGTCCCATTTGATGTGGTAACAGTGACAATTGGAGCAGAGACTTCCAAGTGTCAGTGCAGGGTGCACCTGTATGAACGGGCTGGGCCAAGGTATGGAGATGCTGATGGGGCAAAACTGAGTCATCACAGTGGGAAACAGACATTGGATACAGCCTTTGAAGGTGTTCAAACAAACTTGAGATGTGAGATTCATTGGGGAGATTGCTAGGGTGTGAAATCCTTGCCTTTCAGGTGTCACACGGGGTTAAAAGGAGCATATCAGTTCTCTACAGACCAACTAGCCATCTTTGTAACTCATATCTGTAACAACTTCGTAACATGAAGGGATCTTGTTATGTAAAATATTAAAACAAAATAAAACAGCAACAGCAGCAAAACAGTTGCCATCAAGAGGAGAACATTGTTTTCAAATTTTTAGGTTCTTGTAGAGTTAATTTTTCAAAACAGGGACATCTTTCCAGCCCAACCTAACTCCAAGTTTCCAATTACTCAGGGTTGATTCTTATTACTCATGTTGGCAACAATTTGTGGATGTAGCCCCACTGGATTTCTTGTTGTTGTTGATCTTTTGAGAGTCACCAACTTTTTTGTCTGTCATTTTAGAACCTTATTACATGTCATTTAAGTGACAGGAAAGATACTCATGTTTTCCTCTTTTAGGCAAAGAAATGCACTCAGCATCCATGGAGCCAGGAAACTGTAGTAGAAAAAGATGAGAATTCAATCCAGACCAACCTGATTCCCAACCCTGACTCGACCATGAGACTTTGGGCAATCTGTTTGCCAGTTAAAAGCCATGGTGTCTTTAAATTTAGAATAGGGACAATCATTTTGTTTGCTTTGTTTTATGGAGTGACTATAAGTAAGTATTAAATGAAATAACAGATGGCCCTCACAGGTAGTTGTTATATGCTGTGGAGTCGGTTCCTTCTCATAACGACCCAGTATAGGGTTTCTAAGCAGATGCTGCTGGGTTTGAACCACTGACCTTGTGGTGATCAGTGCAGTGCTTACCCTACAGGGCACACCAGGACTCCCTCTCCTTTCATTGTGAGTCCCTCTGTGGTAGAAATGATGAAGACACTTCACTGCTAATTGAAAGGTTAGCGGTTCAAGTCCACCCAGAGGCACACTAGGAGAAAGGTCTGGCAATCAACTTCTGGAAAATTATCCATTAAGTCCTGTGGATCCCAGTTCTACTCTGACACATAGGGGTCACCATGGATCAGAATTGAATCAATGGCAACTGGTTTGATTTATGGTTTTCCTCCTTTACATGATGGAGGACATAATTTGTACTTTAAGAGAATGCTTGGCATAGCAAAACATTGTACAAGAATAGTTTTTCACACCTTAGGTCTTTTTATGAAATTGTACAGGTCTTACCTGTTTCCTGTGCAAACAGTATTTAATATATGTGAAATGAGTCTGTTTGGGCTGAATATTCGTTTTCCCCTCTCTTTTCCCTCTCTCCTTCCCCCTATACCTCCTCCGTTTCCTCTCTCTCTTCAGCTTTGCCAACTACCCTCTGGGATTAGGAATGAACACAATCTCAATGCTTGTGGTGGATGAATCTCCAGCCCAGGGTGAAAGTCTGATTGTTTACCGATTCACCATCTACAGAGAGGACCGCCCAAGTCTGCCCTTGTTCGAGGACTTCACAGCTTGTGGTTTTGTGCAGGTAACTGAATTGGACACTTTCTCTTGAGTTGAGTTGGGAAAGATCTGTTAGGTGCAGTGAGAAATGCAAATTCAAATTGTGGTCTCATTTCAAAAGCTTAAGAGTTCCAGTCAATATCTAAAGTACCTCAATGCAAACAGGTTTTTCTTTTTGGTGTGATGTCTCCTCTGTGTACTTACATTGTGTTTGGTGCATTTATTGTGGTTAATATTTAAAGAAATGTCTGACTACTCACAGTAAGTTATGAAATTGGTTTCACATTTCTCCTTTAGAGTGTGCTGTTTTTCTTGGATTTATCCCTGGATCTACTTTTGCAATTTTAAACTAGATTCAGTAGAATTCATTTTAAAGAGTGAGAGAAAAATTTATGAAATTATTTTATGGAAGGAATACCAGATGAATACAATTAAATTTGCATGAGGTAGATGCATTTCTCATTCAGTTCTCATACCTTAATCATTCCTAAAGACTGTAGATTTTCATCTTAGTAATGTATATCCGTTTGTAGTTCCGTTGATTTCAGAGGAGGGAGAATATTACCAGTGACTTTGTCTCGCTCTCTTTTCTTGGTATCCTTTTAATAATTCTATATGTAACATTCTCAACTTCTTTCCACAGGATACTCTCACTACTGTGAATTCCAGGGAAGTAGTAATTAGTTCTCTATATTTACTAATCTGTTCAGAAAATTTAATTGCAAGTTTGTCATCTCAAAAGGATTTATACACTACGAGAATCTAGTAGGAAAAGCAAGGGAAAGACATATATGGTAGATGGGTTTCAATGAGTAGCATGGATACCATATTTGTTATTTTTCTTATAATGTTCCTTTTAAAAAAATATTCTGTATATTTTCAGAGACAATTTAAATTAACAGAGAAAGTGCATAGTAAATAAAGTCCCTAGTTTGCACTGGAGTTCAGATGTTATGTTTTCTTTTGAAGTTGAATGTATAGATCCAGTAATCTAGGCATATAAGTAGACTTACTTCTGATACGTCTATTCTGATTCATAGTGATGCTATAGGACAATGGAACTGCCCCATAGGGTTTCAAAGGTGGTAACCTTCATGGAAGCAGACAGCCTGGGCTTCCCTTTCACAGAATGGCTGATGGGTTGGAACCAACAAATTTTCAGTTAGCCGCTAAGAACAGTCCCACCAGGGCTCCTTTACCCCATATAAATAGATTGTAAGAAACCCTTGTGACAGAATGATTAAGCACTCAGCTTGTTCTTGTTGTAGATAAGTGTCGTTGAGTTGGTTCTGACTCACAGTAATCCTGTCTAGACTTTCTGAGGAGTGGCTGGTGAGCTTGAACTGCCAACCTGTGGTTCAAACCGACTTTGCACATTAGCACTACACCATTACAGCCAAGATGCCATGTAGGGCACTTCTACTGTGTCCCATAGGGTCACTGTGAATTAGGATCAACATGAAGCACACGACAGCAAGAAGAAATGAATCAGATGTCCTTCAGAAATATATATACAAGAAATCTTCCTATCACTCTTACTCATAATAGCTAAACACTGGGAATAATCTAATAGGAGAGGAGACACACAAATTAAATATAACATAATTCAAAAAATTTCAAATAAATACACTACTAATATACATAAACAGGAATAAATCTCCAAAACGTTATGTTGAACAAATGGAGCCAGACTTAAGATATACTGTATTTCATTTATATAAACTTCAAGAACAGGCAAAATTAACCTTTGGTGATAGAAATCAGAATCGTTGTAATATCCTTAAGCATAAGGAGACATATTTTAGACAAATGTTCTTTATTTTATCTGTGTGAACAATGCCAGCTATAGAATTTGGAAATGCTGAATTTAGTTAACTTTGGCAGTAGAAATCTAAATAGTTGTGATACTCTTAAATATTACTATTGTTGTGAAGTGCCATTGAATCGATTCTGACCCACAACAACCCTGTATAGGGTTTCTGAGGTGTAGCTGGTGAGCTTGAACCGCCGACCTTGTGGTTCAAACTGACTTTGCAGTTCAGTGCCCTAACTCCCAGCATCGCACCAGGTCTCCACCCTTTAGCATATGGACACATATTTTAGAAAGTTCTCTATTTTGATCTGTGTGAATGATGCAAGCTATAGAATTTGGAAATGATGAATTTAATAAACTACGTAAGGTTAATGCAAGTTACTATTTATACATAGGACTCCTGATGTAGCACTGTAGGATCAGTGCTGGACTGCAAATCAGAAAGTTGGCAGTTCAAACCCACCAGCTGCTTCTCGGAAATCTTATACAGGATCACCATGACTAGGGGCCAACTCATTGGCACTTAATAGCAACATTATTTTATTGAGGTATAAGTCATATACAGTATATATAATTTATTACATAATATATATATATATATATATATATATGCTGGCGAGTCGGTATAGGGTTTCCTAAGAGCAGTTGGTGAGTTCACACCACTGACCTTGTGGTTCAAACTGACCTTGTGGTCTAGTACTTATTCTTACACAGTGCCAGATCAGGACTCCGAATAAAATAAAGTCTTGAAAAGATGTGAGAAAACGTGCATTGTTATCTTCCAAAGCTTTCCTCTATTTTCAAACATTATATTGATCAGAAACAGTGAATTAGCAACACACGATGAAAACCATTAGAAAATTTCTGTGGATAGTATTCTAGAGATGATTACAGAAAAGTATTTCAATAATTTATAAGAATCATTTCCAGAAGGTTTTACTTTAAAGTTTATACATGGTCCCACAATAGCACTATATTTTATAACATGAAACAAAGTCTAATAAGCAGTATTATTTTTCAGTGTTTCCTTTAGAAATGGTTAAATGAGTGAGCAGATAAATGTGGCATGAATAATGTGGGCTGTTTCTGACCCTTAATGAGGCAAGGCTAACCTCATGAATTGGGAGCAGTTAACAGCAGAGGTAGGATTTTATTTTTTTACCAGACATTCCAGTAAAAATTGTAATCTAGCGACCTGCCTCTTTTTTCTCTTGACTGTTTAATCTCATTAGGGTCTTTAAATTTCACCGAAAGCTGATACCACAATGAAAGCTACAATAAACAGAAAGAATGAGGAATAAAATTTCTAATCTATCACTTCTTTAAATTTTGAGAATTTCTAGATTTAAGTTAAATGCTAAACATTTTTCCTTTTTCTTTTTGTGTCCTCACTGTATTTTTAGGATTGAGTCAAATTATTGCAGATTAAAACTTGTTGTTGTTAAGTGCCTTCAACTTGGCACCAACTATGCACAACAGAACAAAACCCTGCCCTGTCATGCCATCCTCACAATTGTTAAGTTTGGTATTGCCCAGTGTTGCTGCCACTCTCCCAATCCACTTCCCCTTTACCAAGCATGATGTCCTTCTCCAGGGACTGGTCCCTCCTGATAACAACAGATGGCTTCTAAGAGGCATTCTGTCTGTACTTCCAACAAAGATTTGTTTGTTCTTCTGGTTGTTGTTGTTGTTTGTTGTTAAGTGCCTTTGAGTCGATTCCAACCCATAGCGACCCTGTATAGGGTTTCCAAGGAGTAGCTGGTGAGCTTGAATTGCCGACCTTGCAGTTCAAACGGCTTTGCAGTCTGGCGCATTAACCCACAGCGCCACACCAGGACTCCTTCTTCTGGTAGTCCATTGCAATTTCAATATTAATAACTCAAATGCATCAATTTTTCTATGGCCTTCATTATTCATTGTCAAACTTCTGCATGCATATGAGACAATTGAAAATGCCATGGCTTGGATCAGGCATACCTTAGTCCTCAAACTGGTATCTTTGCTCTTGAACATTTTAAACAGATATTTTGTGCGGATTTGATTTCTTGACTGCTGCTTCCGTGAGTGTTGATTGTGGATCCAAACAAATGGAGTCTTTGACAGTCTGCCCCAGCCTTGTTTTGGTTGAAGATATTGAACTTTTCTACCATCTCTCCCCACAGATGTAGTGAATTTGATTTCTGTGTGTCTGGTGAGGTCCATGTGTATAGATGTCTTTTATGTTGTTTAAAAAAAGTTATTTGCAATGAATAAGTCATTAGTCTTGCAAAATTCTATCATGCAGTCTCCTGCATGATTTCTATCACCAAGACAATATGTTCCAACTACTGATCCTTCCTTTTTGTTTCCAACCCTCATATTCCAATTAGCAGTAATTATTAATACACCTTGATTGCATGTTTGATCAATTTCAGACTAAAGAAGTTGGCAAACTCTTCAATTTCATCCTTACGTGCTTTAATGCTTGGTGCCTAAATGTAATGATGGTGGTAGTAACTGATCTTCCTTGTTGTTGTTAGGTTCCATTGAGTTGGATCCAACTCATAGTAACCGTATGCATAACAGAACGAAACACTGCCCGGACGTGTACCATCCTCATATTATTGTATGTTTGAGTTCATTGCTGCTGCCACTCTACCAATCAATCCATCTCACGGAGGAGCTTCCTTTTTTTTTTTTTTTTGCTGAACCTCCACTTCACTAAGCATAATGTCATTCTTCTGATAATATGTCTGAAGTATAAGAGACAAAGTCTCACCATTCTAGCTTCTAAGGAGCACTCCAGATATACTTCTTCCAATATAGACCTGTTTGTTTTCTGGTCATCTATGGTAACTTCAGCTCCTGTAAAGTTTTACAGCCTTGGAAACCCTATGCAGGGTTGCCATGAATTGGACCCAACTTGACAGCACTTAATAACAACAGCATGGTATCTTCAGTAATCTTCTTTGGCACCGCAACTCAAATGCATCAATTCTTCTATGGTCTATTCCTTGTGGAACTTTCACATGCTTATGAGGCTACTGACTTGGGTCAGGCACACCTGACTCTTCATACTGATATTTTTGCTCTTGAACACTTGAAAGAGATCTTGTGCAGCAGATTTGTCTAATAAAATTTGTCAGTTCATTTCTTGGTTTCTGCTTGCATGAGTGGTGATTGTGTATCCAAGCAAAATGAGGTCTTGGACAACTTCAATCTTCTCTACATTTATCTTGTTATTTATTTTTATGGTTGTGAGGATTTTTGTTTTCTTTACATTGAGGTATAATCCTCAATATAGTCTCTGATCTTCATCAGAAAGTTTTTAAAATCCTCTTAACTTTCAGCAAACAAGGTGCTATCTGCATGTCACAGTTGTAAATGAGTCTACCTCCAATCCTGATTCCACATTCTTCTTCATATAACCCAGCTTCTCAAATTATTTGCTCAGCATACAGATTGAATAAGTATGGTGAAAGAATACAACCCTGGCGCATAGCTTTCCTGATTATAAACCACTCACTATCCCCTCATTATATTTAAACAACTGCCTCTGGGTCTTTGTGCAGGTTCCTTATGAACACAATTTGATGCTTTGGAATACCCATTCTTACCAATGTTATCCAAAACTTGTCATGATCAGCACAGTTTAAAGCCTTTGTATAGTCAATAAAACACAGGTAAACATCTTTATGGTATTCTCTGCTTTCTGCCAAGATCCATCTGGCATTAGCAATGGTATCTCTAGTTCAGTGTCCTTTTCTGAATCTGGCTTGAACTTTGGGCAGTTCTCTGTAGATGTACTGTTGCAGCCATTTTTTCATGATCTTCAGCAAAAATTTCCTTGCATTTGATATTGATGATATTGTTTGATGATTTCCACATTCTGTTGAGTCATCTCTCTTTGGAATGGGCACAAATATGGATATCTTCCAATAGATTGGCCAGAGAGTTGTCTTCCAAATTTCTGGTTATGAATGAGTGAATGCCTCCAGTGCTGTGTCAGTGTGTTCAAATATTCCCATTTGTATTACATCATTTTACAACAATGCCTTCAGTGTATCTTAGACTTCCTATTTCATTTCTGTCAGTTCTTGATCATATCCTATGTATTGAAATGGTAGAATATTAACCATTTCTTATTGGTATAGCAGCTCTGTGTATAACTTCTATGTTCTATTGATGCTTTCTCTATCATTCAATATTTTGCCCTTAGAATCCTTCAATACCGCAAGTCGAGGCTTGAATTTTTCTTCAGTTCTTTCAACTTGAGAAATATTAAGCATATTCTTTACTTTTGGTTTTCTAACTTCAGATATTGGCACATTTCATTGTAATTCTTGACTTTGTCTTCTCAAGCGTCCCTCAGAAAATTTCTCTTCAGCTTTTTTATGTCTTCACTTCATTCATTCGCTTTAGCATGTCTACACTGAGCAAAAATTTCAGATTCTCTTCTGAAATTCATATTGGTCTTTTCTGTCTTGTTAATGACCTTTTCCTTTCTTGCCGTAATCCCATAACTCTTCTGGTCTTCAGTCATTAGTATCTAATTAATCAAATCTGTTCTTGAAATGGTCTCTATATCAGGTGGGATATGCTCGAGGTCATATTTTGGCTCTTGTGAACTTGTTTCAATTTTCTTACGCTTCAAACTGAACTTGCATCTGAGCAATTAATTGTCTGCTCCACAGTCTACCCCTGGCTTTATTTTGGCTGATGATCTAGAACTTTCCACTGTCTCTTTCCTAAGATGTAGTTAATCTGATTCCTGTGTATTCCATCTGGTGAGTTCCATGTGTAAAATTGCCTTTTATGTTGTTTAAAAATGGTATTTACAATGAATAAGTCATATTTGTTTTTGTTGTTAGGGGCCATTGAGTAGATTCTGACTCATAGCGACCCTGTGTACAACAGAATGAAACACTGCCCTATTCTGTACCAACGTCACATTCCTTGTTACTCTTAAGCCCACTGCTGCTACCAGTGTGACAATCCATGTTGTTGAGGATCCTGAAAAATTCTATCATGTGATCTTCAGTATATTTTCTGTCGCCAAGTCTATTATTTTCCAACTTCTGATACTTCTTTGTTTTCAACATTCACATTCCAATCACAAGTAATTATCAATACAACTTGATTGTGTGTTTGATCAATTTCATACTGAAGAACTGGATGGTGGTGGTAGTGGTTATGTGCCGTGGTGTTGGTTTTGACTCATAATGACCCTGTACAGGATTTCCGAATGGAAGCAGAAAGCCTCATCTTTCTCCCATGGAACAGCTGGTGGTTTTGAACTGCTGACCTTGCAGTTCACAGCCTGATTCTCAACCACTACGCCACCAGAGCTCCTGGTGGATAATATTATTCATTTTCATCATCACTGGCCTTAGTGGTTGGTATGTAAATTTGAATAATAATGGTATTAACTGGTCTTCATTGTAGGCGTATGGATATTATCCCATCACAAGCAGTATTTCATTTCAAGGTAAATCTTGTAAGGTTCTTTTTGACAATGAATGTGACAACATTCCTTTTCAATTTTTCATTCTTGACATAGTAATCCGTATATGGTTGTCTGATTCAAAATGGCCAATATCAGTTGATTCCAGTTCACTAATTCCTAGGATATTGATGTCTATGCGATCAATTTCTTTTTGACAATGTTCAGGTTTCCTAGATTCATACTTTGTACATGCTATGATCAGATTATTTATGGATGTTCACATCTGTTTTTCCTCATTTTGAGTTGTTCCCCATCAACAAATGAAGGTCCTGAAAGTTTTATTCCATTTATCCCATGGTCAACTCTACTTTGAGGAAGCAGCTTTTTCCCAGTTGCAATTTGAGTGGCTTCCAACCCGAGGGGTTCATCTTATGGTAATATATCTGACAATATTTTGGTGCTATTCATAATATTTTTATCTTCCAGCACTGTATATAACAATGTTCTGCGCCCATTCGTAAGGTTTTCAGTGGCTAAACATTCAGAAATCATCTGCCTCTCTTTCTTCCTTGTCTGTCTTAATTTGGGCACTCCACTGAAACTTTTCCACCATGGGTTACCTGGCTTGTAATTAAAATACCAATGGCTTAGCTTCCGGCATCACAGCAACACACAAGCCACCACAGTATGACAAATTGATGGAGGAGTGGTTGGGTCTTCCTTGTAGTCATAAGGATATTATCCTATCACAGACAGTGTTGTGCTTCAAGATAGATCTTAAAATGTTCTTTTTGAGGATGAATGCTATGCCATTCTTTTGAATTTGTCATTTCCAGCATGGTAAACTATATGATTGTCAGATTCATAATGGCCAATACCAACCAGTCCATATTGGTTCACTAATGCCTAGGGTATCAGTCTTTATGTGTTTCATTTCATTTTTGTTAGATTCATAATTTGTATAGTCCATGTTCCAATTATTAATAGATATTTGTAATTGTTTCTCCTTATTTTGAGTTGTTTCCTACCAACAAATGAAAGTCCTGGAATCTTTATTCCATTTACGTATTCATGGTCACCTCTATTTTAAGAAGGCAGCTCTTCCCCAGTCGTATTTTGCGTGCCTGCCAAGCTGATTGGTTCATCTGCCAGCACTACATGTGACAATATTCGGGTGCTATGCATAATGTTTTCTTTTTCTGGTACAACCGGCAACGTTCCACTAATATTCATAAGGTTTTCAGTGGCTAACATTCAGAAGTTGTCTGCCTCTCCTTCTTTGTCTGTCTTAGTCTGGAAACTCTGCTGAAACTAGTCCACCATGGATGACCTTGCTAGCATTTAAGATACAGGTGGTATAGCTTCCAGCATCATTACAATATGCCAGTCACCACAGTAAGATAGATGAGTTGAGGAAATTAATTGATAGGCTGTTATCTTTGCATTCCTAAAGCCTATCCTAATGAATCTAAAATGAAATGAATTAATTATCTTGTATGTATTGATTAAAGAGGAAGTTACATTTCTCAGGCATTCCAAATTAGATTTTGGTCTAATTGACTTTGTTATTAAATTCTAAATAAACATACAAGGCAATCTACCTTCAAATAACCATGAGAAGGATATGCCATTTGTGATTAATCAAGCCTCTTTAATTCTTCCTTCTATTACTCTTTCACCTATGGTCATCAAATAGTTGTGTTAACAAAGGACTGTTGGAAAAGGAAGTAAACCTGAGAAGGTTCCAAAAAGTTTATGGAAAATATGAATTAACTGATAATGGACTTTTCCACCAAGTTTTTGAATTCCTTTCATACAGGTCTGCCCATCAATTTAAAAATCAATGACAATGATACTTGGTGACTAAGAAAATAATTCTACTAATTTACTAATAGAAGATAGTTGTTGTTGTTAAGTGTCGTTGAGTCAGTTCTGACTCATAGTGACCCTGTATAGGATTTCTGAGGAACAGCTGGTGAGTTTGAACCACCAACCTTGTAGTTCAAACTGACCTTTTCATACACTGCTTATCCTATAGAGCCATACCAGAACTCCTTATTTATATGATCAGTAGTCATTATTAAGCACACCCTTAGCCATAATTAATAACTTGAGTGCATTTAATGCCTGTTTCCAATTATATTGCCAGTTGAAATTTGTACATGATTGTTAGAGAGGCATCTCTAAGTAAAGCTATTCCTAGTGAATGAGAAAGGACTAGTTTACATGACTGACAGCAACTCAGTTTGGACTAGTATTTCTGGACCTTGGTTTATTGACATCTGGGGCTGAATGGAGCAGCCTTGGGGGCTGTAAGAGGTTTAGTGGCATCCCTGGCCTCTACCCACTAGATGCCACTAAACCTCTTACAACGTTATCACCAACGTTATCTCCCCAACGTTATCACCAAAAATGCTAAATTTTCCTTGAAAGGTAAAATCAACCTGTGCTGAGAACTACTGATTTAGATCTATCATAATCCCTGCTTTTCTTCTTTTACGTTCCTACTGTCTCCTGGTGTTGTTTTTCAGTGCTGTTGGATCAATTTAGACTCATAGCAACTCTGTGTAAAGTTTTCAAGGAGCTATTGGTGAGGTTGAACCATCAACCTTGCAGTTAGCAATCCCGTGCTTGTCTTGCATCGCCACATCAGAACTCTTAACTTTCTCCTAGAACTGGTAATTTACTAGAAAGATAAATACAAATATTTTAGAGATGTTACTTCAATGTTGTACATTGAAGAATTATTCGTATCTTTTTTTCCCTTGTACTTTTAATTATTTCTGTATTCACTGATATTATCCTGACAGTCCTTTATTCTACTCATTAAATGTTTCCATTTTTTATTTCTAATACAATTAATATAGTCAGGAATATACAATTATAGAAATATCATGATTCTTCCTGAAACATAAAAAGTCATACAATATACCTAGATTGTTACTTCATTTTAATTTACCCATAAATAATGCAGTATTTTGCTCTTAGCAACAAAGATTTTGACATTATAAAAATTATTACTATAACACTGTTATAACAGTCCCTTCTCAAGGGACTGGTCCCTCCTGACAAGATGTCCAAAGTATGAGAGACAAAGTCTCACCATCCTGGCTTCTAAAGACCATTTGTTGTTGTTGTTGTTGTTATGTGTCATGGAGTCGGTTCCCACCCATAGCGACCCTGTACAGGTTTCTGAGGCTGTAAATCTTTACGGGAGCAGAAAGCCTCACCTTTCTCCCACGGAACAGCTGGTAGTTTCAAACTGCTGACCCTGAGGTTTGCAGCCCGATTTGTAACCACTACGCTACCAGAGCGCTACCTAAATGCTCTTATAGCTCTACGCTATAGTTCATCTTTCTCCAGAAGAACTACTGGTAGTTTCGAACTGCTGACCTTGTAGTTCACAGCCCGATTCATAACTGCTACGCTACCAGAGCTCCTTATAAGAGCATTTAAGCTGCATTTATTTCAAGACATATTTAGGAATTATTAAAGTACATTTATGCTTTAAGAAAATTAAAATACATGTAGGGAAATATTTCCTTTAATACCCCTTTCCAAATAAAACACAATTGACAAGGATTGCAATATGACATTCATAGAATGTTGACTTGTATAGATGATCAATGGTCTCATGTACATTGTGTTCCCAAAGTAGTGTGCCAGACTAAAATCATAAATAAGTTCTACAGAAAGGTCAAATAATAGAATCCTAGAGCACTAAGTTTCATAGATCTCTTTGCTTAGTAGATCTTAGCTTTCATTAAAAAAAGATTATAATTTATAGAGGGAAAATATCCAGGAAAGAGAGAATGGTATTTTTAAGAAAATATTTGTCTGGCATCTTAGCTACATAATTAAACCTGGTATTCACTGCTTTATTTTTTTTTAAATGAAACAGTGGTCTAGATATTGTTATTAAATGATGTGTGACTTTCTCTAATGATAGCATTTAGAAATGCCAACTCATTCTTTTTTTTTTTTTTTGTACTCTTTTAACACCACAAAGCACTGCTATTATTGTTAGCTGCCGTTGTGTCTACTCCAAACTCATGGCAACCCTGTGCATTGCAGAGTACAGTTAACTGAGCCAAAGGGTTTTCTTGCCTATAGTCTTTATGTAAGCAACTTGCCAGGTGCATGAATAATTTCTTTTAGAAAGATTAGCACAAGACTTGTCCATATGAATTGGAGGGTAGAGATATCTCAGCTCTTCAACTTTTCCTATATGGTATGCCCCTCCATAAACCTCGATGTCAATCACCACTCCTCTCTTCCCTCAAGTCCCAGGGTTCTGCAACATGCTGCAATGCCTCAAAAAACTCACAATTGTCCAAAGAAATGGCTCATACAATTGTGAAGACTAGCAAGTGCCAAATCCGTAGTTCAGAGATCAGTCTTAAGGAATCTTCTCACCCATGGAGTCTCAGGAACTAGAAACTCAAATTGGCAAGTCAGACAAGAGACTGTTGATGCATGAGGCTGCAGGAGCTGGTGAATCAGGTCAGGTGATGGGCCCAAAGTCCCACAAACTGAGGTCAGATTTTCTTGAGCCAGATGCAAGATCCAGGACAAGAGAGCAAGTTTTTCCAAAGGAGTCTTAGAAATTGAAGTCAGACCATGCTCTCAAGGAAAACTAAGATGATGACTTAAGTAGACCCTCTACTAAGGTGAGAGCATCCTTAATCTTAGTTCTACTGTAATTCTTACTCCTTGCTTCTGCTGCTGCTGCTGTTATGTGCTGTGGAGTTAGTTCTGACTCATAGAGACCCTGTATAGGGTTTCTGAGGCTGTAGATCTTTATAAAAGTAGAACACCTCATCTTTCTCCTATGGAACAGCTGGTGGATTCAAACTGCTGACCTTGTAGTTAACAGTCCAACTCATAATCCACTATGCTACCAGAGCTCCTTGGTGGTGGTGGTGTGCCACCGAGTCGGTTCGACTCATAGCGACCCTGTATTGGAGTTTCAAGGTTGTAAATCTTCATAGGAACAGAAAGCCTCATCTTTCTCCCAAGGAGTGACTGGTTGATCCGAACTACTGACTTTGCAGTTAGCAGCGCAGTTTACAATCCACTATGCTAGCAGGGCTCCTTAGACCCACTTTAATCTTTACTCTTTAACAACTCATTTCAAAGTGGGCTCATATCATAGGTATAGAAGCTAGGATTTATAATATATCACAAAATGGAGAAACTTGGCTAGAAGGGTTATAATAAATCATTAGCTGCCCTGCACCAAGCTTTCCTTACACTAACCAGTAGCCTCTCTTGGCAGCTGATTGCAAGCTATTTGTGCCATCCAGGCTCAACTCAAGTGATAGTTACCTGATACCAAACCACTGCCATCGAGTCAATTCCAACTCACAGTAACCTAGGTAGGGTTTCCCAGACTTCAAATCTTTCTCCATGGAGCCAGCAACCATTTAGTTAGTAATCTAGTGCCTAGCCTAGAAGGGGTTTCACAAAATTAATAGAAAAATGGAATTTAAAGATAGTGGAATTTTTCCACAAATGTTTTGAAACTCTCTATATTTAGCACAAGGAGCTCTGGTAGCGTAGTGGTTACGAATCGGGCTGTGAACCACAAGGTCAGCAGTTTGAAACTACCAGCCATTCCACGGGAGAAAGATGAGGCTTTCTGCTCCCATAAAGATTTACAGCCTTGGAAACCCTGTACAGGCTCGTTATGAGTTGGAACTGACTCCATGGCACATAACAACAACAACATATTTAGCACATATCCACAATAAAAGAGTGAAAGCACAGTTATCAGGAAGCAATCTTTATATAAAATTTTTGTTCATTTATAAAGACTGAATATTAAACATCCAAATTAGTGATTTTTCCTACCTCAATTATACTAGAGGAATTTGATTTAATTTTCCAACAATAGAATCTGTGTTATAGTAAAATGTTCTCAACCAGCAACTCTTTATCAGAACTTACTATATACTTTAGAGTGTTTTATTAACTTTGCTTATTGACTGCCTTTCCTGCAGCTTCAATCTTTTTCATAGAGTCCACTTTCAAGAATGATTTGCTCAGCATACAGGTTGAATATATATTGTAAAAGAATATAAACCTGATGCCCTCTTTTCCTGATTTAAAATTATTTTCCTGATTTTAAATTCATTTTGAGCAACTGCCTCTTGGTCTACGTACAAGTTCTACAATCCATGAACGCAATGGATTGTTCTGGATTTCCCATTGTTCACAGTGTTGCTCATAATTTGTTATGATTCACACAGTTGAATGCCTTTTCAATAATCAATAAAACAAAGGCAAGCATCTTTCTGGCATTCTCTGCTTTCAGCCAAAATCCATGTGACATCAGCAATAATACCCCTTGTTCCATATCCTCTTCTGAATGTAACTTGAATTTCTGGCAATTCACTGTCAAAATACTGCTGCAGCCATTTAAAAATATTTTCAGGAAGATTTTGGTTGACTGAGACATTAATGATATTGTTAGCTAATCCCTGCATTCTATTGTTTCACTGTGCTATAGTGAATTACTTGGCATGACTGTTCTAGCCATGGTCTTAGTGGCTCTCAACAGGGTAGGACTGTACAACTAAAGGACTGGCTTCCTTGTGGACAACTAAAGGGATTAGATAGCTTACTAATAATGTAAATGGGACCATGTCACCTTTAAAAGGGTGGGACAATGCATATGGAGTGTATGAAAACCTGAAATGGGGATTGGTCAGTTTTGCCATCCTTCTATGCTTAAAATTAGTCATCCCAGCGCCAGAAGGATGGACCTCATGACCATCAAAAAAAGAAGAGCCAGAAAGGGAGTGTGTCATTTGGCTTTGGGTTCTCTGCACTCCTAACCCAGGAGACAGTGGGCTGAGACACTGGAGACAGCGAGAGGCAGTGAGAAACAGTGGCGGAGTAACAGTGACAACAAAGCAGCAGAAGCATGATCTTTATGGCACATGGAATGAGAAGCTAAGTGACTTTGTCCAGGAGGCTTGCTGGTGGAGTAGAGTGCCTCTGGGCCTTTGTCTGGTTGTGCCTCCTTAAAGTTAGAATTGAACTTTGGGCCTGGGCTTCTTGGTGGAGTAGGGTGCCTCAGAGCACTTATTGGCAGAGTTAAAAAGAGCTTTATAAGAATGAGGGCCAGGTTCAGGGACTGAGGCCTAGAAAACAGTTTTGATTGAAGAACTTTATCTTAGGCATTCTTGAATCTGAATTGTAACCTGTTACTTTGCTAATAAGCTGCATAGCTGTGAGTATGGTCTGTTTGCCTATTGTAATGAATTGTCAAACCCAGCAGAGAAGTAGAGATCCATGGGGCTTGGGGAGAAGGCAGGAAGCATTGTTGGTGTCAGAACTGATAAAGAAGTTTGGAGAGTGGAGGCATGTCTGCCCTCTACCTTATAGGAATCAGGACTAAGTCTTGGGTGGTTGCTGCTAATGACCTTGATTCGCTCTCCTTTCCTTGAAATTGGAGGTAGTCAGACACTGCCACGATGGCATTTTTATAATCACCTTTCTTGGGAAGTTGCACAAATGTGGATCTATGTAGCACCAAAGACAGTGAAATTTTATCTTCATGAACAGAATGCAGAATTAGACATTCTAATGCATAGGTGTCCTCACTGGCATGTGCATACATCGAAGGTTTGGTCATTTTCGTTAAGTTTAGTTTGACTTTTCTTAAAAATTTAAGCAAAGATCAGAAGGAAGGATGCTTTCTTTGATTCATACTCTGTTTTAGCACTAATATAAATTATCGTTCCGAGTTGGTGAAAAACAGTTATGCTAAACATTCACTTCATGAGTTGATGTAACTTATAGTCAGATAAATTACTATTTAAATTAAAACTGTTGTTTAGCACATCTGTTCTCTATGCTTCTCCAAGTCACATCTGCATGTTTTATTAGCAGAAACAAATTTTTACTCCCATTAGCAAAAGCAGAACCAATACAACATGAAAGAGAATCGGATCCTTTTGGCTTCCGGAAGCACCCAGAGAAGCTTCTCTGAGTACAACCTTCTGCTGGCTACCCTCATTTTTGTTTGAAGTTGATATTTGGGCATTCTAAGATTAGTCGCCTGAGTTTTGAACTGGACAGAGACATATAAAGGAACCTAGAGAGGATTTTAATTAAAATAGTCTGTTAGTGTATACAGCTTTCACCTGTTGACACTTGAAACTTTGAAGGAACTTGCAGCTAAAAGAGAAATGGTCAGGATACCTTCAATCCCTAATTCTTTTGTGGGCTCTACCCACTCCAAAGAACCCCTAGATTTTTGTTCTTTTTCTGAACTTTCTTCCCCATCTTCCAAGCTCAGAGTAAGTTTACCCTGCACTGCCATTGAGTCAATTCTGACTCACAGTGACCCTACGTAGGGTTTCTGAGGCTGCAAATTGTTACAGGAGCAGAAAGCCATCTTTCTCCTGCAGAACACCCAGTGGATTCAAACTGCTGACCTTGTTAGCAGCCCAAGGCATAATCCACTACGCTTCCAAGGTCTCCATTAGTATGGCAGAGATGGTGGTGAGATAGAGGAGACATGGGAGCAGACAGGCTCATCTTTCTGGTGGTTTGGACCACCGACCTTGTGGCTAGCAGAACAACACGGTGTCACCAGGGCTCCTTTGGTGTGTCATCTGTAGAAGTGGACTACCATATCTTTGTCCCACAGAGAAGCTAGTGAGTTCAAACCCCTGACCTTTCAGCTAGCAGCCAAGCTCTTATGAATACCCCATTAGGGTTTCCTATCAGTCAGAACTGACGCAGATGGTCATGGGTTTGCTTCTCTGGTTCTAACCTTTTTTTTTTTTTTTTTTTTT
>NW_006408550.1:17988309-17990048 GCF_000296735.1 Chrysochloris asiatica
CATATATACCTGTCTACTGCTTGGCTGAGAACTGGGCTATGAGGCTGAGTTTCTTTCCAGACTTGAAAGGTAGCCAAAAGCCATACTCAAGGGTCTCTTTCTGACCAGTAAGCCCTGACCAGTTAGCCATCTTTTTTTTTTAATAATTTTGAATTATCTTCTACATTTTCTCTCACTTTGTCCGGAGCTTCTAGTGTGATCCCTTTGAAAGCAGTTGTTAGTGGTAGCCGGGCACCATCTAGCTTTTCTGGTCTCAGAATTGTGGAGATTGACGTTCCCATGTTCCATTAGTCCACTGGACTAATTGACTCCAGGCATTTTCAATTCTTATCACTCTTCCTTCTTCTGCACACGGAGAGACTAGTAGCTGCTGCACCTTAGATGGCTGCTCATGAGCTTTTAGTATCCCAGACGCTACTCATCTGCCAGACATTTTCCCTTGTGGAGCGGCTGGTGGGTTAGAACTGCCAACCTTTTGGTTAGCAGTTGAGAGCTTAACCGTTGTGCCACCATGGCTCTTGGCATAAATATAAATGGTTGTAATTCAATTTATTGATACATATTTTGTCCCAGAAATTGTACTATGTGTTCTCATTCATGATTTCATTGGTAGTTTTAATGAAGAAGAAATCAGTGTTTGGATAACATTAGGGAATTCTATGTAGACTTTCAGTGTTCTCAATGAGCACACAGTCACAATGATTGTATTTCTCCATTACAAATGTCACTGAATCTCTTAGAAACCATCAACTGTAAGGGGGTACCTAGCCATCACCTTCTTCTCACATGCTCAGAGGCTTGTATCAAGTTAGGAGGAATGGTGTCCTGGAAACACCAGGACAATTAATAAAACCTCATTTGGACTATTTATATTATCCTCATTAGTTATAGCCATTGATATGCTTTCTGTCAGCAAGTTGTAACAAATTGTTTTTTGTTCAAAGAAAGGTTGGCCTGATGTCTCAATTAGGTAATGCTGAGAACATTTCCACAAGCATTTGATGGATTGTACCTTTTCCTTCAATTGGCGTGTGTTGTAGGAACAGGAATGGGGGTGGAGTGTTCCTTGCAGATGTCTTCACTGATAGCAGAACCACAAACTGGTTTGACAGATGTTCCCTGAAGGCAGAATTAGGACACTTTACTGCCTAACATATTTAACTTCTTTTGAAAATGTTGCTAATTTGTGTGTGTTTTTTGTTTTTTTCCTGTTTCATCCACACCCTTTTTTAGGCAGTACTGATGAGTTAAAACATTGAGCATGACCTCACTCTTCAAAGCAGAACAGGGCCTCTCCACCCCAGTGGCCCTCAACTCTCCAGGATCTCATTCCTCAGCAATGTGTTGCAGACTCTTACTAACTCTCTGGGTTTTTACCTCCTCCACACCCAACACTCAGCCCTCTGCATGCCTGAAGATGATCTTTGTAGGCCTAAGGATTGGGAAAATAAATATTGCAAGTGGGATTCTTGACAGACAGGTTATTTTAAAATGAAATTCCTGATAATGTTAAGAGATTTAGGCTTGAAAATTTTAGGAAAGAGCAGGAAGGTAATCTTCCCATGACGCTGAGTCAAGTGTGACTCATACAAACCCTGTAGGATAAAGGAGAACAGTCACATAGGATTTCAGAAGCTGTAAATCTTTACACCACCACTCATCTGTCAGTGTGTCGTACTGTGGTGACTTGTGAGTTTCTGTGATTCTGGAAGCTATGTCACAGGTATTTTAAATACCAG
>NW_006408550.1:17992863-18005658 GCF_000296735.1 Chrysochloris asiatica
AGTGCAGCCAGAGTGCTCCTTGGAGGCCAAGATGGCCAAACTCATCTCTCATCCTTTGGACATATTGTCAGGAAGGACCAGTCACTGGAGAAGGATATCATGTTTGGTAAGGTGGAGGGTCAGAGCAAAAGAGGAAGACCCCAGCAAGATGGATTGGCCAAGTGGCAGCATTGTGGTAGCATGGTGTCATGGCCAAGCATGACAACAGTAGTGGGGTTGGCCCAGGATCGGGCAGTGTTTCATTCTGCTGTGCATAAGGTCACTATGAGTCAGTACTGACTCGATGGCACCTAACAACAACAACAACTGAGAGGCCGAGAATTCAACAGCTGAGCTATTTAACAAAAAGAGAACAGGTATTTCTCTGTCAAAGACAGGGAGATTCTTTCCAGACATCATCTGCTGAACCCCATTCACTGCACGAAGATCAATGATGCCTGTGCAATGAACAACGAAGGACAGAGGAGCTACCTGTGCATCATCAAGCACAAGATACAACCAGGACGTCCTTTCAACCACCAACCTGTTAGTTATCACCCAAACACTTCCCTGTTATACCACCAGGGCTTGTAGGGAGGTTTAACAGAATTTATTTGTTGAACCCAGCCTCATAGTCATTACACTTGAAGACATCTCCCCAACTAAACTGCTTAAATAAATGTTTACTTATCAAAAGGCTTCAACCCCCACAATTAATGTATAGTTTACCAGTTGACAATTTGTAGTAGTTGTTTTGTTGTGTTTTCTCTATAAAAGAAAATTTACGATTGAGGTTAATTTGCAAGGGCCATTAAAAAACCCACTCAGTCTCTCGATACTGTTGTTCAGTGTTGCTGAGTGGGTTCAGACTCATAGCGAGGCTGTAGAGGGTTTCCGAGGATTTAAATCTTCAATGGGAGAAGAAAGTCTCATCGTTCTCATGTAGAGTGGTTGGTGGGCTCGAACCGCAGACGTTGTGGTTCGCAGTCCATGCTTATGGTATGGAGCCACCGTGCTTAGTTTCTAATGCCATTATAATTGTAGAAGGGTCCTGAGGATGGGGCAGTTATGTCTGGTAGTCCTGTTAAAATTCTTTGTAAGAAGTGTTTGAATGACTAAAGCTGTTAGCCGAGAAGATATCAAGAAAGGAAGGTGACAGCAGGTGAATAAGCTCCCAAGATTCAATGTCGTCCTTGTGTGGCAGAGTAGGATGAGACCTCTTGACCAGCTATTAAACCTCCTGAGGGTTTGTAGTTGTGCCATGGGCAGAAACGTTATTTGAATCTAGACCTAGATGTGTGTCTTGAGTTCCTTAAATTCCTTAAGGATGTAGAGCCAGTTCTATATCCTTCAGAATGTCACTAAGGCCTAATCTCAGTTTCTACATTTAAAACAAATGATGGATTACCAGTTGGATGACTATGCTTCTTGACTAACCAAAACCAAATCCACTTCTGCTGAGTCTATTTCAACTCTTTGTGACCTGATAGGACAGAGTAGAGCTGCCCTTTAGGGTCTCCAAGTCTATTAATCTTTATGGAAGCAGACTGCTACGGTTTTCTCCTGCAGAACTACTGGTAGATTTGAACCACCGAAGTTTCAGCTAGCAGAGAAACCACTTAC
The DNA here is from genome assembly GCF_000296735.1 of Chrysochloris asiatica. Classification (NCBI taxonomy): domain Eukaryota; kingdom Metazoa; phylum Chordata; class Mammalia; order Afrosoricida; family Chrysochloridae; genus Chrysochloris; species Chrysochloris asiatica. The sequence continues at coordinate 17,994,466 of NW_006408550.1, forward strand.
ACACTGCAACATCAAAGTTCCTTACTTGACTAAACACGTCCCTATTTCTTCTCTAGAATAGGAACTCTGCTATTCTATACTTGGAGACACAATGGCTAAGCTACTTACTGAAACGTTGGAGATTCAAACCCACCCAGCAGCATCACGGGAGATATATGTAACAGTCTGCTCCTATAAAGATTTATTGTTATTTTTGTTAAGTGCCGTCAAGTCGGTTCTGACCCATAGCTACCCGTATATGGTTTCTGAGAAGCAGCTGGTGAGCTTGAACCGCTGACCTTGTGGTTCAAACTGACTCTGCAGTCCAGTGAATTAATCCACAGCACCAGGCCAGGACTCCTCGCCTAGAACACTCCATGGGAATGATTGTACTGTGTCACATGGAGTGACTAAGAGTGGAAACCAGCAGCATCCAGCAAGAGCCAGCAACAATCCATCCCTCTTAATGACATCATCTTGATGTAACAAAATACAAAAACTTAAAAAACAATTTGTTGTTGTTGAAAGGATATTTAAATAATAGCACAGAATTAAATAGTAATAATAGTGTTGAAAGGAAGGCGTTATATGTGGAGGTAGTTATAAATCATTGTTGCGAAATAGCTCATGAGCTTTGTCTACAAGAGATCCGCTTTGGTGATAATCTCGCCATCAGTAGCCAATTAACAGATAAGAGGTAATGATTAAGTCAAATCATGATCCTCTAAGAAATCGTCTTTGCATGAAATCTGCTGCAGTTTATGGCCTTACATTTGTAGTAAGAGTCCTGGTGTGATGCTACAGGATAAGCACTGGACTGCTAACTACAAAGTTGGTGGTTCAAACCCAACAGCTGCTCCTTGGAAACCCTGCAGGGTCACTATGAGTTGGAACCGACTCCACGGCACTTAACAACAACACCAGGTGAATGCATTTATATGTGTCAATACTGGCACATAATTTAATAATGATAATACTGTTTTGTGTAAAGCCTCAAAATAGCCTGCAATGCCTGGCATCTCTGGCATCCTTTTTCTCATGCTAAGTCCATCTGTGATCACAATAACTCCTCAGCTTGGCACGCAGCCCTCCCTGCCAACTGGCCACATGCCGTTCAAGAGTAGCCTCTCACCCCCTTTCAGAACCAGACTGCAAATATTAGACGCATTTCCTTTGAACCTTACTTCTTCTTGGTTCTTAACATAATCTAGCCTCTTAGAAGACAGGCTCCAGGATCTTAGAGACCCAGAATCGCTTACTCTTCTTTTTGTTTTGTTTTTCTAGATAATCAAATAACAAAATAATTTTTACTTTTCTTCCAGGCATTTGATACATTCTATCTTGATTAGAAAAGATGTCCCATTTCTTAAAAATCTAACCAGGATCGTAAAATTTCAATATATGCAGTATGAACTCTCTAGCCTTTAAGTAAAGTACTAAGATTTTGTTTTGTTGATAATAAGAATTATAATAAACAACAGTTATTATCTATTTTTTTGCTTCTTCCCAAAACCTATATCTTTAGACACCTTCATCTGCAATTGGACAGACAACAACCAATCCATAGTTAAGATGCTCAATTTAACAAAATAATATGTGCTTCATGTCAGGAGGAAGCATTCTGGAATGTTATATTCTTTTTAACACCATTATCCAGTTAGAACATTTTTAACCAAAATGATAATAGTTTCCAGCTGTCCTAAATCCTAAAAGTAAAGCACCAACCCCCCAAAATATATTTTGTTACTGAAACATGTGTAAACAATTATGAATATTGAAACCAGACTAACATTGGTTTGCAGATTCTCTCCCAAAGTATATATATATATTTACAAAATTGCCTCTAATAGGTGTGGTGATAGCTATGTACAACCAACTTTAGAAGTTGTTCTTGTTGACTCCCAGAATAAAGAATTCACTTTTTGCCAGGTACAGTAAAAATGGTACTTGTTGAAAATTTCACAATCGAAAGAGAAAACGGTATCTATGTGATTTCCCCTTCAGATCTCCTGATGAGTCGAACTCAAATATTTTTTCAAACTGCCCAAAGGATCTATGGGTGGAGAGTGAGTGGTCACTTTTGGGGGAGACCCATGGGGGTCAAAGAAGGTTTTTGTTTTTGTCTTTGTCAAGAAGTTTTTTGTTTGCTTAATTGTTACATGTTTTGCGTTTTCCCCCCATAAAACATAACAGAAGTACATGGATTCATTCTAACAGCAAGAAAAAATTTGAGAGAATATATGTACCTGAATCTTGAATGTTTAGTTTAAGTAACGAAGCTACTTCTTATTTTTACAAGAGAAGGCAATTACAACCTCATTTAAATCTTATATTAAGCAGGTAGATTCCCTTACCCATTAGCACAGTAGCATTCAAGTTGCTGAAATTATTTTTAGTAGCTTTAGTATGGCATTATCTTTGTTAAGAATTTACTCCTGGGAAGTATTCTAGCTCTCTTTCTGCTTTTCTCTTTCTTTGATTTACAAACACACACACACACACACATTAAAAAAAAAAAAGTTTCTCCAGGGCAAAGTGTATGTCTTTGATTACCCTCACCTAGCACAATGTCTGGAAAGTTCTTAATAAATGTTTGTGAAATGAAATGATACTGTCCAAACTAAATACAAGATTGAATATAAATTCTATATTTCTATGCTAATATACTCTAGGTTATATGAATAAGATTTTCTTTTAAAAATGTCAAAATGCATCAGCATGTTTATAGCAAAATAGTGTTGGGATCATTCCTGTCCCTGAAGGTTACCAAATGATATAGGAACTATGGAAGCAGGCTAAAGTCTCCAGTTTTCAGATCAAAGAAGTCCTCCTCCTTAGTCTCAGGCATTTGTGTAACAGGAGAGCTTGGAGGTGGGGAAGAGAAAGAGAGGAGACCTTTTCAGAATGCATTGCCCATGAAGAGAGGCACCTTCCTCCAACTGACTCCAAGGAGAGAGGATGAAAAAGGGGCTCATAATTTCTCTTCTCTGAGGTGAAGTTTGGAGATGACTTCAAGAGAGCAAGAGAGAAATGCATTTTTACCTGGTTGGATATCTGCTTAATATAAGGTTTGCAGAATGTCTTTGCTCTACCATTGAGGGAGAATGAACTTGCTGAAATGCTGTAGTTGGTAATGTTTGCCAGCCTAAGAAGGAGCAAGGACCAATCTCTTGCATTCTCTGACCGAGAGGGGTATCTCACACAGATCAGGATCCTGCAGAGTTGAGGCTGTAGAAGGTAGAAGGACCAGGCTCTGTAAGCTTGTCAGTGGTCCACTACATGGCAAAGATGTAAGTCAAAGTCAACTGGAAATGCAGCTGACACTTTTGTTATGAGTTGCTGTTGTTGTTAGGTATTGTCAAGTCATTATCAATTCATAGCGACCTTATGCACAACAAAAGGAAACACTGCCCAGTCCTGCGCCAACCTCACAATCTTTGCTACACTTGAGCCCACTGCAGCTGTCACTGTGCCAATCCATCTCTTTGGGATCCTCTTCTTTTTCTTTGACCCTCCATTTTACCAAACATGACGTACGTCTCCAGGGACTGGTCCCTCCTGATAATATGTCCAATGTATGAGAGACGATGTCTGACCATTCTGGCTGTACTTTTTCCAACACAGATCGGTTTGTTCTTTTGGCAGTCCATGGTGCTTTTAATATTATCCTCCAACACTATAACTCAAATGCATCAATTCTTCTAAGGTCTTTTTATTCATTGTCCAACGTTCACATGCATATGAGGCTATTGAAAATACCATGGCTTGGGCCAGACATACCTTAGTCCTTCAGCTGATGACATTTTTGCTCTTGAACATTTTAAAGGGGTCTTGTATAGAAAATGTGCCTAATGCAAATGTTTGAGATCTCAATTGCTTGCTTCCATGAGTGCTGATGATTGATCTGAGCAAAATGAAGTCTGACAACTTCAATCATTTCTCAATTATTTATTGGCCGAGGGGTGAGTATTTTTGTTTTCTTTACATTGAAGTTCAACCCGTACTGGATGGATATGGTCTTTGAACTTCCTCAGTAATTATTTTAAGTCCTCTTCACTTCCATCAAGCAAGGTTGTGTCATCCACATATTGCAGGTTGTTAAGATTCTTCCTCTAACCCTAATGCTATATTTTTCATCATATAATCCAGCTTCTTGATATATTGTCTCAACATAGAGACTGAATAAGTATGGTGAAAGAATACAACCCAAGCACACACCGTCTCTAATTTTAAACCATTCAGTGTTCTCTTGTTCTGTTGGAACAACTACCTCTTGGTCTATGTACAGTTCCTCATGAACACAATTAAGTGTTCTGGAATATTCATTATTGGCAATTATTGTGAGTAGGTGAGGGCAAATGTAAATAAAATTATCCTAGGCTGAGTTCTCGAGAGAAGCAAAACTAGCAAAACCTATATATGTATATATAAAGAGAAATTTATATCAAGGAAATGGTTTGCACAATTGTAGAAGTGGGTGAGTCCAAGTCTGGGCCAGATGAACAAAAATCAGCAGGTCAGATAGCAGGTAGGCATTCAGGCAGGTCTGGCAGGTAAGCAAGCAGGCTGCTGACGAATCCCAGGTTTGGCAGGGAATAGAGTAGAACACTAGCTCAATCTGAAGAACCAGAGTTCAGAGGATGAGCCAGATGCAAGATCCAGACACAGCAGAAAGCAAGCAAGCCATGCTTCAGTGTTCAAGATAAACTAGAGCCAGGCCACACCCTCAAGGAAGCTTCCCTTCAATTGATTGACTGCTCATAGTTGACAGTATCATAGAATTGATTATATTTTGTTATATCTTATCACAGGGGATAACTACATCTCAACTGCCAAACCACTGACAATTCTGGCCCAGTCAAGTTGCCACAAAACCTTACCTATCACAAACATTAAAGAGCAAGTAGGAGTTCTGATGGGGTGCTGTAGAATCAGTACTGGACTGCAAACTACAAGGTCAGCAGTTCAAACCCATGAGCAGCTCCTCCGTAACCCCATACAAGGTTGCTCTGAATCAGAACTGACTGGACGGCACTTTAACAACAATAACAACAACAGGAGTTGTCCTTAAGTTTACAACCCAGGGACTGCCTGTATTCTGATCCTAATAATAAATGGAAAAATCTAGAAGTAAAGTGCTCATCCAGTCAGCAAAGTATTTGTTATCATGGCATTGAATATTTTCATAATCAAATTTTGCTCTTCCCCAAATAAATGTTCATTATTCAAGTCTGATATGCAGAGTATGATTAAACTTGCAAGTAAAAGTTCGTACCTCTTCTAAGATCAGCAGTTTCACTGCAATCTGTTTGAATTTCTTTGTTTGTTGTGTGTATGAATAAGCTAAGAAGCCTGGGTAAGAGTTCACCAACAGTCAAAGTCGTGCACAATTCCTTCCATAGGGTAGGAAATGAATGTGATTGACAGAATTTGGTCAAGTGGACAACAGTAGTAGGAACTGTGGCAAAATGGGAAGCATGTGCCCTCTTAAAGGTGACCAGCAACTCTACAACTCAGGATGATTGGTGGCATTCTAGAATGCTGGCCCACTCTATCAGATGTCCTGATTTTTCTGGAGAAATGAAGACTTCAGATTTTTATGGAAAATCTTCCAGATTTTATTGTTAGTCATGCATTTTTAAAAAATGAATATGTTGCCAGCCAAGAAAACAAACAAAAATCGGTGGCATCTGTCCATAGTCCATCAGTTTGTGTCTTCTGATAGAGTCCAGCTCACTCATAATTGTAAGTGAAAAAGAAAACAAAAACCAGAAACGAATGTCTGTGGGAAGAAGGAGGGAGGATCGAATCTGAGAAGATTGGCTAAAATGGCTAGAACAATTTGTATTACTCATGTTGAAATCTCCATGTGTACCCACTTTTCACATAAAGGAGATTCAGTGTGTGGTGCTGTAGGATAAAACACTTACTACAAGTTTGGTTTGAATTGCAAGGTCAGCAGTTTAAACCCATTAGCCACTCCTCAGAAACCCTATTCAGATTGCTATGAGTCAGAACTGACTCGACAGCACTTAACAACGACACTGGATTTTTAAATAAAAGAGATTAGAGGAAGGGAATGGTGGAATTTGATTTGAATGGTGTTACCTGTCTTTCTATGCAGATCAGTGCAGTGTATTTTAGTTGTTTCTTCTCCTTCAGACTCCACATAGGAGACCTTAGGCAGCCATGGGGCTTCTCATATGACCGCCAGTGACTAGTCCCATGTCCATGTTGGATACCATTAAGTTAATGCAATACTCTTTCTCCCACACGAATCTAGTGGCATAGTGGTTTAAGCACTGGGCTGCTGACTGCAGGGTTGGCAGTTCAAACCCACTAGACACGGTGATGGAGCTGTCTGCTTCTGTAAAGATTTACAGTCTTGGAAACCCTAAGGAACAGTTCTGTTTTGTCTTACAGGGTCACCATGAGTCAGAATGACTGGAAGGCATTGGGGGGTTTTCTCCCCCACAGAGACACTGGGTGGAATCAAATTGCCAACCTTTCGATTAGCAGTCAAGTGCTTAGCTGTTGCTCACCATATTAGATTTCACATCCTCACATAGCATCTATTTTCTAGAAGTTCTAGCAAAATCTGCACATGTCTTATCTCTGATTGCATGTCATGTCCCACTAATTCTGCTGTGGCACTGTAGGATAAGCCCAGGACTGAAAATTCGGTTTGAAACGCAAGGTTCATGGCTTAAACTCACCAGTCACTTCTCAGAAATCCTACATTGGGCTGCTATGAGTCGGAACCAACTTGATGACACATAAAAGCAACAGCAATTCCTATTAGTTGACTCAAGTCAATGAGATCATCTCTAAACCACGTGAGGGCTCATTACAAATTTTATAGCTAAGGATGGGCAGTAATCGATTACCAAAAATATTAGGATTTTTTTTTTTTTTTCCAAGAAGAGTAGGAACATTTTGGGTGCTAGGGAGCAACAACAGATGCCATACAGGGTTCATGTTCTGTGCTTACCTTTTCCAGTTGTAGGACTGCCTCATGAATCTAAAGCATTTTTACCTGGAGATCCTACCTTCAATCACACTCAACATCTCTAATATGAAAGTCATCATTTCTCCTTCCTCTCGGCACTTCACACAAGTTTCCACAACCATCTATCTTATTAGTCAAGGTTCTTGGGTGCAAGAAATAATCTAAGCAGAAAAGAAATTTATTTAAACAAATAAGATTTGCTTAATCTTATTTGTTTAAATAAATAAATAAGATTACAGAATTGAACTATCGAGGCAAGACCAAAGAACAAGACAATAAGAATTTAGGACTTAGGTGGAGCCCCAGATGTCATATGGCAAGGACAGTCTGGTCTAGTTGACAGCCCTGGTACCATCACTGTTGTTGGCACTGGATAAAGCTCATTTCTGTATTACCACAGGTTACTGCTTCTGCTGCTACTGTCAAACACCCGGACCATGAATTCACTCTACATTCTTCCTTCTTGTTTGTGTCATCTGTGCCATAAGCTCCAAATTCAAAGTCATAGGGAGGGGAATCCAGCTGGCCAACTATTGGGCACATGTCTATTCGGATGGAGCAGTGGTACCTGGGAAGCTTAGTAGGGGATTCCCCCTAAATAGCAAGGGATTAAATCATGGGCAGTGGGGGGAAAGTGACAAATGCCTTAAATACTGGTGTTTTGTTGGTCCTTATGACAATAAGACCACTACCAGTTTGAAATAATTAGATGCTGCATTCTCATCTGTACAGCTCTCCAAAGACAGAATGAAATAGCCCTACCTCAGATCATCTTTGTCTTGAAAAGAAAAAATTATCTCAAACAAAGGCAAATTTACCACATGGTGGCAATACAAAAGAAATAATCCAAGCATCACAGAATTGGGTGGGGCCCTAAAAATGGATAGCACTTAATAATAATAATAATAAATCTATAGAGAAAAAAGTATGTTCCCAGTTGTAATTTACTGCTAGATGTTTTCTTTCTTCTATCACATGTGTTTGTAAATAACTAGCATCTATAGAGTTGATTCCAACGCATGGTGATCCCACATATCAGAATATGGTTTTCAATGACTGATTTTTGGAAGTAGATCACCCAGCTCTCCTTCCAGGCACCTCTGGGACAGCACAAACCCCCCACTCCCCGCTGTTAGCAGCTGAGCACATTAACTGCACTGACCAGAGACTTCATGTTTGTAAATACCAAGGTGCGAAAGGGCAGAACGTAACAGTCTGATTCCGGATGCCACAGGGCCAGACCCACTGCAGACGCCGTGTGAACAGTGTACGGAGTTATGAATACCCTCCCCAGTAAGTCAGGGGGAACATTTTTACTAAGACTTGCTGCTCTTATGGTAGTCCGCTGTCTTCATTTTCTGTTTATTGCTTTTCAGTCACAGTGCTTTTCTTTTTTCTCGTAATTCTCAAACTTGAGGGTTCAGGAATCTCCTGGAAGGTTTGTTGAAACAGAGATTGCTGGCCCCAACCTTATTCTGTCTCAGTAGCTTGGGGTGAGGTTGCATTTCTAATAGGATATTCACTAGACTCTGAACCTCAAGTTTGGCAGTTCAAACCTACCAGCTGTTCTGTAGGAGAAGGAGAAGGCTTTTGGCCCTGGAAAAGACTTTCATCCTTAGAAATCCACACAGGGTCTCTAGGAATCAGAGCTGACTCAACAGCACTTAAAAACAAGTTTCCAAGTGATGTTGATGGCTCAGAAATCTGCTTTGTGAGCCATTGCTTTATACCACCCCTAAGTATATTCTTCTTTTGTCTCATGTAAGAAAGGCCTGCTATGAGGACTTGGCAGTTCAGGCACATTCTCATTATAATACAGTTTGTCCTATATTCGATTTATTTGCATGATGGATAGGTTATTTCTTTTCTTTTCAGAAAACCTTGTCACTGTGTGTGAAAAGATTAATTTATAAATGCTGTCAACAAGAAAATAACTTTTCCAGGGAACAAAAAATAAACACTTTTAATGATGCTTTCCATCCTTAGACTTTTCCTCTTATATTGACCACAAGTATATTTGTATTCATTTTCTTCAACTTTTTTTTAGTTCTTCCTATAACTGAGTCTTTAATACTGTTGGTTTTTTTTTTTTTTTTAAACTCTTCAGAATGTCCAAAAATATTCATAATTTGCTCAGGTAATCTACTCTATCTAACTGAGTATTTCAATGATTTTCTATACCATAAATGACTATTTATTAGTCCACTTATTTGCCCTTGTGAAGCACAACTCAAATCTATAAAAATGAAAAGGTACAAAACCCAAAAAGAAGGACCTACCACATATCAAATAAAAGACAAGTCAAGGTGAGTAACATCTGGGACCTTAAAAGCTTGCAAGTGGCCATCTAAAATACAACTATTTGTCTCTTCTCTCTGGAGCAATGATATAGAAGGAAACCAGACTCAAAGAAGGAATTGCTCTCCAAGAAGAACTCAGTCTAAAACCCACATGAACACAGTTCAATCTATCCTAAGACTAGAAGAACTAGATAGTACCTGGTTACTACTACCAACCATTCTAACCAAGGAGACAATAGATGCTCCCTGATAGAATAGGACAAAAACAGAACAAAACTCAGAATCTTAAAAGGTCAGCCTTGCTGGACCAATAGAGAGCAGAAGGCCCTGTAGGAATGTTGCCTTTAGATACCCTTTTAACTTAGGAGGGAAATGAGTCCTTGAGGTCACCTTTCAGTTGAATCTCAGATTAGCCCATAAATTAAACTGTACTCTTATTTAAAAAAAAAAAAAAAGACTATATGAGACCAAATGGGTAACATTTACTTTAAAGCAAAGATGACAAGGTGGGATACTGATTAACGGAAATGAAACAACTAGAATAGAAATAATGAGAATGTTGACACACTGTGAAAAATGTAACCAATGTCAATGAATAATGTGCACAGAAATTATTAAGTAGGAACCAATTTTCTGTGTAACCTTTCACCAAAAACACAGTAAAATATTATTAAAAAAAAAAAAACAGATAGGCAAAGTAATGTAGTATATAATTGTATTTTAAGTCCAACAAGTTTTTGTTTGTCTGTTTTGTAAAAGCAACTTCTAAAAGTGAAAGTATACTTCTTTTGGTCAAAATTGAAAAATGACAAACTCCTAAACTGACCAGTAATGACAATAAAGGCTGTGGTCATTAGTAGACCAAATTCATGGCTGGGGGAATAGTATTTGTATGAATATATTCAAATAACCTTTACCTCAATCCTCTTACACTGATTCCTGAAAGCGTGATGATATGTTTCGTAATCATCTGGTCCGTCTGCATGTCATTAAAATTCCCTTTTCTTAGAAATGAATGCCCTCTATGTAAGAATTTCCTTCTCCGTTCTAAGGGCCTAGTCTCTGGAGACCTCACCGCAGAGTCCACAATACACCCATTTCCTACTTCAATTTTCTGTCTAATTAACTACTGTTATATCTCAATTTTCTAAATGATTCTTTTTCTTCTTTCTTTTTCATTTTGTGTTGAGGATGAAGAAAACAAAATGTTTAAAGTCAGAAAACATCTTAAAGTGCATTATGATTATAGCTTATAGGCATCAACCATTTCTTTTGATTCTGTTTTTAATTTAAATTGCTTGTATTTATATGTTGAATTTCACTACCTGGCCTCCTCAGCACCAAACCAAAATATGATTTCATGTATTTGAGACTTGTATAAAGTCCATGCTGTTGAGAGTCGTCCAATATTTAAGAATATTATAATGTATGTGGTATTTTGACAAATCAACACCTTTTTTTTTTTTAAATTAAATCAGATTTTGCTCACTTTAGCAGGCAAATTGAGTAATTAACCTTTCATCTACCAGTTCTACCATGAACAAATGACTTGTTTCTGGTTTCAGCCACTGGTGTCTTCCACCAAGAGCACATTTTGCAAAATGTTATCTAATTGTACACAGAGTAGGTGTGGCATCAGAAGACCTTAACATTAATTATCTTAAAATTAGGCAGGCCTCTTTATGTCTCAGAAAATTGTTGTTATCTTTAAAATACTTGTGCCAATCGATTTCACTAGGTTGTTATTAAGAGTGTATATAATAATAGATACAAAGGATAAACATGATAATGATACAAATGCAATTTTTTAATTGTGAAGTTTTAAAAAGCAATTATGACACTTTGATGACAAAGGTGCCACTGACCCAAGCCATGGTATTTTCATTCTCCTCATATGCACTGAAT
>NW_006408550.1:18006488-18039022 GCF_000296735.1 Chrysochloris asiatica
CAGCCCGATTCGTAACCACTACGCTACCAGAGCTCCATAACAACAACATTAGAGATACTGATTAATTTAAAATTATTCCTGTTCAATCTTATTTTAGGCTTCAGTTAAATATATGTTCTATCACTACCGTCTATCAGAGGAAAAGCTGCCATTTTTCTTCTGTTATAAACTAAAATATGTAACAAAGTTGCATGAATCTGTATGGTTAAAAACTTATAACGGTGTTTCCTCGACCAGTTTCAAAGGGATATTTGTCATTGAGTTTAAAAAGAAGTTATTTTGGTTCCTTTTATCTTTAGCATAATTTCATGTCTTTTATTCCTTAAGTTAAGAACCATGTTCCAATAGAAAATACGCAATAGGGTCTGACATTTTCCTAGATGCTGTGAAAAGTAAATGTAGAAGAAAGATCTTGTAATGTACAAATTCCTAAGTGTTAACAGATAGATCATGAAAATCAGCAACAACTGTTGTGCTGAGAACCCTGATGTACAAGTAGAGGGCAGATAATTCCACAGAGATGAAAAGAGTTCGTCGGGTGTTTGAGCTGTGGCCACATTTGACTTTCATGTCCTTTCGGGACACAACACACTTTGTGGAAGAAGAAAGTTAATGCAGCTGCCTTCACTAATCAGTCAGTATAACCCAGCCCCTCAGGGAGGAAGGCAAAAGGCAGCTACACTCTGAAACCCACCAACCTTGCAGATTAACAGTGAATGCTGGTAAAGCTACTCTTTAAATCTGTCTAACCCATCAGGCTCAGAAATGTAATTTAGATGATTATCTCTGTGCCCATTAAACCTTGTGACCCATGGAGGTCTGTTTGAAGTCAGCCTACTTACACTTGCTAATAGGAAAAAAGGAGGGATTAACTCCGAGGTCATGAAATCAGAGTGCAGCCAAAATGATGGCAAAGAAGCAGAGGAAGCCTTCCTTCTGCCCCTCTAGGAGGAAGGAAGAGCCCTAAGAATAAGGGGTTGTCAACAAAATTCATTTCTTTATGGGGAAAGGAGTTCTTTGGAATGCAACCAAGGTTGGTTTCTTCACCCTCCACTGGTTTTGGTCTCTTTTGTTTGATTTATATGTATCATATTCTTGCAAGGTGAGAACTCGTGTTTAAGATCATGAGATTATTAGAAGGGATCATAGCATAAACTTTATTTGAGAAACTCAATGAAGATAATGGGCCCATTGTTTGTATCTCATAACAGTTTGAAGCAGATGTATTTAATATATTTGAGAACTGACATAAAGGTTAAATCATTTCTTATGCATCGATTTTGAACCCACTAGTTTTAGTCCAGGAGTCCTGGTGTGGCGCTGTGGGTTAATGCACTGAACTGCACAGTCGGTTTGAACTGCAAGGTTGGTGCTTCAAACTCACCAGTCGTTCCTTGGAAATCCTCTAGAGGGTCGCTGTGGGTCGAAACTGACTCGGCAGCACTTAACAACAACAGTTTTAGACCCTCTTCCCCTTAAGCTTCCAGGAGCTGAGCTTGAAGTCCTTGGTTGGCTCAGCTTCTCTATGTATAAGGAGCATTTCCTTGCTGGCATACTTTCAAAGTACTATAATACTAGGAGTAATTATTACTGGTCAGAGCTTGAATATGCTGAGAGAGTAGCTGAATTACTCAAAATAAAGCTACTTATCAGCTTATTTCTTTATCCACTGGGTAGTCAAACTTACTCTTTCTTTAAAACAAAACAAAACATGGCATCTTTTTAAATTTTTACAATTTATAAAATGTTAGTGAAAACATCATTAATATTTCTCCCCTGTCCATATCAGCTCAAAGCGCTGGACCGCAGTACCAGTTTGAACCACAAGGGCTCCTTGTCAACCCTATACTGGGTCTCTATGAGTTGCAACCAGCCCAATGACAACAACAACAACAACAATGCCTAGGACATTGACCTTTATGCATTCTATTTAATTTTTGACAACTTCCAATTCCTAGATTCATACTTCAGACATTCCATGTTCAGATTATTCTTGAATTTTGAACTGTGCCCCATCAGCAAATGAAGATCCCGAAAGCTTTGCTCCATCCATGTCTTTATGACCAACTGTACTTTGAGGAGACAGCTCTTCTCTAGTTGTATTTTGAGAGCCTTCCAACCTGAAGGACTCATTTTCCAGCATCATATTAGAAAATGTTCTCCTGTTATTCATAAGGTTCTCAGTGGCTAACTTCTCAGATACGATCCAGCTGTCTCTTTTTTCAACTCTGTCTTAGTCTGGAATCTCTGCCACAATCTGTCCACCATGGATGACCCTGCTGGTATTTAAAATACCAGTGGCATACCTTCCGACATCACAGAAACACACAAGTTACCACAGTACCACAAACTGACAGATGAGTGGTGGCAAAGTTAATGAGATATTCAAAAGCACTGGATGTATCGTCAGAAAATCGGCATTCCAAATTTCTTCTGTGATTGTAAGCAGATAACTTTTAAAAAGTACCTCTCTGTGCTCTGGTTTCATCATTTATATGCTTGATTGTATATACTATATACTACCTGAACTTCAGAGTCCTGATATGGAGCCATAGGATAAGTTCTAGACTGTTAACTGCAACATCAGCAGTTCAAACCCACTAGCTACTCCTAGGAAGTCCTATACAGGATCGCTACGAGTCGGAACTGCCTCTATGGCACTTAACAACAACAAACAGTATCAAAATTAAAATGCATTAAGTATAAAAATCCACACCTATTTAGTTAAATTGATGTTTAAAATAAAGAAAACCAAACATGTAACTCTCTCGTAGCATTCCAGCATGGCAGAGGGTTTCCACAGTTGTAAATATCTTTACAGAAGCAGATTGCTATGTCTTCCTCCCTTAGAGTGAGTACTCATGGGTTTGGGTTAGCAGATGAGCACATAATCGTTGTGCCACCAAGGACCCTTAAATTGATTTCAAATGGACAATAATATATTTTCAACTACCTCCAAGACCCTGGAATTTGGGATCAGAAGGCATAGGTTAAAGGTGCTTTCTCTTTTTAAAATCTATTTATTTATAACCTGCTTTATAAAAGGTGACTTTGAGGTAGCTTATCAAGAAAGCCATATGAAATATATTTATTACAAAATAGAGCCTTGGAGAGGGACAGGTTAAATAACTTGTCAAGATCAAACAGCTAGCACTGCACAGGCCTCATCCCTGGGTACACCCAACTACCTCTATTCCCTGAGAGAGTAATTAGATTAACCGCAGAAAGGTAGAACTGATGAGCAGAAATCACCATTTTACAAGTTGAACATTTGGAGAGGCAATTAGAGAATTACAAATAACTCGTTATTTCCTATACATCAAAGACAGTGGGTGGGAATGCTTAATTCACAATGTTAGGCATGTTTTAAAAGCCCAGAATATGTTTCTTTTATCTCATAGTTAAAATGCTATGTTTTTGTCTTTCTTCCAATTAATTTTTTCTTTATTTTGAGTTGGACCTGACTAGAGATGTTTTTCTTCCTTTCCCTGATATAGTTAATAAGTCTTATGTAAAACTTAAAGATTACAGAAAGCTGCTTTCTTGTTAAAAAGTATAGTGATACCAATAAAATATGGGATGTAACCTTACAAAATACTTATTTGTATGCTTGCCTTTTTAAAACATAAGGAAGATTTCATATAAATTTAGACAGATAGATGGATGAATGGATACATTCAGGGCTTTACTGTTACATGTCTCTCTGCTCAAAATCAGGTCCCAATGGGATATAAACTATGCTAGCCTGGAATGGTGGAGGTGGTTGTGTGCTGTTGAGTCAGTTCCAACTCATAGCAACCCTGTATAGGGTTTCAGTGACTGTAAACCTTTATGGGAGCAGAAAACCTTGTCTTTCTCCCACCAAGTGACTGGTAGATTCAAACTGCTGACCTTGCAGTTAGCAGCCCAACTCATAACCCACTATGCTACCAGGACTCCTATTAACCTGGAATAAGTGTATTTAATTGGTTACTCAGTGTAAAGGATACATCCAACTGACTCAGCCTCTGAGGCTCAGAACAATTCAGTCTTATTTAGCATTGATGGACTTAAAAATCTCTAATGATTGATAGCTTCAAAAAACAAACAGAAAGAATATGGGTCTCTATTGCGAATACAAGTGCCCTATTACTATCCTCTTGAGTGTATAAGCACATATTTTGAATTTCCAACTAGACACTAAAATCCTTAAAGGCAGAGGCCAATTTTGTTAATGGGATAAGAGGGGTTTCATATCTTCCCTTATCATTTATAGCTATGACTTGCTGTTCATCAAAAGTATTTGAAACTACTTGCTCACAAAGTAATATCCACGTTTATTTCTCAAACAAGCCAACCTTTATAAAGTTGCCACTACAGGTTTGCTATTGAGATTGGCATGAGGATACAGAGGTGAATCTAACAGGGCTCCTGCCATGAAGCTACTCACAGTCTAACACAAAGCTCAATTTATAAATGAAAAGTTACAGACTAGGATGATGAACCCCTTAGAGAGAGGCTAAGGAGAATGTACTATTATATCTCCTTGTGTGTGATTAGGCAAAGCTAAGTAGAGAAACTGATATCCTCACTGGGCAGTGTGACCCTGATATGTAGTAAAGAATGGAATTCTTTTACCAATGAAGTTCAAGTTGAATCCTTATCACTGTAATAGTAATAATGATTGTGTGCCATTGAGTCAATTCTGATTTATAGCGACCCTGTACAGGATTTCCAAGGAGAAACTGGTGGGTTTGAACTGCCGACTTTGAGATTTGAAGTCCAGTGTTTATCCTAAACTTACAGAGTACTTCTGTGCTTGACACTTCTCTGTTTTATATGTTGATAGTTGCCCAACAGCCCTATGATATAAAGACTATATATCACACCCCATTTTAGAGATGAAGACACTGAGGTACACAGAAGTTAAAGATCCAACTCAACTTAAGTAGCTGGGTCTCAGATGCAGGGAGTTTAGTTCCAGAGTCTTATGTTCTCAACCACTTCCCTGTGCTTTTGTAGCCCAAAGATATCAAAGCAAGTTGTTACTGAAATATCATTTTGTTTCTTAGACTAAAATATTTCTAGAAAGTTCCAAAGTTGAAGGTGAATTACCTTTAAAATAAAGGCCTAATTTTTAAGTTTAAATAAATGTTGAATCTACCGTAAAAAAGAGTGCTGGAAGAAGGCTGGGACCAAGAAGCGAGAAAGAAAGTGGAAAGCAGGCTTTGGTGTCTGGATTTCTCAAGCAAGGCAACTAGATCAAGAGATGTGCTTCCTCTTCTGTCAGAGAAATGGCAGCAAAGGGGCCCAGGAAGCAGAATTGGACTTACACAAGTCAGTCAAGAATGAAGAATAATTGTAATTTAGGAAGACAGACAGGTATGAAGCACTTAAGGAATTAGTCAAATGCAGGTAGAAACTGGCCAACAGGATAGGGTTGCAATCATAATTGGAGGGTTTCATGGCTAATTAAAAGCAAAATATTTTAAAAACCTGAGAAGTAACTTGTATTCTTCAGTTAGGTTCTTAAAAAATCCACAAAAAACAATGGGAAAGGGTGGGATTTCTATGAATATCTCATAGAGTTGTCACATTTATGAAGTCCTGGCGTGGTGCTGTAGGATAAGCATTGGACTACCAGCCGCTCCGTGGAAACCCTATACAGGGCCACTATCAGTTGGAACTGACTTGATGGCACCAAACAACAACAACAACATCACATTTATAAAAGCCAAAATGATCATTTGCTCACTGTGTCTTTGGTTCGATGTTTTATTTATTTTTTAAAGAAGTGTTTTACAGCTATCAACAGCTTTCCTTGGAAATATTATATTGGCGAAATTACCAAACAAAGTTCACATTTGGAATATTACATTTAGTTTTGATTTGTTCATTACTAAAACCATATAAACCAATTGGATGGAGTTCAGAGAAAAACAAGAAAAAACCCATGAGGAGAGTGAAAGCATTGATTTATTAGCCAAGATGAAAAGAACCAAATATGTTATGTCCAAAAGGAGGGGGAGGGGTATGACAACAGTCCATGGATATTTGAAAGGTGCAGATGGGTTTGGGAGGGAGATGACTACTTGAACTGGAAAACAGAACAGGGATAAGACCTCGTCAAACATAAATTTGACTTAGTGAGAACAAATCTCTAATTTATGCATTTAAAAAAGAACCGAGTCACTCTAAGGTAACTTATTGTACACTATCTCTGCAGGAGCCAAGGGAATCAGAAATTAAAAACCAATTATAATAAACAACAACACTTAATTTATATATTATTTCTGTCACAGGCATTTGTAAAAAATGCTGTAAATAAAGCATCTATGATGATATGACCAGAAGTGCTCCAAAGAGCAGAAAGAGTGACGCTTTTCAGCTAAATTTGTCCTGTTTTGACAACAGCTACTTAATTGTTGTTGTAAACTGCCATAGAGTTGGCCCCCAACTCATAGCAAAAGCACAATGGTTTCTGAGAGCCAGTGGCAAATTGCCCAACAAGGCACACACATACGCATATTTACTAAGCTGTAGTGAACAGTTTCATGTGGGTTTTACCACAGATGTGTGCAGTTGTTCACTACAGATTAGTAAGTAAACACAAGATCCTGTACTTACTTTGCTTACCAAGTACTCTATTCTGTCAGGTATTGTAATTTGAAAAGAGGCTTTGATTTTGTAGGAAGATGAGAAACAAATGCCAGCTATAACAAGGAGAAGAATCTTGGATGTGGTTAAAAAACCAAAGAAAAAAGAGGTGAAACTGTTCATTAGAAATTAGTAAACACAAGTTAGCTTGGCCTTACTTTGCTTATTGGGTAATCTACAGAGAGCTGAGAGGGAACAAGGAATTGCTTGATTAGGAAGATCCACTTGAAACGCATCAGAAAATGGGGCATAATCATGAAAAAAAAGTCATGTAGGCTGTTGGGCAAATGAGTGCCGTAAATTGCAGCCTGAACTCCAGGGACAGTAGAAAGAAGTGGACTGGGAAAAAGCTAAGACAAACTAAGAATGCAAATTGTGACATGTGACAGAGGGGTCTAAATTTAGATAGTTAGGAGTGGTGTTGGCCCTGAAAAATATGCAGAGAAAGCAAGAAGAGAGTGCTTTGCAGAGAGTCATATAGCAGAGACATCAGGCAACAAAACAGAAATTTGAAATATGGAAACTAGATTGGGGATGGGGTAGCATCAACATGAAAGTGATAACTCAGTCTGTGAAGTAAGATGGGATTATCTAAGAAAGATAGTGGGAAAAGAGGTCCAAGGAGAGACTCTTGAGAGATCTCTATGTATGGAGGGCAGGAGAGAGGGAAGCCAACCAATGCAACAGAAAAACACGGTCAGATAAGGCTTGAGAACCAAACTGTACCATGTTTTGGGAACCAGAAGTGAAAGATGTTTTTAAAAGAAGTGACATTAGAGTTCACTGCTGCAGAAAAGTGGGGCAGAGAAAGGTTACAAACCAACCAGTTAGCCTAATCTGTGAGGAAGTTAGGGATTTTAGGATGAACTACTTCTCTGGAATGATGAGGGCAGAAACCAGGTTGGAATAAGTAAGAAAGAAGTGAGCCAAGAAGAATTAATATATGTTTATGTACATATGTAGTATGTATAAAGTTACATATATATATATATATATATATATATTTGTGTTGTTTTTGTTTAGTGCCATTGAGTCGGTTCTGATTCATAGCAACCCTGTGTAAGTTTTCTGAGAAGCGACTGGTGGATTTGAACCATCCACCTTGCAGTTCAAACTGACCTTGCTATCCAGTGGTTATCCTCCAGTGCCATACCACGACTCCATATATGTGTGTGTGTCTGTGTGAATATATTTATAACTCTTTGAAGCCTTTTCATTTGTATATATAAGGATGAGTCAAAAATTATCCACACTCTGGTTATATTAAAACACCTGTCCACACCCACGGCTGATGACAACATTGAAATGATTCTGTTGAATAGACAAGTGACAGCGGATTATTTGGCAAATCATTTGCAAATCAGCCATGGCTCAAACTCTGAAAAAATCCATGACAGGCTTGGGTTTCGACAAGTATGTGCGAGATGGGTATCAAAACAACTCACGGAAAAGTATAAACAGAAGTGTTTGAACATCTACAAACAAAATTTGGACTGATACTAGAAAGAAGGTAAAAGTTTCTTTTTAAAAAAATTGCTACTAGTGATGAGACATGGATTCCTCACTATGAGCCTGACTTTAAGCAGCAGAGTTTGGAATGGAAACATCCTCAATGTTTCCTCAAAGTCAGCCAAGAAAAAGTTCAAAAGTCAACCACAGCTGGAAAATTGATGATTATATTTTTCTGGGATTCCCAAGGACCAAGATTGGAACACTATCAGAAAATGTTCAACATTCAATGGTGTTCATTACAGTGAGATGCTCACTGAACAGCTGAAGCCTGAACTTTGGATTAAACATAGAGAACTGCTATCCATGTGCACTAGGATCTTGTATGACAGTTCACATCCGCACACCTCTGCCCACACTGTTGACACTTTGCAAAAACTTTGTTTTAAGGTGTTAAAGCATCCTCCCTATAGTCCTGATATTGCTCCATTGAACTTTCACCTGTCTGGCCCCCTGAACGCAGCCTTTTGAGGACAAAGATTCACCTCTGATGAAGAAGTGAAGACAGCAGTGCTTTCCTGGCTCATAGCTCAGTCTAAAACATTTCTTAAAATAAGGAAGATGAAAGCCTGTTGACAGATGAACAAAGTGTATTGAAAAGGTATTTGTCTTTCCTAAAAGTTGATTAAAATAAATTTTACAGTCAGAGAACAGACAATTTTTGACTCATCTTTTATATGTGTGACACTGTAGAATTAGAATCAGCATTGGACTGCAAACCACAAGGCAAGCAGTTCAAACTCACTAGCTGCTCCTCAAAAACCCTATGCAATTTTCCTATGTGTAAGAACCCCTCAATGGCACTTAACAACATATATATATATATATATATATATTATATGATGGTGGTGTGTCGTGGAGTTGGTTCCAACTCATAGCAACCCTGTACAGGAGCAGAACGCCTCATCTTTTTCTTGAGGAGCAGCTGGTAGTTTTGAACTGCTGACCCTGAGGTTAGTAGCCCAAGTATTAACCACTATGCTACCAGAGCTCCTTATATCTAGGGAGAGAGAATCCTGGTGTGGTGCTGCAGGATAGTACCCTAGACCACAAGGTCAGTTTGAATCACAAGATTGGTGGTTCAAATCCACCAGCCTTTCCTCAGAAACCCTATACAGGGACACTATGGGTCGGAAGCTAATCAACGGCGTTTAACAACAACACTATATATATGTTTATGAAAAATGGAATTAAAATATAATGGAATTTTTCCATGAACGTTTTGAAGCCTTATATGTATAAAACCAAAACAGAAGAACACACTCAGCATTTGTCAAGCTGAAAGAGCTGAAGAAAAATTCAAGTCTTCAGCTTGCAACAGTGAAGGACTCTATAGGCAAAATACTGAATGATGCAGAAAGTATCAAAAGAAAATGGAAGGAATAGAGTCACTGCACCAAAAAGAAATGTTCAACCATTGCAAGAGGTAGCATATGGTCAACAACCAACGATACTAAAGAGAAGTCCAAGCTTCACTGAAGGCATTGACAAGACACAAGGAATTGGTAGAATACAAATGAAATCTTTCAACAAACTGATACAGTGTTGGAGGCACTCACTCATCTATGCCAAGAAATTTGGCTAGCTGACTGGGAGAGATTCATATTTGTGCCCATTTCTGAGAGGTGACCTAATCACTAATATCCCATGCAAGTAAATTTTTTCTGAAGATAAGTTAAAAAGAGCTACAAAAGCACATCAACAGGGAACTGTGAGAAATTCAAACTAGATTCAGAAGAGGACATGGAACTCTAGAGAGGAATATCTCTAGTGACGTCAGTTAATCTTTGCTGAAAGCAGAGAATACCAGAAGGATATCTGCCTTTACTTACTATTCAGAGGCTTTCAATTGTGTGGATCATGACAAAATACGGATAATATTATAAAGAATGGGTATTCCAGAACACTTAATTCTACTCGTGAGGAACCTGTACATAAACCAACAGGCAGTGATTAGAACAGAACAAGGGGATACTGAATGGTTTAAAATCAGGAAAGGTGTGTGCCAGGACTGTGTTCTTTCACCAAATTTAATTCAGCCTATAGCTGAGCAAATAATCCATGAAGCTGGATTATATGAAGAAGAATTCAACATCAGATATTGGAGGAAGACTTATTAACAACCTACAATATGCAAATAATAACAACCTTGCTGCCTGCAAGTGAAGAGGATTTTAAATACTTACTGATGAAGATCAAAGAGTATTTATGGATTACATCTTAATGTAAAGAAAACAAAAATCCTGGACCAATAAATAACAACATGATAAATGGAGAAAAGTGGTCCAAGGCTTCATTTTGCTAGGATCTTCAATCAACACTCATGAAAGCAGTAGTCAAGAGATCAAACAACATATTGCATTAGGCAAATCTGCTCCACCAGACCTCTTTAAAGTGTTCAAGAACAAAGATATCAGTTTGAGGACTAAGGTGTGCCTGACCCAAGCCATGGTATTTTCAGTAGCCTTATATGCATGGGTAAATTAGACAATGAATGAGGAAGACCATAGAAGAATTGATGCATTTAAGTTATGGTGTTAGAGAAGAATATTGAAAGCACCATGGACTCCCAAAAGAACAAACAGATTTGTGTTGCAAGAAGCACAGCCAGAATGCTGTTTACAAGCCAGGATGGCGGGACTTTGTCTCTCATACTTCGGACATGTTATCAGGAGAACTAGTCCATGAAAAAGGACATCATGCTTGGTAAAGTGAAAGGTCACCCAAAAACAAGGAAGATACCCCCCCCCCAATGAAATGGACTGATACAGTGGCAACAGCAATGGGCTCAGACTTAACAACAATTGTGAGAATGGTGCAGTACTGGGCAGTGTTTCATTCTGGTATGCATAGGGTCACTATAAGTTGCAGCCAACTCGACAGCACCTAAGAACAACATATTTGCTTTTAGGTGCTCTCAATTGCAAGAGGAAGACCCCCAGCAAGATGGATTGGCACAATGGCAGCATCAATGGGCTCAAACGTAGCAAAAATTGTGTTTGGCCCAGGATCAGGCAGTGTTTCTTTCTCTTGTGCATAGGGTCACTATGAGTCGGTACCAACTCGATGGCACCTAACAACAACTTCAACAACAATGGATTCTTGTCTTCAAAGCCTTCTGAGGAATTTAACGAAGTTCCCAATGTGCCTCAAGTTTATTCAGCAGTTTCTCCTAGTGAGAACAAGCCCAGGATTGGCCAGACCTGATTTGGAAGAGATGGCTGTGCAGGCTCTTTCTGCTGTCTCCTCCCCTCTTTGATTCTGGGCCCAGCTGCAGGAACCTAGAGGAGCAGGACCTTCCCTGGGGGTGTCTACTCATACAGGTCTCACCTCTGGTCATTAGAGAGGAAATGTGTAGAAAGATAAAAAGAAAAGAAACAAAAAGTAAAATAATAAGGGTGCTCATACCTTTGTCTCTGTAAATCGCTGGCAGGTTTCTGCAATGGAAGTGCTCTCTCTTTTTTCTTTTCTTTTTTCTTTTCTACCTTTTAATAAAAAAAGAAACCAAAATCAGAGAAGGGATTAGCCCTTAGGCCAATATCTGGGAGTGCTCTCTTGTCCCTCTTTTTCCACCCACTCCCTTTCAAAATGGCTGCGGTGGGACACACTGGCCACCCCAAATCAAAAGTCACATCCTTTTGTGCTTCTGATCCAAATCTTTCTTCTGGTAAACACTTGATCACTTATGTATCGCTTATCTGAAACTCAGTACTGAGACCATCCTCTGAATTTGTTTCATCCAGTTATCCATGTTTTTGACGAAGATGATCTGCACAGCTTTTCTGCCTAGTTCACCATCAAGCTGCCAATCTTTTCAGTATATTTTAATCAAATTCACAAACTTTTTGAAACCCCCTAGTGTGAGTATGTGTGTGTGTGTGTGTGTGTACCCTATTAAAGAAGTTTGACAGTGAATGGAAAGAAAGGATAAGTTTGAGTGAGGTCAAGCAAAGTTATGTCAGAAAGAATCTAAGTTAATGTAGCCCTTTATGTTTTCATTTTAATGTATGTTGTTGTTGTTATTATGTGCCGTGGAGTTGGTTCCGACTCATAGCGACCCTGTACAGAGTTTCCGAGGTTGTAAATCTTTACAGGAGCAGAAAGCATCATCTTTCTCCTGCAAACAGTTGGTCATTTGGCACTGATGACCCTGAGGTTATCAGCCCGATTCGTAACCGCTACACTACCAGAGCTCCTTAGTTTTAATGTATATAAGTCATAAATTTAAAGGATATAGAAGATTATTATCTGAAGACTATTTAATGTCCTAGATATTTCTGAAGTATAATCACAATAGTGTCCAGAATGGGATGTTTCTGGTGCCCACTTCTAAACAGTACCAGAACACATTTGTTTTGATATACCTATTTTTAAAGTTTTTATGGCGCTGTAGGAAAATGCACTGGACTCCAAGGTTGGTTTGAACCATAAAGTCCATGGTTCAAACTCACCAGCCACTCCTCAGAAACCTTATATGGGATAGCTATGAGTCAACCAACTTGATGGTCCTTAACAACAACAATATCTTTGAGACTTATAAACTTTATTCTAAAAATCACTGGGTTTGCTTTATTTTCTTATTTGATTTTCTAGTATGTACATAAAGTTAAGCATGGTCAAATATTAGTGATTTGCTTGGTGAATACTAGCTCAAATGCAATAGTTTTGAAGCTTAGAGGAGCAGTATGTAGTTACCTTTGGAATCACTGTGTATTAAAGATCTTATCCCCGGTTCAATGTGGTAAGGAAGGCAGCGCATTAAGTTAGTATAATAAGTCAAATAAACTGTATTACTGGTAATTGGATTGGTTTCTGTTGCATTAGACTATGTGTAATGTTTTTAGTTGTTGACAGTGTCCTGCTAATTTCTTGTTGTTTGTGAAAGAAGGAAAGAGAAGCAAACAATGATCGAACTGTGATCTATGAGGGAGATCGGAATCAATCACCGCAAACTTGTAATACAACTTTGCAGTGTCTTGCTGTGTATCGTATGACTTTTGTCAAATTCACATTGCTCTGCTGTCCTCTCAGTTAATGAGGTTTCTTGGCTATCCAAAAATTTGGTATAATATGTTGGTTGTGCAGTAGATTAAGTGTTAAGCTACTGACCACAAGGTCTGTGGTTCAAACTCACAAGTTGCTCTGATGCACTATAGGGTTTACAGTCTCAGAAATCCACTAAATAATTCTACTATGTTCTACAGGGTCACTCTGAATAGGACTCAGCTTGATGGCGGTGGGTGGTAGAGGTGGAGGAATGTCAGACGTGGCCATGTCTTGTTTTCTTCTTTGTGCATTTCCAACAGTATGGACCCCATTACATTCATGCAAACTGCATGAGACAAATGTGATGATTTTCAAACTATTATGTTTTCACAAGAGTGATTATTATACTGCAAGAGACAGTTCTTTTAATTAATGATCTCTTTTACACTTTTTGTTTAAAGTCAATACATGAAAGATCCCCAGCTTGCTTTATGTACCCAAATTCCTATTGCCATTAAGTTGATTCTAATTCATAGGTTTCCAAGGCTACAAATCTTTGCTGAAGCAAATCTCCACATTTTTCTCCCACGGAATGGCTGGTGGATTTGACCTTTTGATTCGCAGCCAAATACTTTAACCACTAAACTACCAGGGTTCCTTGTTTGATATCGTTACGGTTTTGTGGAGTCGGTTCCGACCCATGGTGACCCTGTCCAGGGTTTCCCAGGCTGTAAATCTTTATGGGAGCAGAACGCCTCATCTTTCTACTGTGGGGAAGCTGGTAGTTTTGAACTGCTGACCTTGGGGTTAGCAGCCCTATTCATAACCACTACACTACCAGAGTACCTTACTTGAGGTATACTTTCTCTGGAAAAAATATCAACATTGTAATGGAAATATACTTCTAATATGCCAGCAAATTTGATTTATTATCAAGAATTCCCAGACTCTTAATTTGGTTTTCTCCTTTATCCATGCATTTACAAAGATACACTTTTTTTTTTTTTTTCCTTTTCATCCAGAATACATCTGTTTGGTCTACTTCCTATCAATTTATTAAAATACCAGATTATTTTAATAATTAACACTTTAATTCATAGTTTGAATTCACCATTCATTTAATTTTTATATTTTTCAAAAACATCTATTAAAAAAGGTTAGACTTTAATATAGTCCAATGCAGCAAAGTAAGCAGTCCTTAGGTGAGAACAGAGCTTAATATTCATGTTAGCATTTTTAGGCTAGTAGGGTAATAATATCCTAGAGAAAATCTTTCCTTTTATAGAACAGCATCAAATTAATGACCCAAACCAAAGCCACTGTCATTAAGTCTATTAGACCCGTAGCAACTCTACAGGACACAGCAGAACTTCCCCAGGAGACTTCCAAAGTTGTACATATCTTTATGTGTTGCTGGTGGGTTTGAACCACTGATCCTTTGTGTAGAAGTCAAGAGCTTTAACCAGTGCACCACCACCAAACCAAAAGCAAACCTATTGCCACTGAGTCAATTTGGACTCACAGTGACCTTGTTTAAGATTTCCAAGAGTATAAATCTTTATAGGAACAGAAAACCTCATATTTCTCCCATGGAACAGCTGCCGACTTCGGGATTAGTAGTTCAGGACTTAGTTTACAACTTCACTAGGGCTCCTCCTTGATGTTCATGATAAAAACCTTAGAATTCTGTGATATATTGTCTATATGCTTTTATTCTCCAAAGTTTCTACTGCCCTGCCATCACAATAGCACATACTTTCTGTCCTATTTAAACACTATTATGTTGTTCTTGGATTCACTGGTGTGGTGCTGCTGGATAATGCACTGGACTGCAAGGTCAGTTTGAACCACAAGTTGGTGGTTCAAACCCACCAGTTGCTCCTTGTAAATCCTATACAGGATTGCTACAGGTCAGAACAAACTCAACGGCACTTAACAACAAACAACAAACATGTTGTTGTTAAGGGCTGTTGAGTCAGCAGTTAAACCTGTATAGGGTTTCTGAGGAACGGTTGGTGGGCTTGAACCAGGGACGTGTGGCTAGCAGTCCAGCACTTATCCTACAGAGCCACACCAGGATCCCTGTACAATTATGCTTGATGTTAAGTGCTGTAGGGTTTCCAAGGAGTGCCTGATGGGTTTGAACTACCAACCTTGTGGTAAGCAGTCCAGTACTTATCCTACAGAGCCACACCAGGATCCCTATACGATTATGTTTGATGTTAAGTGTCATAAGGTTTCCAAGGAGTGTTTGGTGGGTTTGAACTACCAACCTTGTGATTAGCAGTCCAGTGCTTGTCCCAGTGTCACACCAGACTCCACATTACTATTGTAGGCCCAGGTTTTTTCAATTTCTTGTAGTTATTTCTTTACTACAGAATGGAAAATTACAAAAAGGAAGTGAGCTAAATGTGCCACTTATGGTAGAAACAGGAAACAATCTTAAGTAATAAACCTGTAGATTTAAAACTGATTTCTCATCTCTAATACTTTCTTTCCACTGCCTCAGAGTCGATTTCTACTCATAGCAACCCTATATAGGCTTTCCGAGACTGTAAACCTTTATGGGAGCAGATGGTCTTATCTTTTTCCTCTGAAGAGGCTGGTAGGTTTGAACCACCGAGCTCGTAGTTCGCAGTCCAACGTTTAACTCGCAGAGCCACAGAGCTCCTTACTACTTTCGTAGTAGCTGTAAAACTAATGCAGTGATAGGCATGGGGCATGCCTTAGCATTTAATTATCTTCAATTTCATTTCTTTTTTCTTCTTACACACACACTGTTTTTTGTTTTTGTTTTTAAAATCTGCAGTCACATTTTTCTTTTCATGGAAAATACTCAACAGTAAGGGCTCTAAAGTGGTCAAGTAAGCTGCATAAGAGGACATATGATGATTCTTCAACAGATGCATGAGTTTCTATCAGTGGATTACCAACTGCAAAAGAGAACATCAGCTGATGGCTTGTTTTACATTTTGTGAAAAGTCAGCATGTGAATGGTTTCCCCAGTGTGTGACTGGAGACATATATTCTACCAGCAGTCCTCCAGGTTTAGGATCATTTCACTCATCATCCAGCATCTGTAGATCAGTTGCCATAGAGTTGGTTATGACTCATGGCCACCTCATGTGAGTCAGAGTAGAACCATCATCTATAAAGTTTTCAGTGGCCGATTTTCAGAGGTAGATCACCAACCCTTTCTTCCGAAGCACCTCTGGTGGATTCGAACCCCCAATCTTTTGGTTAGCAGCTAAGCACATTAATCATTTGCAGCACCCAGGAATTGTTGTCACTTACAACAGCAAGAGGGAAAAGGATATTTGATACAAAGGGAACATTATGAAAAAAGATTCTAGGACAAGACGTTTGCATTTGCTAAAATAATGAAATAATTCCATAATGGCTGGTAAACATGGTCTTACACACCCACCTAATACTGAGTTATATTAAAATTTGTGTGTTTCTTTGGATGAGATTCAAGATATTTGTTTGAAACACATTTTTCACAATCACTTTGATTCCTATCTAAAACACATTATTGATTTACAAAGATAATCACAAAATATTCCAAATGCATGTATTTAGTATCCGAAAGATATCATAAAAAGCTGTTTCCAATCTCATTTCTAACCAGGAAATGTTATTGCATTTTTCACCAGGAAAACTCCAGCTTAACTAGTGAAAGTGTTCAGGTCCTATTGCTTGAATGAATAGATTTGTAATATTTTAACAAGCCATGCTAGAATTGTTAAAACCTATATATTTGACAAAATGCAAGAAAGGTGCTGTTACAAGACCCATTTTACAGATGAGGACAATGATGCACAGAGCGATGGAGTCACTGCCTGACAGTTGCACACCTACTTTATGGTAAAGCTGATACTACATTGTCAGGTTGTTGCTGTAAATGGTATTCAAGTCCATTCCAACTCAGAGCAACCCTAAACCACTGGCACCTCCAAACCCAAATCAAACCCACTGCCATTGAGTTGCTTTGGACTCATGGAGACTCTGTATAAAGTTTCCAAGGCTGTTGATTTTATGGCAGCAGAAGGCTTCATCCTTCTCTCATGAGCCACTGCCGATGGAACTGACTTGACTATATTTTATAGCAGCAAGAGACTGACAATGTAATCTCAGCTCTGTTTATAGGGTTTCCAAGGAGTGACTGGGGGGTTTGAATAGCTGACTTTGCAGTTAGCAGTCCGGTGCTTATCCTACAGTGCATATCTGCATTGTCAGATAACTCAAAGCAAAAAAAAGAAGAACATTAAGTGATTAGTAACTGCATGTGTCGGTCTCACAGTGACTGTGTCTCTGAGGTAGATATTTCTGGTCAAGCTGATTTCTGGAAATTCAAAAGCTGCATCTATCCCAAAATAAATATAGGAAATGATGGGAAATGATATCTATCTACTTCAACTTCATCAAACATGTTCACTTCCTTCCTAAATATAGTGTGCACAAGAGCCATCTAACCTATTAAAGCATTCTGTTCTTTTAGACAAGAAACAAGAAACTGCACTATAAAAGCTCTAGTCAAATTAGAACATGTCAACCCACACTAAATGCTTACATGGCAGTTTTAATAGCATCGTGTTTACAAAAACAAAATTCATATAAAATTTATAAAAGCAATGACAAAGCTGTTGTTATTGCTAGGTGCCCTTGAGCCGGCTCTGACTCAGTAACCTTATGCACACAACACTTATGAATGAAACACTTCACACTCGTGTGAAATCCTCACAACTGCTGTTACATTTAGACCATTGCTATTCCATCTCATTGGGGGGCTTCCTCTTCTTTGCTGACCCTTAGTTTTCCCAAGCACAATGTCCTTCTCCAGGGACTGGTTCCTCCTAATATATCAAAAGCATGAGAGACAGAAATCTCTTCATCCTAGCTTGTAAGGAACATTCTGGTTGTACTTCTTCCAAGATTTTTTGTTCTTTCGGCAGTCCATGATACTTTTAATATTCTCTTCCAACACCATAACTCAAATGCAGCAATTGCTCTCTGGTCTTTTTTATTCATTGTCCAACTTTCACATTTATATGAGGCTATTGAAAATATAATGACTTGGGTCCGGTACACCTTAGTTCTCAAACTGGTATCTTTGTTCTTTAAAAAGGTCTTGTGCAGCTCATTTGCCTAATGCAATACATCACTTGATTTCTTGACTGCTGCTTCTATGAATGTTGGTTGTGAATCCAAGCAAAAAATGAAGTCTTTGATAACTTTAATCTTTTTCCGTTTATCTTGATGTTACTTATTGGTCCAGTGGTGAGGATTTCTGTTTTCTTTACATTGAGGTGCAACCCATATTGAAGGCTGTGGTCTTTGATCTTCACCAGTAAGTATTTTAAGACCTCTTCACCATTTTTCATGATGCTCTTCATTGGTGTAGTAGTGAGGATTTGTATTTTCTTTACATTGAGATGCAATCCATACTGAAGACTGTGGTCTTTGATCTTCATTAGTATTTTAAGTCTTCTTTGCTTTCATCAAGCAAGGTTGTATCATCTGCATATCGCAGGCTCTTAATGAGTCTTTCTCCAATCCTGATGCCATGCTTTTATTCATATAATTATGCTTCTCAATTTATTTGCTCATCATACAGATTAACTAAGTATGGTGAAAGAAGCCTTGGTACAGAGCTTTCCTTATTATTATTATTTTTTTAACTTTCCTTATTTTAAATTATTCAGTGTTCCCTTGTTCCAGTTGAGTTACTGCCTGTTGGTCTATGTACAGGTTCCGCATGAGCACAATCAAATGTTCTGAAATACCCATTCTTCACAATGGTATCCATGGTTGGTTGGTTGGTTATGTGCCGTGGAGTCGGTTCCAATGTGTAGCGACCTTGTACAGGGTTTCTGAGGCTATACATTTTTACAGGAATAGAAATCCTCATCTTTCTCTTGCGGAACTGGTAGTTTCAAACTGCTGACCTTGCAATTCGCAGCCCGATTCGTAACCACTACACTACCAGAGCTCCTTATGTTGTCCATACATAGTTAGTCAGAATCCACACAATCAAAAGCCTTTGCATAGTCAATAAAGCACAAGTAATCATCTTTCTGGTATTCTCTGCTTTCAGTCAAGATCCATCTGACATCAGCAATAACATCCCTAGTTTCACATTCTTTTCTGAATCCAGCTTGATTTTTTGGCAGTTCCCTGTTGATGTACTGTTCCAGCCATTTTTGAATTACCTTCAACAAAATTTTACTTGTATGTGATGTTAATGGTATTTATTGTTCAATGATATTGTCGATGATTTTTGCTTTCAGCTGGGACCCCTCTCTTTTGAATGGGCACAAATATAGATCTCTTCCAATTAGTTTTCCAGGTAGCTATCTTCCAAATTTCTTGACGTAGATGACTAAGTGCCTCCGGTGCTTCATCAGCTTGTTGAAATGTATCAATTTGTATTTTATCAAAGCCTGGAGCATTGTTTTTTGCTAATACTTTGCAGCTTAGACTTGTTCCTTCAGTCCCATTGGTTCTTGATCATATACTGCTTCTTGAAATGGTTGAACATCGACCATTTCTTTTTTGTACAATGACTCTGTGTATTTCTCCCATATTCTTTTGATGTTTTCTACATCATTCAGTAGTTTCCTTATAGAGTACCTCAATGTGGAAAGTCGAGGCTTGAATTTCTTCTTCAATTCTTTCAGCTTGAGAAATGCTGAGAGTGCTCTTCTCTTTTAGATTTCTAACTCCAAATCTTTGCATATTTTATTCTAATATTTGACATTTTTGTTCAGTTCTTTCATGTCCTCATTTCTTCAATTTGCTTTGGCATCTCTCCACTAGAGAGAAAGTTTCAGAGTCTCTTCCGACATCCATTTTTCTTTCCTGTGTTTTTAATGACCTGCCAAAAGAGTTAGGTGGACGCTTTAAGGTATTTGTTATTCATTTTAAGCAGCTCAGAATGCCTGAGTAGTGCTAATGGGTAACATGCTCAGCTGCAAACTGAAAGCTTGAAGGTTCAAGTCCCGCCAGAACTGCCTTTGAAGAAAGGCCTCGTGATCTACTTCCAAAAACTACAGTCATTGAAAACCGTCTGGACAGAGTCCTACTTTGGCACACATGGGATTCGCATGACTTAGAGTCAGCTCCACAGCAATTGGTTATAAGTCTACCAATTCTTCTCAAAATTAATGGGTAATAGTAAAGGTTGGGGATAGGGGAAGTAAGTTATTTCCGTTCCTTATTGCACATTGCCTTTCCTTCTTCCCTCTTTCACTATTTATTTTATGGTTATTGAGTGTCGTTATGTTTCTAATGCTGAGACTGCTATTTCAACTGATGTCCAGTGTCACTGGAAACAGCAATCCACGGAGCAGTATTCCTGTTGAAAGCTGACAGTCAGCCCTGGGGTTGAATTCCAGTTCTCCCTTTCCGGTTAGAGTTACTTTAGAAAAGTAATTTTACCTCGTCTCTGTTGTTAGCTACCATCAAGTTGGACTCCTACTCAGAAGGGTGCACTGGTGTGCGTCATTCACAGGATCCGTTATGAACTGAATCCATGTGATCCATAGGGTTTTACTGATTGACTTTCAGAAGCAGAGAGCCAGAGCTCTCTTCCATGTCTGTCTTAATCTGAAAGCTCCTATGAAACGTGTTTAGCATCATAGCAACGCACAAGCCTCCACTGATTGATGGGAGGTTGTTGTGCAGGGGGAGCATGCGGTACGTTAGCCTGGAATCGAATGCAGATCTCCCACATGGAAGTCAAGAATTTTACCGCTAAGCTAACATCTCTAAAATGGGGATAACAATACCTCCTTCAGTGTGCAATTGTGGGCATTCTATAATTAAATAAGACAACATAGATATCTGAGTATCACGGTGCCTGGTACATGAAAGGTGTTTGAAATATATTCGTTCCCTCCCTGTTCCTCACTCCCCTTTAGACTAGCATTTTTTCTTTCAAAAAATTATTCCTATTTATTATTCTAAGGGCCAACCTTTGTCCTTCTGGGGGGGGAAAATCTCATTTAGGTTTTCTGAAAGCTCTTACAAAAATGTAAGAATCTTCCAACAAATTGTGATAATTAATAGCCATAGATAATTCATAGTAATACGTGCTTCCCTGGAGGGCAGAGTGCTTATCTAAACTCCTTGGACCTAGAAATCATTTGGCTTAGGGTAACCCAATACTTTTTTGGGGGGTGGTGGTGAGGAGTGGGAAGGGCAATTTCTAATAGTTCTTGCTTCCATTCAGCATGGAAGTTCTTTTTTCATACTTCTTTGCAAAATTAAGTGGCATATGGCAATGAAAAAATTTAATTTAGGTAATCTTTTCTACAAAGTTTTTCAAACTTTTGAATTTAGAGTTGGTGACAGCTGTCAGCCAACAGGTATTTATGGAATATTAACTTGGGCATATGTTTGAGAACATAACGAGGCTCTTAACCTCAAAAAAATTTCCAAAAGAAAGGAGGAGGGCAATGTGGAAACTCAGGAATTCCAGATATCCAGAGCGTCCCTCAACATTGGAGTCTTATAGTGGGTTTCAATGTAAATTCCTTCAAATAGGGAT
This sequence comes from Chrysochloris asiatica, assembly GCF_000296735.1. Taxonomy (NCBI): domain Eukaryota; kingdom Metazoa; phylum Chordata; class Mammalia; order Afrosoricida; family Chrysochloridae; genus Chrysochloris; species Chrysochloris asiatica. The sequence goes on from NW_006408550.1 coordinate 18,028,171, forward strand.
TTGTTTCTCTGTCCCCACTATCCCAGAAGTCTGAAAACAGGCTTTTGTACCTAATATACAAACAACAAAAGGCTGGTAAGTGAATGGATGGCTGTAGGAAACAGCTCATGTAAACATTTCCATGTTATGCAGTATCTCATGTATTAGGGAATCCTGGTGTGGTGCTGTGGGTCAATGCACTGGACTGCAAGGTAGGTGTGAACCGCAAGGTCTGGGGTTGAAGCTCACCAGCCACTCCTTGGAAACTATGAATCGGAGTGAGTTGCTATGAGGCAGTTCGGCTTGAGGATACTTAACAACAACAGCAACAATACTGGAGAATCGATGTGGATGGTGGTGGTGAATAAATCTTTACTGGAGCAGAAAATCTCATCTTTGTTCCTCAGAATAGCTGGTTGTTTCGAACTGTTGACCTTGAGATTAGCAATCTGATTTGTAACCACTAGCTCCTTAGAACAAAAATGATTTTTTTCTTTTAGGTAGATTTCAATTTTGCTTGAAAAACTGGCTCACCAACAAATTATATTAACTCATTAAAAAAAAAAGGTTTGCTTTGAGCATTTTGCTCTTTTAAGAACTATCTATATGGGATAAAATTGACAACAACAATTTGAAAAATTAGATAGGAACCCTAAGGGAACATACGGCAATGAAAAAACTTAATTTAGGTAATCTTTTCTTCAAAGTTTTTCAAACTTTTGAATTTAGAGTTGGTGACAGCTGTCAGCCAAGAGGTATTTACTGAATATTAACTTAATTTATATTAAACTAGGGGACAGTTTGTTGATGTTAATGAGGGAGAAACAACCCAGAAATCAAGAGCATGGTTGCAAACTTTTAAGAATGTAACCAATATCACTAAATTGTAGAAACTGCTGCTCTGGGATGCTGTACTCAATACCAATAGCAAACTAAGTAAAATTTAGGGAGGGGGGGAATGAACTGAGAGAAAAAAAGTTTACGCACAATATACATTCAGGATATTGTTGTTGTTATGTACCGTGGAGTTGGTTCCGACTCGTAGTGACCCTGCATAGGGTTTCCGAGGCTGTAAATTTTTACGGGAGCAGAATGCCTCATCTTTCTCCCGAGAAACAGCTGGTAGTTTCGAACTGCCGATCTTGAGGTTGGCAGCCCGACTCGTAACCACTACTCTACCAGAGCTCCTTCAGGATAAGGCACCGCATATGTTTACATTTGAGTGACTGAATATGCTTAAAGATTCATGCAACTTGGTTTTTAGTAACTGAAGAGGTACCAGACTGTTGATGATTAAAGTTGGTTGGGGGAAAACCAATGGTTTCCCCCAATTGTTTCACAATTGTCCTGTTTGTTTAGCTCTTTTCTTCCAAGAGGAAAGAAATAGAACCACAGTTGCATTCTTTATAGATTGTTAAAGGATCTTGATTTAGACATTTTCCCTACTATTTAAATGATTAATTGATAAGTGTTTAAAAAGAGAAGGGGATGTTCCAAGCCTTCGAAAAACAAAAATAAAACCATAATGAGGTCCTACCGACTTTTTGTGTATACAATTAAAATGTAAACACAGTTGAGACTCTGGCCCAGTTTCAGATCAATGTGAAATAAATAATACTATTATTTTAATTTAATCCTAAATCTGCTCTTAATTATTTGTGTTTTACTACACCCATCAACAGTGTTTAACCTTTCTTGTTAAACTTTTAAGGAGACTCATATTTCCACTTAGTACGTTTTGCATTGTTATTTTATACAGAAAACCAGTGGGTGGGTTTTCCATTTCTTCCAACTTTAACAACATTAAAGATAATTGTAACTATTTTCCATGTTCTGCTTTGAATCCACTTAACAATTGCCTTAATCAAAAAGCTGGCAAAGAAATTAGAGTAAGAACCAGAAGAGAAAATCATGCTCCGTGAATGCTCTCTAGAAGTGTGCTCATTCCCCACGGATAGGAAATTAACAAGATCGGTGGACAATGGAGTGGTTTTCGCGCTGAAACAGTTGTTAGACTTCTTCAACAAAGTGACCTTTGCCAAACCTAGAGATGGGAACAATATTTAATATACAATAAAGCATACAGTTGAAAGCTTAAATATAATTATGCTGTCTGTAACTATTTAGTTAATATGGTTAAATATAGATGGAATTCATTACAGGAGATTAGTCTCATTCTAAGGAGTTCTGATGGTACAGTAGTTAAGTGCTTAACTGTTAATCCGAAGGTTGGCAGCTCTGCAGGTGAAAGCATTACAGTCTTGGAAACTCTATGGTAACAGTTCTGCTGTCCTATATGGACACTATGAGTTGGAATAAACTCAAAAGCAGTGAGTTGTTGGTCTTTTTTTTTTTTTTTCTAGTCTCACTCTTAAGAGCTCTGGTAATGAAATGATTAAGCGCTTGGCTGCTAACTGAAATGCTGGTGGTTCCAACCCCCTTAGTGGCTCTGCTGAAAGTCCTGGTTATTTGCTTCTGAACGATTAATGCCTAGGGAATCCTGATACTAATTACATCCTGTCGCCCAAGTCACAGTGTATCAGAAGCAACTCAACAGCTCCTAACAGTGTCATTCTCTGGAGTCCTCAGGTGACACCAACAGGTAAACATCCAACTACAGCTGAAAGCTTGCCTCTTTGAACCAGTCAGAGGCTCTGAAGTAGACAGATTTGACAATCTGCTTTTGAAAGGTCACAGTTTAGAGAGCCCTACAACGTTGTTCTACTCCACACATATGGGGCATTCATGAGTCCAAACTGACTCAATGGCAGCTAACAACAGCTTTCTTTTCAGACTTTTAAGCACACACCAGCCTACAGCAAAATCTAGAGATATAGGTGTTATCATCATAAATGATCATGTAATGGGAAAGTCAGCAAAACCCATCACCATTCCAGAGACCCATGTTATTGTGGTTAGATGCTGTCAATTAAGTGGACGTGCAACAGAACAAAACACTGCCCAGTCCTGCACCATCCTCATAATTGTGGCTACATTTGAACCCATTGCTGTTGCCACATTGTGCCAATCCATCTCCTTGAGAAGCTTCCTCTTTTTCACTGACTCTCCACTTTACCAAGTGTGCTGTCCTTCTCCAGGGATGGTCCCTCTTGATAATAAGTCCTACGTATGAGAGTTGAAGTCTCGCCATCCTAGCCACAGCAGAGACTTCAGTGGAATAAAATTTCTCTAGGTCAACCCGAGAAACTGGATTATATGAAGAAGAATGCGGCGTCAGGATGGGAGGAAGGCGCATTAATAACATGTGATGTACAGTTGATACAACCTTGCTTGCTGGAAGTACAAGGACTTAAATACTTAGTGGTGAAGATGAAAAACTACAGCCTTCAGTATGGATTGCACTGCAATAAAAAGGAAACAAAAATCCTCACAACTCAACTCAACCAGTAAATAGCATCATGATAAATGGAGAAAATATTGAAATTGTCAAAGATTTCATTTTGCTTGGATCCACAATCAACACTCATGGAATCAGTAGTCAAGAAATCAGAAGATGCATTGCATTAGGCAATCTACTGCAAAAGACCTCTTTAAAGTATTAAAGAGCAAAGATGTTCATTTGAGAACTAAAGTAAGCCTGACCCAACCCATGGTAATTTTAATCTCCTTAGAAACTACCAGCTGCTCCGCGGGAGAAAGATGAGGCTTTCTACTCCCGTAAGGATTTACACCCTCGGAAACCCTGTACAGGGTCGCTATGGGTCGGAACCGACTCGACGGCACTTAACAACAATATATGCATGTAAGGATTCCTGGTGTGGCGCTGTGGGTTAATGCACCAGACTGCTAATCAGTTTGAACTGCAAGGTTGGCAGTTAAAGCTCACCAGCTGCTCCTCGGAAACCCTATATAGGGTCGCTAAGGGTCGGAACTGAATCGACGGCACTTAACAACAACAACAACATATGCATGTAAAAGTTAGACTATGAATAAGGAAAACCATAGAAGAATTGTTGCACTCGAATTATGGTACTGGATAAGAATATTGAAAATGCCAGGAAGTCAAACAAATCTATGTTGAAAAAAGTACAGCCAGAATGCTTCCTAGAAGGAAAGATGGAAAGACTTTATCTCTGATTCTTTGTACATGTTACCAAGAGGGATCAATCCCTAGAGGACAGCATGCTTGGTAAAGTGGGGGGTCACTGAAAAAGAGGAAGAGCCCTAACAAGATGCATTGACACATTGACAGCAACAGCACGCTCAAACCTAACAATTGGGAGGATGGTTCAGGACCTCACAGTGTTTCGTTCTGTTGTACATAGGGTCGTTATGAGTCAAAACGGATTCCATGTCACCTAACAAAAAACAAAGCATCAGCTTTGGTATATGCTGTATCCTGAACAGTATCCTGTTCCCCAACCTTTTTAAATGCATATCTCAATATGAATATTTGCTAGAGCAAAAATATAGCAAATATATTTCTATATACAGATGCAACTATATAGTTCTTTCTCAATTAGGAATTATACATTTCATAAAGGACTGACAAATGGCATAGAAAGGAAAAGAACTAAAACAGCAACTTGGATTTTATTGCTAAAAATAAAGCATATCGTTTTAAACTCTGGAACCTAATATCTAAGTAGAGGTTTTATAGAAACTGGAGAGAGAAGGATGAAGTTCAATATTAGTGCCTCCTGTTCTTTGTTCTCCATCTCTACAAAGCATCCTAATTTGGGGGAGCAAAACACAGCAAGCAACTGCATTTGGTGAACACGGGCAAACTGCGCATCTGCTGGGGGTTCTTATAAATGAGTTGCTACTGCTGACAGGTGTCCAATTATCACAGTTTCCTAAAGGTTTTTAAAATCCACAGCATGCTGCTGCTAACCACGAGTCTATGCTGGAACAATCCATAAACCCTGTCCCAGTGAGAAGGAAGAAGCTATGTGTTGGGAAAATGGCAGTGGGCAGGTAGTAATCCCACATAGGACATTCCTAATGCTTTCCAATCAACTAATTAGTCATAATTCATAATGTAGTAAAGGGTTGAAAATTACATCTAGTGATCTGAATACAAACTGATTATTACTGAATATATTCTTTTGGTTATACCAGTTGCTATTCAACAGCATCATTAAGAAAATAGATCTAGGGAAAAAAAGACATTTTATTTCATATGTTTTCAGTTCCTTCTCTGCTTAAAACAATTGTCTATATTCAAGGCCTTGTTATTTATACTTTTGAAAAGACAGGGAAACAAATTCACAATTGTTGACCACATTTTTGCCACAAGTCTTTTATTCCTTCTCCATCTTCAATAAAATAGCTTCAATGTTTGCTTTAATATTTGCAAATTACCTAAAAATTGTTTGCATAGAGATTCACAGTTTGCTGCTTTTTCCATAAATAAAAAAAGTTTATAAAATAAAGTTTGAATGTTGTGGGTGAGACACTGAACTTATCTTTTATATGGTTATTAGAGAAGAGAGTCCTTATGGCTCTATTTGGAATTCCTAATATTATATGCTCCATCAAAATGCTATCCCTAGGCCAGGAGGAATTTTTCATTTTCTAGTTTCTGGAAAGTGGAACACCAGGCATAATTCTTAGTACTCTAGGAAGATTTGCAGTACATATGTTATGCATGCATCTAGCAAAATTATCAATATACTATATCAAATTTTATAATATTATAGGTGCCTGGCCATTTATTAAAGAAATGTAGTCTTTTGCGAGTGCCTCAGGAAAGAATGATGCCATTTTATAAGATTATTATAGTAATTTTTTATATTAAAATTATGTTAAAATGTTCTAAGTCTGGTGGGACTGGTTTCCTTAAGCTAGTAATTAGCTCGTTTTCTTACTTCATGATTCAAACTGGTTAAATTTGACTTGCCTTTTCTAGAGAATAATAGATATTATTCATCCAACTCTTAAATATCCACATCAAATGCATCTGAGTCAGTTACAACTCATGAATTTCCCATGATGGCAGAGAAGAACTGTACTTCAGAGGGTTTTTAATAGCTATTTTTACTTGGAGATAGATAGCCAGGCCTTTCTTGCAAGGTACTTCTGGGTGGACTCACACCATCATCCCTTCTATTTGCAGCTGGGTATACTAACAGTTTACACCTCTCATGGCCTCCCAAAAGCCTTGTGTATCATACTAACAACATTATAGGACAGTGTGGCCATTACTGGATTTAGCACTTAAAAAGATTTTATATGTGTGTATGCATATTCACACATTGTTTGTCTAAGTCTGAGAATAAAGTTTAAATACATTTCTTAGAACTGACCTAGCAAACTCAGATCAGAAGTTTATTGAAAAACTCTTAACAAACGAAGTAACTTGTAGCAGACAAAGGAGATATTTGCCATGTTTGCATGCTTCTAACATGGCAAAATTGCATTCCTAAATATCAAGTTATTAAATTCAACATGGCTTTATTCATTGAAAGTAACTTCTAGAAATCTATCCCCTCCCCTTTCTTTCTAGTTTGCACAAGCTGAGTCCAAAAACAGTTGGAGCCTCTTCCCAAGACCACATATCCTAGTGCTCTAAGTTAGTCAAGGATCAAGGTTTTCTCACTAAAATCTGTGTCTTCCAATTTCCAACCTTCCTCCAAATTCCATGTGTTATTTTCAGTGACTAATTTCAATTCTAACTTTCAGAAAACTAGAGCAACAATGTGTTTCCAAAGTAGGGAAACTAGATAATAATAAGTTAATAGTGAGATACATTTAAGAAAATATTTTTATCACTTCCACTTAGGTTGTTGTTGTTGTTACTAAGGGCCATCAAGTTGGTTCTGACTCAGAGTCTACCCTGTATCGTGTTTCTGAGGAGTGGCTGGTGGGTTTGAACACTGATCTTGCGGTTAGCTGTTCAGTTCTTATCCTACAGAGTCACACCAGGACTCCCACCCACTCATTGTGTGAGAGAAATGTGTATCCTTTTCCCACCATCAAAAACATCTCTCTCAAATAATATAGTCTCTCCAACACTGAAATATGAAGCCAGTTCTGAATTATTCTACATCATTTAGCAAACATCTAAAACCTGAAACCTGAACGTGATGACAGGATTTTATTAAATTTTGATGCAGTCATATGAATTAAAGTACAAATCAGTTTACAAAAGTCACACACATACAAATCAGATTTTCCCCATCCATAAGTCATTACTGAGTTTTAAAGCCAGTCTTGGCTGTTAACAAACAGTGTCAGTCCTTTAACCTATAAATATCAAGGTCAGTTAGAGATAAAGGCTGTGTGATAGATATTAAGGAAAGAGGGAAGTAAACAAATTAGGAACGTATCTCAGAGGATAGGTACTTGAGAATAAAGTAAAATAACTGCTTAATTCATGCTTTTTGCCACCCTTTGGGAAATAAAGTCCAAAACCATCTAAAAACTCTGAACACAGGACATGACAGGGTTTAGGGGAGTTTACAAATCATTTACAGGATATTATAAGGAAATTCTCATGCCAATGAACCAAGGGACATGGTGGTTAAACAGCCAAACTCTTATCTGCCATGTTGGAGATCAGAGTTCATTTTCAGGCCAGCAACCTCCTGTTAATTTCAACGATGTTCAATGGAAAAAAACAATCTAAGACAGACCAGGAAGAAAAGCTTCGTGACCTATTTCTGAAAAACAATCAATGGTCCAATGCGCATATTGACCATGGGGCTAGTCAGGACAGTGTTTTATTTCTGTGTGTGTGTGTGTTTGGTTTCTTTTCCATTATTTATGGAGTAGCTATGAGTCAAGAGCTACTCAAAGGCTACCGACAATAACAGTGAGCAAAGAATGACAATTATATGTACTGAAGCGGACAATGTAAAATGCTGAGGTAACATGTATTTAGGAAGGCTTCTTGGAAGAGGTGATTGTGAGATACATTTTGAAGGACACGTTCCTGGTCTTGGGGAAATCATAAGGAAAGAAAAAAAAATGAACAGCAGGGCAGGGTGCTTCAGGAACTCCACTTGGCGGAGTTTCTGTTGCTGGTTCATGCACTGCAGCAATCGTGACATTGCTCATTCTATGTGGAAGATAGAATTGAAACTCATTTACTTAGTAACTGAAAAGCAGTGTTAATTTTTGTCAAAGAAATGCTAAAACGCCTGTTACTTTTTCATACCATAGCAATGGAGAAAAGGAGTAGTTTTTTATGAAGGATTTTAGAAAAGCAGGCCAACTTTTCTCTTTGTGTGCCCCCAAGATTGTTTTTGTTGTTGTTGGCTGCCATCAGGGTGTTATGACCCACAGAATTTTCACCGGTGGACTTTTCAGATGTAGATCACCAGGTCTTTCTTCCACCTTAGTCTAGAAGCTCCACCGAAACATGTTCAGCATCATAGCAACATGTAAGTTTCCAATGACAAGCCTCTACTGACAGACAATGTGGCTAACTGGCCTTGAGAAGTACTGGTTGGAAACTGAACCCAAGTCTTCCTCATGGAAGACAAAAATTCTATAACTGAATCCCTACTGTCCCTACCTCCACAATTACTGAGTTTAATCAAGATCCAGATGGAAATTGAGGTAGCACACAAGCATGGCTGTTGTGCCACCAAGTCAGTTCTGACTCGTACCGACCCTGTATGGTGTTTCTGAAACTGTAAATCTTTGCAGGAGCAGAAAACCTCATCTTTCTTCCTTAGACTGGCTGGTATATTTGACCTTCCAGTTAGCAGCTCAACTCCTAAAGAAGAGAAAAGGAGAACATTAAATAATGAGTTTAGTTTAGTTTAAGGTAGTTGGTGATGCTCTGCCTCTCATCTTCCTCCCTCTATTTAAGGACTCCTGACTGACTCACCCCATTCGAGATCATTGGAGTGACCTTTCTTAAGTGAAAATATGATTTTACTCCATCCACAGAACTTTCGGCACCATGACAAAATGATACATTCTCATCTCCTTGGAATGGCCCACATGATACCAGTTTCCGTCTCCTGTCTCACCTTCTGTACTCTCCTTGTTCACAGAATCTCCTCTGATTTTCCCAGTGATTTAAAATTGCTGCCCCTTGTGTGAAATTTTTTGTTTTCTTCTTTTCCTGAGAAATACATTCAGTTCAATTTCATTCATCTCTCTTCCTCAAATTCTTTTGCTTACCTTTCAACGTGTCATAGAACATACCTATATATTTTTAAAGTTTCCTGGTACAAATGGTTGAATCTCAGCTGCTAGCCAAAAAGGTGAAGGTTCGAGTGTACCCAGAGGTACCTTGGACTCTACTTCTCAAAATCTCAGCCACGGAAAGCCCTATGCAGCACAGTTGTTTTCTGATACCCATATTGTTGTTAGCATTTGGGGTGTTGTGATCCATAGGATGTTCATTGGCTGATTTTTCAGAAGTAGATTGTCATGCTTTTCTTCCTACGTTGTCATGAGTTAGGGTTAGTGGCAATTGATTTGGTATCTCCTAAAGGAGCTCTGGTAGTGTAGTGGTTACAAATCGGGCTGCGAACCTTAAGACCAGCAGTTCGAAACTACCAGCCGCTCTGCGGGAGAAAGATGAGGCGTTCTGCTCCCGTAAAGATTTACACCCTCGGAAACCCTGTACAGGGTCGCTATGGGTCGGAACCGACTCGACGGCACTTAACAACAACAGTCTCTTAGTAGTCCTGGTGTGGTGCTGTGGGTTAATGCGCCAGACTGCAAAGCTGTTTGAACTGCAAGGTTGGCGGTTCAAGCTCACCAGCTGCTCTTCGGAAACCCTACACAGGGTTTGCTATGGATCGGGATCGACTCGATGGCACTTAACAATAACACCAACAGTCTCTTAGGAGTCCTGGTGGGGCGCTGTGTGTTAATGTGCCAGACTGTAAAGCCCTATGAACTGCAAGGTTAGTGGTTCAAGTTCACCAACTGCTCCTTGGAAACCCTACATAGGGTTGCTGTAGATCCGAACTGACTCTACAGCACTTAACAACAACAGTCTCTTAATGGCTGCGGCCATATCTTTAATCTATTTATCTTTAGCACCCAATGAATCATCTTGCTGTAGTCAAAATCTGGACAATATTTCTGAAATAAAATGAATGTGCTCTATACCTAAAACTTTTCACATATTTCTGCTCTTCAAGTATAAAATATATAATTAAAAATTTAAGATAAGTTATTACTTTGCTTTCCTTTCTATAAAAAATTTGACTTATACAATTTGGGTAAATACTATAACATATACAATTTTACAAAAACAGTGATAAACAAAAATATATGCATGGTTGCATAGGTAGGTGCCTATTCATATGTGTATAGGAAGACATATGGTGAGAGCATTCCAGCCTGTGTATAGGATATCTGCTTACAGTGTAGTTAAGTGCCATCAAATTGGTTCAGACTCAGTGGGCGATCTATTCACAGCAGAACGGAACACTGCCTGGTCCTGCACAATCCTTACAATAGTTGTCTGAACTCATTGCTGCCAATGTGCCAGTCCGTTTTGTTGGGTCTTTGTTTTTTCTGCTGATCCTCAACCTTTGAAAGCATGATATCTTCCTCCAGGGACTGGTTCCTACTGACAATACATCTAAAGTACATGAGATGAAGTCTTGTCATCCTCGCTTTTAGAGAGCATTCTGGCTGTATTTCCTCCAAGACAGATTTGGTTTTCATTGTACAAATTTCACATGCTTATGAGACTATGGAAAACATCAAGGCTTATACACGATGTTTTTACATTTCAATGCTTTTTAAAAAGGTCTTTTACAGCAGATTTGCCTAATGCTATGTGTCGTTTGATTTCTTGACAGCTGTTTCCATGAGCATTGATTATAGATCCAAGCAAGAGGAACTGCAGTCTCTTTTCCATTTGTCATGATTTTTGTTTTCTTTGCATTTAATCTTCATCAATAAGTGCTTCAAGTCCTCTTTGCTTTCCAAG
>NW_006408550.1:18039970-18041068 GCF_000296735.1 Chrysochloris asiatica
TAAAAGTACCATGGTCTGCCAGAAGAACAAACCAACATGTGTTGGAAGTAGTACAGCCAGAATGCTCCTTGGAAGCTAGACTTTGTTTCTCCTACTTCGGGCATATTATCAGGAGGGGCCAGTCCCTGGAGAATGAACTCATGTTTGGTAAAGTGGAGGGTTGAAGAAAAAGATAAAGACTCCCAATGAGATGGATTGGCACAGTGGCAGCAGCAATGGACTTAAACATAACAACGATTGTGAGGTTGGTGCAGAACTGTTCTATTATAGCTATGAGTCAGTGCCAACTCAATGGCACCTACCAATAGTATTTATGTTCTATCAGTTCCTGAGGTCTTGTTATTTGTCAGGGCCTTCAGTGCAGTTTGGACTTCTTTGTTCAGTATCACTGGTTGTCTGATCATGTGCTACCTCTTGAAATGTTTGAACATTGACCAGTTCTTATTGGTAGTGGCTCTATGCATTCCTTCAATCTTCTTTTGGTATTTCCTGTACCATTAAGTATTTTGCTCATTGTTGTTATTAAGTGCTATTGTGTCAGTTCCAACCCATAGCAACCCCATATAGCATTTCTGAGGAGTGGCTAGTGAGCTTGAAGCACCAAACTTGCAGAACAAACTGACTTTGCAGTCCAGCACATTAACCCACAGAGCCACACCACGACTCCTATTTTGATCATTTGTTGTTGTTGTTGTTAGGTGCCATCAAGTCCGTACCAATTCATAGTGACCTTATGCACAGCAGAATGAAACAATGCCTGATCCTAGGCCAACCTCACTACTGTTGGCACGATTGAGTCCATCAATGCTGCCACTTAGCCAACCCATCTCGTTGGGGGTCTTCCTCCTTTTCTCTGACCAAACATGATGTCCTTCTCCAGCGACTGGTCCCTCTTAACAATATGGCCGAAGTATGAGAGATGAAGTTTGGCCATCTTGGCCTCCAAAGAGCACTCTGGCTGCATATCTTCTCAGATGGATCTATTGGGGTTTTTTGGCAGCCCATGGTGCTTTCAATATTCTCCTCCAACACCATAACTCAAAGGCATCAATTCTTCTATGGTATTCCTTATTCACTGTCCAACTTTCGCATGCATAT
>NW_006408550.1:18041348-18067371 GCF_000296735.1 Chrysochloris asiatica
GTCCAGTGGTGAGGATTTTTGTTTTCTTTACATTGAGATGTAATCCATACCAAAGGCTGTGCTCTTTGATCTTCATCGGTAAATATTTTAAGTCCTCTTCACTTTCAGCAACCAAGGTTGTATCATCTGCATATCGCAGGTTGTTAATGCCTTGTGGAGTAGCAGTCAATTGGCATAGCAGTATAATAAGATCTATGTTTTACATTCTAGTTTGGTGACTTGTGTGTAGGATCTTAAAAGCTTGCAAGTGACCAACTAGGATACAACTTAGTCTCTATTCATACGATTCCAAGGAGAATGATGGAAATCAAAGAAGAAACTAGTCTACAGGACTGAGAGCCACATTGAGAACCTTTTCTAATTTGAGACCGGAATAACTAGATTATACAGATGGTGCACAGTTACCACCACCATTCCTTCTGACCAGGGATACAGTAGAAGATCCTAGATAGCATGGGAGTAAATTTAGAACAAAACTCAAATTCCTAAGAAAAAAAAGACCAGCCCTATGGAACCAACAGAGACTACAGGGAATCTTAGGTTGTTGCCCTAAGATACCTTTTTATCTTGACACTGAAGGCATTCCCAGAGGTCACCTTTTAGACAAATAATAGATTGGCTTATAAAATAAAAATATCACCTATGAGTCATGTGTCCTTTATACAGTCAGCTTTTTTTTATGAGACCAAATGATCAGCATTTATCCAAAAGCAAAAGATGAAAAACTGGGAGGAAGTGTAGCTAGATAAATGGACACCGAACAGAATGGAAATAAAGAGAATGCAGACACATTATGAAAATTGTAGTCAATGCCATGGAACAATTTGTATAAAAATGTTAAATGGGAACCTAATTTGCTGTGCAAACTTCCACCTAAAACACAAGAAATAATTAGAAACATAGGAACGCAGGTGACCCTGTAGGATAAACACTGGACTGCTAACGACAAGATTGTAGTTAAGTGCCGTCGAGTTGGTTCCGACCCATAGCAACCCTGAACAGGGTTTCTGAGGCTGTAAATCTTTATGGGAGCAGAAAGCCTCATCTTTCTCCCACGGAGCAGCTGGTAGTTTCGAACTGCTGACCTTGCAGTTCACAGCCCGATTCGCAACCACTACATTACCAGAGCTCCTTAATGACAAGGTAGGCAGTTCAAATCCACCCTTCTCTCATTGGGAGAAAGATGAGGCTTTTTGCTGCTTTAAAGATTGTTGTTATTGTTGTTAAGTGCCGTTGAGTTGGTTCTAACTTGTAGCGACCCTTTATAGAGTATCCAAGGAGTGACTGGTAAGCTTGAACCACTGATCTTTCAGTTCAAACTGGCCTTACAGTCCAGCATGTTAGCCCACAGCACCATACAGCCTCAAAAACCTTTACAGGGTTGTTAGGCATCAAAACTGACTTGATGGCACCTAACAAAAACAACAACACATTGTGAAAATTGTAGTTAATGTCACGGAACAATTTACATAAAACATGTGAAATGGGAACCTAATTTGCTACGTAAGCTTCCACCTAAAACAAAACTATGTAAGATATATATTAGTTGTGATCTTTAGGAAGAGTTTTCAAAGGCATATTAAAAAGTGTGTGTTGGGTGAAAATCTAATCAAAATTGTTATTAGTTTTGCGGGAGAGGCCTTCGGATTGGATCTGGACTTGTTTCTATGATTGTTGCAGGAAGAATGCAGCAGCACAATTATATACAATCTGTGTTCATTTCTTAAATAATTTTCGTCCGTTTTCCAGATCCATTTGGGGTAGTGGAATGCCTGTGGCTCTCTGACTGGTGTGGCAAACAGAACAGTTCCAATTCCCTCAAATTTGGGTGGTTATTGGTTGCATGCCTCTGTGGTTCTTTTTCATTGTGCTTTTTGGGTCCAAATCTCCTGGAGGTATATCAGTTTCAGACCTCAATCAAATGTTTTATTAATTGGAATGCTCATCACAAGACTTGAGAAAGATGCTATTTTTCAAAAAAGGAAATGAACAACAAAAAAGGAAACACTACTATTTGAGCAATTCAGTTTATACACATTTCTTCAGGATTATTATTATTATTTTGTTGCAAAACACATTTAGCGGCATAATTAATGTTTTAATCAGAATGTTGTTTGATCTCTTATCTATATGACTACAACAAAATGAATTTTTAGACAATGGCTATTTTTCACAAGTGGAATCGACTGGAAGGTACTTGACAACAAGTATGGCGCTATAGAATCAGCACTGGATTTTGAACCACAAGATCGGTGCTTCAAACCCACCAGCTGCTCCTCGGAAACACTATATAAGGTCGCTATGAGTTGAACCAACTCCACGGTCCTTAACAACAACAACACGATAGCTTAAGAGGAGTCCCTGAGTGGCACAATTAAGTTCTGGGCTAGTAAACAAAAGGCTGGTGGTTAGAATTTACCCAGAGGAATTTAGAAGAAAGGCCTAATGATCTATTTCCAAAAAAAATATTCCAGTCCTTAAAAGTCTTTCGGAGTATGGCTTTACTTTGAAACCCATGCGGTTGCCATGAGTCAGAATGATCTCCATGACAACTGGTTGGTGGGTTGGTCATAGCTTAATGCTGTTTCATAAAATGTTTGATACATGTGGTCACAGTTGAATGAGTACAATAAGCTTTGAGTAGGGGGAGCAGGCTAATATTTACTAAGCAGTTGGAGAAGAAGAAGAAGAAGGAAAGAAGGAAAGGATAGAGTACTTCCCAGGGAAAATTATCTTTCATTCATTTCTATATCTAAAGACAAATATATTGCCGCTCTTTGGAAACTCTATATAGGATTGCTATGGGTCAGAACCGATTTGGTGACACTTAACAGCATATATTTATTGTTGTTGTTGTTGTTAAGTGCCCTATATAAGGTCGCTATGAGTCGGAACCAATTCTATGGCACTTAACACTTGTATATACTGTAAATTAAATAAATAAATAAATCTTCATCCCTGCTTACAAAGAAAGGGCTGATGTCAAAATTGAAAAATGAGCAAAATGGGTTAAACTTTTATGCTCTCAGTTGAGGGAGCCACACATTGAGTTTAAAAGAAGAGAGTTCACACCATTCAAGAACCTCCTTGAGTGCCTCTGGAAACAGAGTCCTTTCTCCTGAACATCCTGATATTTGTCGCTAGGCTGAACCATGTAGTCTCTGGGAACTTGATCAAGTAAAATAATTCTGAGACACCAAAATACTTTCAAAATCTAGATCAAGTTTCTTTTTGGAACTAGAGTCTGACAAGGAACATATAGAACTCTTTATGATGGATTTTTCTTATTTATTCTGCTCTTCTGATCTCTTTTATTTATCATTTATTAAGTTGACAAAGGGACTGAAATACACAGAAGCATGGAATTTGGGGTTACCCAAAATGACTTCCTCTTACTCACTCAAATTTGTGGTTTATATGTTAGCCATTGCTATGGTCAATTTCTATTTGTTTTTACAATGCATACGAACAAATGTTCAATAAAAAAATCTAAAAGGGAACAAACCAAAAATGCAATATGAGAGCTATCATACTGTCCAACATTGCATTAAAGATACCAAGTTAAACTGTGGAAAATCTCAACAATCTGGGTTATTTTAGTTGAAAAAATAAACTGTTGATAGTGCCCTAATACCCTTAAAGATTGTCTGGTAGATGTAAAAGCTTTCTTTTCTCTCATGCTCATGTTCCTATTGGATCATTTCAACAAATAAATTTAAAAATTATTTTAATTCAATTTTTTCTTTAATGAGTCACAGATCATCAGAAGATTTCAGCTATCACATGAAGTGCTCCATGGCTCTAAAGAATGGGCCACAAGAAAATGGAGGGGAGGAGTCTCAGTCCAGAGGAAAGGTAGTGAATTTGGAGGGCAACTGTCGTTTCCTGTGTACCTTACTGGGCACGGATTAGGCACTTTATACACATTAAACATCCTTCCGTGGTGACGCAAATGGTTTACACTGGACTGCTAACCTAAAGACAGACAGTTCTAACCTAGGCAGCCGTGCCAAACAAGGAAAGCTTCTATAAAGATTATAGCCAAGAAACTCCAATGGGGACTAATTCTACTGTATTATAAGCAGGATCACCATGAGTCAAAATCAACACCATGACCATAGGGGATTTTATACACATTGCCTCACAACCCCTCAATGTGTTATCAAACCTACTTTACAAAGGAGGAATTTAAGACTTTGAAAGTTCAATAACGTACCTAGAGTCAAGGGGTAAAGTTGAAATTGAAACCTAGTTCTGATTTATGCCCCATTTCCACTACTTCATATTACCTGTAAAACTGAGTATAAGAGTGAGAAATGCAGGATATAAAAACTCAGAAGTAAATCAAATATATATTTTATGAGTGCAGAATGAAGTAAGAGTTAGAAATTAATATTTATAGATTTCATTGATCTGTTCAGTCTTGGCCTCTGTTAACATGGTTGAGCAAGTACTGACTATAATAATCTATTTTGAAATAGTGGTAATAAAAATATGCAAGTTCTACCTGAACAATATTGACTTAAAATAATTTAATTGCCACAGACCAAACAATAAATTTGTTTTGCCAGTTTTCCAGACCACTGAAGCAGAGTATTTATTGTCTCTACCTAGCAAGGCCATGACTGATGATCATGCCAATTACTAGCTGAACATGGGTTGGGGTTTTGTTTTGTTTTTCTTCCTTTTGTCAAATCTGTCAAGCTTTTCAACCCAGCATGTCACACTGCTTATTAGAAAATGTAATGTAACATGAAGAATATGAATGAATCCTGATTTATTTGTTTTTTGGAATTTCCTAACATCTCATAAAGAAAAATATGTTTTTTTAATTTTATAAATCCCATTGTTGTTGTTGTTGTTATGTGCCATGGAGTCGGTTCTGAATCATAGCGACCCTGTACAGGATTTCCGAGGCTGTAAATATGTATGGGAGCAGAAAGCCTCATGTTTCTCCTGCTGAACAGCTGGTGGTTTCGAACTGCTGACTGTGAGATTAGCAGCCCCATTTGTAACCACTACACTACCAGAGCTCCTTATAAATCCCATTAACAAGGAACTAAAATGATCGTCTTTTACTTGATTAGTTTTTCTACAAATATGTTATCCATCTTCTTTAATATGTTGTTGTTAGGTGTCGTTGAGTCTGTACCAACTTATAGCAACCCTATTTACTGCCTGGTTCTGTGCCATCCTTACGATTGTTGTTACATTTGAGGTCAGTGCTGCTGCCACTGGAACAATCAATCTCATTGGGAGTCTTCCTCTTTTTCACTGACACTGCACGTTTCCAAGCACGATGTCCTTCTTTAATATACAGTAATGTAAAAACTCCTTGTGTGGTGCTGTAGAATCAGCACTGGACTTCGAACCACAAAGTCAGCAATCCAAACCCATCAGCTGATCCTAGGAAATCACATATAGGGTCACTATGAGACAGCACTTCATAATATCAACAGTATGAAAACCTCCGTATTATTGATTAGTCTGGTCATTCATTCATAGTTAAGAAATGTAAATATAAACATATAAGATCTCAGGCCCATTTGGAAGACATGATAAAATATCTACACAGTTATTTAAATGACTCACCCAGGACATCCTTGTGTAGAGCTAGCAACTTAATTATAAAGACTGTTGTTATAAAAAATCAATTCTAAGTCATGTGTGCAAAGTAGAACTGCCCCTTAGGGTTTTTTGGCATTTTGGGGTTTTTTTTTTTGTTGTTTTTTACTCTTCTTGTTACCATGTTCTGAATATTTCTAAGGCAATATTTTGATGGGGGAAGAAAAAAACAACACACAAGCCCAGATTCTACTCTGGAACTGGGATAGGGTTTTCAAGGGTGGGATCTTTTAGAAGCAGATCATCAGTCCTGTCTCTGGAGGAATCACTAGGTGGATTCAGCTAGTAGTCAAAGACTTACTCTTTATACCATGCAGAGATCATACATAATTTTTAAGAAATTTCTTTCCCTTTTTGACACATAGTTTAATTAATCTCATTTTTCTTAGAGAAAGTTGATATTACCTCTTAATCTAGCAACCTATACCGAAACAAACAACTGCTCGCTTGTCTAGGGCTTGAAAGCACATTAGCACAGTTAAACCTTCACTTGATTTATTAACTGTAATATTGATAATTCAAGTAAAGTTTTAACATTTAAAATCTCATCACTTTACCTGAAAGGTATACCACTCATTCTAGGGAAGAATATGAAATAGGATATGCTATGTTAAGACTCCTGTGTGGCACTGTAGGATCAGCACTGGGCTTCAAACCACAAGGTTGGCAGTTCAAACCCACCAACTGTTCCTTGGAAACCCTGTACAAGGTCGCTATTAGTCGAAACTGACTCGACAGTGCTTAATAACAATATATTATGTTAACTACGGAGTCCTGGTGTGGTGCTGTGGGTTAATGAGCCAGTCTGCAAAGTCGTTTGAACTTCAAGGTCGACAATTCAAGCTCACCAGTTGCTCCTCAGAAACCCTGTACAAGGTCGCGATGGATTAGAACTGACTCGACAGCTCTTAATAACAACAACATGTTAGATGTTTGCTTACGGAGACAAGTATGGGGGAAATTTGGACAAACCATAAAGAGATCATAACTAACATGCACGTCAAGAACATTTCCACTGATCTCCATTCAGAATCAGGGATAGAGAAATTGGAAGCACGTCCAGATAGATAGCTATGAATTTTGAACAAAAATTTAATCTCCAGTATAAAATGTATGTAATTCTTTAAAATATATAGAAATAGAATGAAAACATTACTTGCTGCTTATTCCTGATATCTTTACTTCTCACAAAGCCTCAAAGCTGGTTTGCGTTTGATCAAATTTGCCCAGGGAGAAGGCAGGGTTTTCTTGAGGACAGGAAGCCTTGTAGTGTTGCTTCGCAGCTGTTTTGGTGTCCTGAGCATCGCAGCACATAAAGCAACCATGCGGTTTAAGTGTCGCCTTCCTAGAACGCACGGGGAAAGGGTGTTTAGTGTGTCTGTTGACTGAATAGGCCAAAGTAAACCTTGTTGTAAAGAGTGTTTCACGGTAGAAAACATTCTTTTGCCAAGCATGTCATTCAGTTTTCAGAAATAATTTAGCTGCTTTGGGATGTTGGGAGTCAGAAGGACTTTTGCTATTGGTTGCAGGGTTAGTCCTGGTGGCAAGAGAGATAGTGGAGCTGTGAGCAATCTGCTTGTAAAGGACTGAGGAGAATTGAAACTGCAATCTGTTCAGGCGGCACCAGCTGTATGCAGTCTGTTCTGGCGGCTGTCGCGTGACAGCTATCCACAAACTGCTACTCAGTCAGTGAGCAGCCTCCATTGGACCTTCTGGTGGCTTCCAACCATAAGCCAAGGCTTAGTTAGTAGCTTTTTCAAAAGACCACGATTAATAAATCTGTAAGATTCTCTTCTTTGATCAAAGCTGTGACAAAATCTATCAAAGCCTAGTTAGAGACCATTCTAGTGGAGAAAACAAGTTATTAAAGTACAGATTTGTAGGTACTCTAGGAAAACAGATTTGGCTTGACGGTCTTGTCGCCCAGCTGTGAGAACTGAATAGGACTCTAGGGACGTGTTAAATTTAGTGCTGGATGCAGTTATAGGACAGCAGGGGAAAATACTGGCGCTGAAAGGTGGCGACTCTCCTCAGTGAAAATGCACACTGATTATCAAAGACTGGGATGTGGTTCTTCAGAATCCCTGTTTACTGGACACAGAGCAAGAAAGACAGACGTGTCCACATTGAAGATCACACTAAAGTTTTGGAGGATTTTTTTTAAGTTTTAGTTTTCAACCCTTTTCCGCATGTCTATCCTGGTGTGCTAGATTGCAAACCACAGTGTCAGTAGTTCAAATCCACCAGGTGATACTTTGAAATCTTATACAAGGTCACTATGAGTCAGAACTGACTCAATGGCACTTAACAACAACAGTGTCATCATAAGAGTCTAGGAATGGTGTTATTGGATAAACTGGACTGCTAACTGCAAGGTCAGTGATTCAAATCCACCAGTTGCTCCTTGGAGACCCTATGCATGGTCACTATGAGTAGGAACAGACTCAACAGCAGTTAACAACCACAAACTAATTAGAGCCAGAGAGTTTTAATGACCTATTGGGTATAAAAGCATCTGGGAAGATAAATGCTCCTTTCGGTTGTCATTACTCTTAGCCTTGACTGAACTCAATTTTCACTTTGTGTAAGTTGATTGCAGTTTAGGAATATCAAAAGTAAATGAAGATCAGCACTTGCTTCACAGGAACTGCACACAAGCATGAACATTTTCACCAAGAGCTAATCCACGAATGGCTAGCCAATAGAGCTTTGTTTTTATTTTTGCCTTTCTTTTAAAATAATTGTTTTCTGCTAAACTCCTGACACTATGAAGAGAATTCTTTATGCAATTGTTTGAAAATAACAACAAAAAAGTGCATGAATTCTCATTTTAAATTGTCTTGCCTTACATCTATTCTTTTACTCTTTTATTCTATGAATGTTCATTGATAATGTTTGTGAAGGCTTCTAGGAATACAGAAATTATAGCAATACCACTAATACCTTTGTTATTGCTGTTGTTAGAGCTGCCATCTAGTTGGTATCTGACTCACAGTGACCCCAGTCTACTGATAATAATAACAAGTCACTTACAAGGGCAAACAATGAATCAACCACTGTTCTAAGCAATTTGCAGGCACTCATTTATTCATCACAACAGCACTGTGAAGCAAGAGCTGTTACGAGCCTGATTTGACATTGAAAAAAACCAAAAAAACAAACTAAGATTAAGTGACAATGACTTAGTTCCAGCAGAATTGTTTATAATCAAGTGTTTGTGTGTGTGTATGGACGTTCATATGCAGAAATAGGAGCACAAAAATGCTTAGCTGAGTGCTGAGAGAGCCCAAAGCATGCGAACCCAGAGGTGCTGGGAGAGCTTTGGTCCTGGGTGAACCTAGGACATTGTATAAAAGTTGATTGTGTAGAAATGAAGGCTGTGACTGCCAGGCCACATGGGTGGGAAACAAGCTGCTTAAATCGCCTAGATTGTGAAATATAAAAAGTTGAATATGAGGGATCAGGCCAGATAAGCAGATTTGGGCCAAAGTTGTAACACCCTAAAGGTCAGACTAAGGAGTGTGGCCTTTGTTTAATGCCACACATTTGTTTAATCTCCCGATCACTGGTAATACTTTTTTGTTTTCAATTTTGAGGATGTTTGATCAGAAAATGACTTTCAAAGTTTAAATCTAATAACAGTATGATTTGATACCAGTGGAGATGCATGGCACACAAGATGTTTAATTAGCATAAGATTACAATTTTAAAACTCAGAAAATCATGTCCAGGAGTAGCAGTTATTTTGCAAAAGAAAAGCTGGTTCTAGCAGAGTATTTTATTACTGAAGGGAAACAAATCGTTGTCTAACTCTCAGCACTCATAAACTAGGAATCATCCAAAGAGTCTACTGCACCAGACTGACAAAATGAGAAGAGCTGATGTTCAAATGCAAAGTTCTGAACGTCATGGGCATTTATATTTTTCAACTGCTTTCTTAAGAGAAAGTTCACCCTTAAACAAATAATAAATAAGGGGGAATCTGATGCAGACCATGCAGACCCGATCAGGAGTTCAAGTCCCTGTGGGCCCAAGCGTTGCTGACCATCCAAACCATAGGCTCTGAGGATCAAACTTTAGCCACCTAGCAGATATAGCAAAATGTCCCTTATCTGATTATTCAGTTATAATTCCATACATGAGCCCTGAATACCCACAGATAAATGTAAAAACCTTCCCTAAAAGCCGAGGCTGTAAATTCCAAAAAGGCAAAGTTTTTCTCAAAAAAAAGCTAAAGAGGATAGAGAGAAACTCTGCTAACTGATGGTATGTGGAGGGGATTATAATCAATGTAATGAAACAAGGTATATGAATGTTTGAATGTGAAACTGATGATGTGCCCTGAAAACTTCCACTCAATCAACAATAAAAACCTTAAAAAAAAAGGAAGTTCATCTTTTGAGAGTTAGATGTCTGCATGGCTTTGTGTGTCATCTTTCTGCATGAAAGATGAGTCTATCCGATCCATTTTCACTCTAATTCTCCTCAGAGGACAAATGTAAGTGGACTGGGCACACTTCTGTGTGATTGCAAGCATCTGTAGTTGATTACCCATGGTGTTCTTTCCTATTTCTCACTCTGACTCATGCCTTGGAGAGCACTGCACCATGCTGCTTGTTTTC
The DNA here is from genome assembly GCF_000296735.1 of Chrysochloris asiatica. Classification (NCBI taxonomy): domain Eukaryota; kingdom Metazoa; phylum Chordata; class Mammalia; order Afrosoricida; family Chrysochloridae; genus Chrysochloris; species Chrysochloris asiatica. Next base: position 18,051,596 of record NW_006408550.1, read on the forward strand.
CTTTTGTTGCAGCGTTCACACTCACTGCCCTCAGGGCTGCCTTCTCAGCGCTCTCTGGAACTCACCAGCCAGAGTTCTGTGGGCGCCCATCTCTGGACAGGAGCTCCCTCAAGCGCCTTCACCTGCCTACATCCAAGGTGGTTACATGTACCACTGGTGGTTACATGTACCACTATAACACCTTCATAGCGCACCAACAGGTGGTTTTGTCTGCTTTATTCCTATCAGTAAGTGACTAGGATATGAATAACTGATATAGCCTTTTCTTGGCTGTTTCAGAGAGCCTCCAAAGTTCAATGCCATCTGTATTTGTTTCTGAAAAACAAGCATGGTGATAGTGGAGGTTTTAACCTCTGTTTGCTCCCTTGTCTACCAAGGAATAAGATGCTAGGTCACAAGAAACAGGGATCATCCATTCAGGGAAAATAACTCTATAATCTGTAGAATCCCAAACCAACAAACCAAACCCAATACCTTATTGTCTCGCATGTTGCAGTGTGGAACTGTTCCATAGGGTTTTCTTGGCTGCCATCATTACAAAAGCAGAGCACTAAGGCTTTCTTCCGTGGTGCCGCTGGGTGGGTTTGAACCTTAATGCTCAAGAACAAACCATTGGCACCATGCAGGGACCTCCACGGTATATAAAAGTCTAAAAAATAGTGAGAATCTATAGAAATGCCATGAGAATGCTTGCATTTCAGAAGGAATGACAAGTGCACAAGGCATTCTGATTGGAAAGCTATGAAGGATTTCTGATGGTCAGTATCAGCTCATTACTGGACATTGCCCTCTGGGTTTTATAGGCTGAAGTAGGAGATACTTGACGCATGGATATATTGATGGATAAAAGGGTGAAAAACACAAGTCATTGCCTTTTCCAGTCAAATCCCAATTTTCCAACTGAACAAGCCTATTTTAACTTGACTGAATTAGTTGCATGGTGGTTCTGTAGGTTAAGCACTGGACTGCTAAACCACAAAGTCACCAATTCTAACCTACCAGTTGCCCCTCAGGAGAAAGACAAGGCTTTCTGCTTCCATAAAGATTTACAGCCTTAGAACCCCTATATAAGGTGGCTGTAAGTCAGGATTAACTTGATGGAAGTCAGTTATCAAGTGTAATAGGCATGACAAATTTCTGTGTGCTGAAAGAAAATGCAGAATATGGAAAAAATACAATTCATATCTTCTAGACCAGTGCTATCCAATAGAAATATAATGCAAGTCACACATGTAATTTTAGCATTACATTAAAGCAAGGTCAGTCATTCAAATCTGCCATTTGCTCTGCAGGAGAAAAATGAGGCTTTCTGCTTCTGTAAAGAGTTAAAGTCTATACAGTGTTGCTATGAGTTAGAACTGACTCAGTGGCACATAACCGCCAAATACTATTGTTGTTGCTATTAAGTGCTATTGAGTCATTTCCAACTCATAGTGACCTATACAGGGTTTCCAAGGAGCAGCTGGGGGTTTGAACCACTGACCTTGTTCGCAGTCCAGTACTCATCCTGCAGTGCCACACCAGGAGTCTAGCCAACCACCATGTTGTTGTTGATGTAGTTATGTGCCATGGAGTCAGTTCTGACTCATAGTGACCCTGTACAGGGTTTCTGAGGCTGTAAATCTTTAAGGGAGCAGAAAGCCTCATCTTTCTCCCACAGAACAGCTGGTAGTTTTGAACAGCTGACCGTGAGATTAGCAGCCTGATTCGTAACCACTCACTACGCTACCAGAGCTCCTTACAAACCACCATAGCCACATTAAAGAAAAAGAAAAATGTGAGGTCAATGTTAATTTTAATAATAATAAAAACAAGGGAGCTTCAAAAAGTTCATGTAAAAATTCCATTATAACTGCATTCCATTTTTAAGGCCCCTTGGATGATTTAACCCAATATATCCAAGATATTTTTATTTTAGTATGCAATCAACATAAAAAAAGTATTAATGAATTTTTTTATATTAAATCTTGGAAATCTGGTATGTATTTTACATTTACCATACATCTCAACTGGGACTAGCTACATTTCAACTGCTCAAAAGTCCTATATGTCTCGTGGCTAATACACGGAACAGTGCAATTCTAGGCATTTAAATATCTAGCTGATCTGAGAGGCCTTCTCATATGGTGGTAAAGATAAGATCATGCACTTGCATAGAAATTTTTGTAACATTTTCATGCTCATTCTTTACTAAATCAGTTAAGGCAATATTCCCAAGAGTATGGTCTGAGAATCACTGCTCTTCCTATAAAGTGTTACATTAAAAAAAAAAAAAAAAAAATGGTGTGTGACCAAAATAGGACTGGAAACTTTGGGTTGAACAAATTTTCTTCTGCTTCCCATCTATTGAGAACCTTGAATGTAGTCATGTGCGTTGTAGATTTCTGAGAGGAGAATGTGTATACAGCATTTCCTCTTCTTAAGTGATCATGAAATTGATTTTTCACAAGCATCGTTGGGACTTGTGTTACAAAGAACACACTGTGGAAATGTTGATTTTAATTCAAAATAAGTGCTGCAGGAATTTGAAATTTGGACATTGGAAAGTCTTCATGGGGCTTCATGAATATACCTTCTCCAGTTCAATCTTATCCAGTGTGTACAACAAAATCTGTAGTATGGCATCTGGTCCATTTGGACTGGGCTGTCCTTTGAAAAGGAGACAAGCTCTTATTAATATCTGTCTTGGTCGAACACTGAACCAAGCGCAATTCTCACTTAATATTTGTTGACTTAAATTATCTAGGAAGTTTGATAAAGATCTGTGCAGGGAGCAGAGCGCACAAAGAGATATAAACTTTAGAAACTCAAGAAGAGATGTTTATAAGAAAATGGCAGGGAGAGTAAGAGTGTTGTCTCTGTCACCTCTCAGCTCCTCTCAGACACTCAGCATCTGGGTGCTTAGAAGGAAAGCATCCAGATTCAAGGCAATTCAGAGGAGGGGAGGGAAGAAGGAAGAGCAGCAAAGAGAAGACAATGCAAGGCAGGCAGTCACATGTCAAAATTCAAGAACCAAAAGCCTGCCCTCACAGTAGCAGCTGTGCGGTTTCTGCCTTTAATAACTAAATCTTTACATTTTTGAGGAAGTCAGACCTGAAGCAGAATGAAAGAGGAAGATTGTGTCAGATGGGAGGGTTAAGAATCAGATCTTTGGGGAAAAAAAGCCTGAAAAGTGTATTTTGCAACCCAGACACACACACCCCCCCCGCCCCCCAAGAAACACATGGTTTACTGAAATCACTCATTTGGAGATAAATGTCCAGAAAATTGCCTTTCTCACAGCTTTTTGCTGCTTTCTCACATCTAGATATGGAGCAATTGGCCCATGCTCCTACCTGGCAAGCTTTCTAGGAATCTAATTTCTGAATCCATGTACAGATACAACCTTTCTCAGAGGAAGACAGGAAACAGTAAGCAAAGTGATCTCTGCTTCATCTTTCTTCCTGCCTCTGGCCCTCACCTAACATGTGTCTTCATTTTTCCTTGTCTGAAAAAGTCCTGATCTTAGAAATGGACTTTCTTTTTGGCCTGAACACAAAAGAAGAGAAAGCTATCTACTGCGTCTCACTACTGACCACATTTTTCATGTGAGATGAAATGGAAATATGAAACAAAACTGGGTAGTCTAAAGAGAGTTGGGTGTCGTATAGGGAAATGAAGATTTTTCAGTAAGAGCTGTAATCATAACCTGTTGGCAGACTCCTGAGTTCAGGAAGATTTTTCCTAGTCTAGACTTAGACATCAAAAAGAAAAGGCAATTTCCTTGACTCTTCTCCCAGATATCCTCTCGAGAACATTACCTTTGCTCTGTCTTCTAATCACCCTTCCAAAGTCTTGGCCACCCAAGAATGCACCAGGCTGAAGATCAAAGAAATCTGCTGGTTGACACTTGGCTGCTGGAACAATTCTGTGTGGTGCCTTTGCTGGAATTAGCATTGATGTGTCTTTCTTGCAGGAGCTGCCCCAGGAATAGGGCCCCAACCATTGAAGACATTAGGGAATGGCAAAGATAACGTGAGTGCAGCATTCAGCCTTGCTCCTCGCTTCCCAGGGGATACAGTGGCTGCCAATCCTGGTTGGCTATCTGTACAATAAAGGATCTAAGTCTGAGCAAACCAGAAACTATAATTATTGTAAACATTGATAGAACAACTGTTTCAAAGAAAACGTTATTTTTCTATAGGAATTTTTTAGTAACTGGCCTCTAGAATTTACAAAACACATTCTGATCCATTGTCTCATTTTGCCCCTCAAAATCAGCTGGTAGAGCAGGCAGGGTAGGGAGCCACTAGACTGATGGAAACTTGATGATCTTGTCCCCTGTCGTCTTCATAATCTTTAACACAGCACCTGGCATGGAGCAGTCAATAAATATTTGTTGAATGAATTAATGGAATTCCATTTTACAAACGCAAAACCTCATTCAGAAATAATTCATGATCTTGACAAAGACAAAAAAGCTATTAAGTAGCTGAGTCAGCTAACCCGGGTCTTCTGATTCGTTTCCCAAGCACCTTCAAAATGGTTTTGTATACCCAATGCATTTTCAAGACATGCTTGGTGATTCGCTTACTGATTAAAGTTTTCTAGAATGATTCCCTCTCAGGCTTCATATTTTGGTAATTTCTTAAACCACTTGCTCCTATTTTAAGACCCGCTGACGTGCAGCCCATCATAAATAAAAATGACACACCTGGCCCACCATCAGAAGGACATGATCCATCCACTCCAAATTGTTTCCACTCTTCTCAAGCTTTCATCCTGATGCCCTAAGTCGACAGATAATTAACAAGATCAAAGTCAGCTGGTATCAACACACAACTTCTTCAAATCCTTCTATACCTTCCCACATCCCTTCTCTCTCTGAGAGGGAGGTGTCCTTTCTCTCTCAGAAGGGAATCCATTCTCTTTGCTCAGATATCATCACCTCCTATCTCCTGGGAGGTTTGCTCTAACAATTAATGCTTCCTCAAGCCCCTCTTTTCTACTGTTTCCTTCCCTTCAGTCAGCAAACATATAAAGCACTCCCATATAAACAAATAAGTCTTTCTATTCTTATGACTCCTGAGGCTATTTTACCATATCCCCTCTCTTTCTCTGTCAACAACTAAGCCCCCAGAGCATGGCTTCCACTCCTATCTTTTTTTGGGGGGGATGGGGCTGGATAGTGTACTTTATTGATGGTACATGACAAGACTGGGCTCTCTAAAGCCCCTCCCTTTGCCAGGGGGTCTGGATGGAAACTGAGGATGGAGTTTCTCAGTGTGTAGGGGGATTAGAGTTGGGGTAAGGACTCCCAGCAGCTGAGGGCCTCTCTCTTCCTCTAGTGCTGTTGCTGAGACTGGTGGTCCAGGGGGCTCTTATTCTTTGGAGGTCATGTGGACCATAAGATCCACCACCCTGTTGCTATAGCCAAATTCATTGTCATACCAGGAAATGAGCTTGACAACGTGGTAGTTGAGGGCAATGCCAGCCCCAGCATCAAAGGTGGAAGAGTGGGTGTGTCACTGTTAAAGTCACAGGAGACGACCTGGTCTTCAGTGTAACCCAGGATGCCTTTTAGGGGTCCATCTGATGCCTGCTTCACCACCTTCTTGATATCATCATATTTGGCAGCTTTCTCCAGGTGTCAGGTCAGGTCCACAACAGACACGTTAGGAATGGGGACATGGAAGGCCATGCCAGTGAGTTTCCCATTCAGTTCAGGGATGACCTTGCCCACAGCCTTGCCAGCACCAGTAGACGCAGGGATGATGTTCTGGGAAGCCCCATAGCCATCATGCCACAGTTTCCCAGAGGGGCCATCCAGTCTTCTGGGTGGCAGTAATGGCAAGGACTGCGGTCATGAGTCCCTCCACGATGCCAAAATTGTCATGGATGACCTTGGCCAGGGGGGCCAAACAGTTGGTGGTGCAGGAGGCAGGCATTGCTGACAATCTTGAGGGAGTTGTCATACTTCTCATGGTTCATGCCCATCACAAACATGGGGGCATCAGCAGGAGGGGCAGAGATGATTACCCTTTTGGCACCACCCTTCAAGTGAGCCCCAGCCTTTTCCAAGGTTGTGAAGACACCGGTGGACTCTACAACATATTCAGCACCAGCATCACCCCACTTGATGTTGGCGGGATCTTGCTCCTGGAAGATAGAGATGAGCTTCCCATTGATGATAAGCTTCCTGTTCTCAGCCTTGACAGTGCCATTGAACTTGCCATGGGTGGAACCATACTGGAATATATATACCATGTAGTTGAGGGCAATGAAAGGGTTGTTAATGGCAACAACCTCTACTTTGCCAGAGTTAACAGCAGCCCTGGTGACCAGGCGCCCAATACGGCCAAATCCGTTGACTCCGACCTTCACCATCTTGTCTCAGGGATGTGGCTGGTACTGCAAGAGAAGCTGCGGCTGCCTGTCGAACGGGGAGGAGCAGAGAGCCACTCCTATCTTTTTGTTCACTGATCATTTTATGCTATTCCAGAGGTCGTAGTGGTCCTCTACCTTAAGTCAACTAAAATACCAACTGCCCTCCATGTGCTTGAGCAGCAAGTTGAGAAATCTCGATTCTCTTCCTTCACTGCTTCTGATTTTCATAGAGTTGAGGAAACTCTGATTTCTCTGTCTGAAGGGAAACTCTGACAACTTTCATAATACCAAGGGTTAATATGCTCAAGGATGATGGAGAGAAAGGGTAGTTGTATCAAACAAGTAGATTGTAAAGCCATGCTGTGTCTGGGCATCCAAGAGTAACAGGATTAAAGAATGACTATGAGAAAAAAAAGGGAAAAGAAAAGGTGAGTGGCTGCTTGCCAGTGGAGAAGTTGGTTATTAATGCAAAAGGTCAGAAAAGCTAATACAATATCTTGTCCATTCATTTGTAGAGCTCCATCCCAGCCCCTGTGTATTCCACACAGATATAAAATCAGTTACATCTGTGAAAAGAGGGGTGGAAAAGCTCATTATCTGTCAGAACAAGGCAAGGGCCATTTGTGGAACAGTCCATCAATTGCTCATGTTGTTTAATTTCAAGTTGAAGCTGAAGAAAATGAAAACAAGGCCATAAAAGCCCAAGTAACACCTTGAGCACATTCCACCTGAATTCAGAAACCATCTCAAGAATAGATTTGATGAGTCAAAACCAATGGAGTTGTGGGTTGGCATCTAGGACATCAAAGATGAGGAAAATAAAAGGTCATCAATAAGACAGAAAAGAAAGACAAGGCCAAAGGATGCCAGAAGAGACTCTGAAACTTGCTTTTGAAAGTAGAGCAGGTAAAGCAAATGGAAGAAATGATGAACTAAACAAGGTGAGCCAAAGATTTAAAAGAGTGGGTCCAGAAGACAAAGTGAAGTATGACAACGAAATGTGCAAAGTTCTAGAGTTAGGAAAACAAAAAGGAACAACAGCTTGGCATTTCTCAAGCTGAAAGAAATGAATGAAGAAGTCAAGCCTGGGGTTGCAAATCTGAAGGATTTGATGGGGAAAATACTGACTAGTCTGGGGCGAAGTATCAAAGAATTGATCAATGCACAACCATTTCAGAATGTAGCACATGCTCAAGAACTGATGGTACTAAAGGAAAAAATCCAAGCTTCACTGAAGGCATGGGGGAAGACAAGTTTCCAGGACTTGTCAGAATACCAATGGAGATGTTAAAATAAGTAGACATGACAATGGAAGCACTCACACATCTATGCCAAGAAATATGGAAGACCTGGCCTACTGAGTGAAAGTGATCCATATTGTGGCCACTCCAAGGAAAGATGATCCACAGAATGTGGAAATTATCTAACAGTATCATTAATATCACACGCAAGGAAAACTTTGCTAAAGATAATTCAAACAAGGTTACAGTACTACAGGGACAAGGAACTGCCAGAAATTCAAGCTAGATTCAGAAAAGGATGTGGAATGAGGGATATTATTGCTAATGTCAGATGGATCTTGGCTGAAAACACAGAGTCCCAGAAATATGTCTACTTGTGTATTGTGGATTACACAAAGGTATTCGTCTGTGTGGATCATAATAAACTATGGATAACATTGAGAAGCATGGGAATGGCAGGACACTTAATTGTGCTCATGAGGAGCCTACAAATAGACAAAGAAGCAGCTACTCAGAATAAGAGGATACTGCCTGGTTTAAAATCAGGTCAGGTATGCATTAGGGTTATATACTTTCACTATACTTACTCCCACCACTTGTCTGTCAGTTTGTGGTACTGCAGTAACTTGCATGTTGCTGTGATTCTGAAAGAAATGCATTGGTAGTTTAAATACCAACAGGTTTACCCATGGTGGACAGGTTTCAGCTGAGCTAAGAGACTAGGAATAAGGAGAGACAGACAACTTACGAATATTTAGTCACTGAGAACCTTATGAACAGAAGGGAAACACTGTCAGCACCAGAATATTGACTATAGAGAAATGATGAAGAACACCAGAATATTGTCAGATATAGTGCCAGAGAATGACCCCCTCAAATAGGAAGGCACTCGAAATATGGCTGGGGAAGAACTGCTACCTCAAAGTAGAATTGATGGTGATGACACAAATGAAGTAAATCTTTCAGGACCTTCATTTGCTGATGGGGCACAGCTCATAATAAGAAGACACAGATGTATACATCCAATAATAACCAGAACAAGAAACCTACAAAGTATGACCCTAGGAAAATTGTAAGTTATCAAAAATGAAATGGAACACATAAACATAGACATCCTAGGCATTAGTGAGCTGTAATGTATTGGTATTGGCCATTTTGAATCTGACAAACACATGGTTTATTATGCCACAAATCACAAATTGAAGAGGAATGATGTTGCATTCATCATCAAAAGGAACATTTCAGATCTATCTTGAAGAGCAATCCTGTCTGTGAAAGGGCACTCTTCATATGCCCACAAGGAGGCACAGTTAATAAAACTATTATTCAAATTTATGCACCAACAATTAAAGCTAGTAATGATGAAATTGAAGAATTTTATGAACTTCTTCAGTCTGAAATTGGTCAAACATGCACTCACTATGTATTGATAATTATTGGTGATTGGAATGCAAAGGTTGGAAACAAAGAGGAAGGAGCAGTAATTGGAAACTATGGCCTTGGTGATAGACAAAATGTTGAAGTTCACATGATAGAATTTTTCCTGACAAATGAATTCTTCCTTACAAATACTTTTTGTATACAACATAAAAGACGACTATATATATGGACCTCATCAGATGGAATACACAGGAATCAAATTGACTACACCTGTGGAAAGAGACGGTGGAAAAGCTCCACAGTATCAGCAAAACAAGATCAGGGGCAGAATGTGGAACAGACCACAAATTTCTCACATTTAAGTTCAGGCTGAAGCTGAAAAAAATTGAAACAAGTCCATGAGAGCAAAATATGACCTTGAACATATCCCACCTGAACTTAGAGGTCATATCAAGAACAGATTTGATGAATTAGACACTAATGACCAAAGACCAGAAGAGTTGTGGGATGACATCCAGAACATCATACAAGAAGAAAGTAAAAGGTCATTAAGAAGACAAGACAGAAGGAAAAGACCAAAGTGGAGGTCAGTCGAGACTCTGAAACATGCTCTCTAATATAGAGATTCTAAAGCAAATGGAAGAAATGAGGAGTTAATAGAGAGGAATAGAAAATTTCAAAGAGTAGCTCTAGAAGACAAAGTAAAATATTATAATTAAATGTACAAAGATTTGGAATTAGAAAATCAAAAGGGAAGAAAACGCTCAGCATTTATCAAGCTGAAAGAACTGAAGATATAATTGAAGCTTCAATTTGAAATATTGAAGGATATTATGAGCAAAATATTGAATGATGCAGGAAGTAGCAACAGAAGATGGAAGGAATACAGAGAGTCACTATAACAAAATCATCGATGTTCAGCCATATGATCAACAACCAATGATACTGAAGGAAGAATTCCAAGCTGAACTGAAGGCCTTGACAAAGAACAAGGCTTGAGGAATTGATGGAATAAAAATGAAATCTTTCAGCAAATTGATACAGCACTGGAGGCACTCACTCATCTATGCCAAGAAATTTGGAAGACATTTTACCTGGCCAAATGATTGGATGAGATCCATATTTGTGCCCATTCCAAAGAGAGGTAACCAAACAGAATGAGGAAATCATTGGACAATATTAGTAATATCACATGCAAATAAAAGTTTGCTAAAGATAATTAAAAATAGCTGCAGCAGATCTGCCAGAGATTGAGCTCAAATTCACTTGGGAACATGGAATGAGGAATATGATTGCTGATATTTACCTGTGCTTTATTGACTAGGTTCTCAATTGTATGGATCATGACAAACTGTGAACGCTGTGGAAAATGAGTATTCTGGAACACTTAATTGTGCTTATGTAGTATCTGTACATAGACCAAGAGACAGTCATTAGAACAAAACAAGAGAACACGGAATGATTTAAAATCAGGAAAAGTGTGTGCCACGATTGTATCATTTCACCATACTTATCCAAACGTTATGCTAAGAAAATAACCAAGAAGCTGGATTATATGAAGAAGAATGTGATAGCAAGATTGGAGGAAGACTCATTAATAGCCTGTGATATGCAAATGATAAAACCTTGCATGCTGAATGTGAAGAGGACTTAAAATACATACTGATGAGGATCAAAGACCACAGTTTTCAGTATGGATTTCACCACAATGTAAAGAAAACAAAAATCCTCACCACTGGACCAATAAACAACATCAAGATAAATTGAGAAAAGATTGAAGTTGTCCAAGATTTCATTTTGCATGACTCCAATCAACACTCATGGAAGTAGTGGTCAAGAAATCAAATGCCATATTGCATTAGGCAAATCTGTTTCCCAAGACCATTTTAAAGTGTTAAAGAGCAAAGATGTCACTTTGAGGGCTAAGGTGAGCCTGACCCAAGCCATGGTGTTTTCAGTAGCCCCATATGCATATGAAAGTTGGATAGTGAATAAGAGAGACTGTAGAAGAACTGATGCATTAAGTTATGGTATTGGAGGGGAATAGGAATATACTCTGGACTGAATGAAGACTGAATAAGTCTGCCAGAATAAGTATATCCATACTGCTCCTTATAAGCACATGTTGGACATGTGATATGTAGGGACCAGTTCTTGGAGAAGGACATTATATTTGGAAAAGCAGTGGGTCAGTGGAAAACAGGAAAACTCTTAACAAGTTTGATTGCAATAACAGTATCAAACATAGCAACGATTGTGAGAATGGCATCGGACCTGATAGTGTTTCATTCTGTTCTGCTATGAGTTGGAACCAACGTAACAGCGCTAACAGCAGCATCTCAGTTCCACCACTCAAGACTGGAAGAGAGGTACTTAGGAGAGATTCACCAGTGTCCTAACTCCTCAAACATCAGAGAATCTAGGCCATTCTCACTGGAGAATGGAATTCCTACTCTAAAAAACACTTCTTTTGACTACTTAATGCCTCAGTTCCAAACCCCCTTTCTTTCCAAAGTTAGAAAAGAGCTTAAAATAAAATGTAAGGTTTATTTTCAATTTACATAACAAAAATAATATCCTTTCCTTTCTTATTGAGATGACCTTGAATAAAAATCAGTAAATCCCTAATTGTTTGACAGTGTAGAAGCCCTGAATAAGAAACCCAATCAAAGGCTGGTACACTGAAGGAGTACTCCTCCAAAATAAAAATCTTGCAAAGGCTCAACCTTGTTCATTTTCATCTAGAGAAGGGCAGAAGGAAATTCAGCACAAATACAGAGGGAATTTGTTTATACCCAATAGAAGGAATCGAACACCTAGAGGGACTGGTATCTCAGGCTCTGGTTCTTTGGGTAAGATTTCTCAGGTGCCTACCTTGTCCAGGTCTGAACTGATCCTGTGTGGGGATGGGCAGACCTGGACTGAGCACCTGAGCTATGTCCAGAAGGTGCTGTTCATCCCTTCACAGTCTGTAGTCTAATAATCCAAAAGGGACAGACACATTATCTCATTTCCCTGGGATCTAATCCTAGTTTAAAGTGGAAAGAATTATAAACAGAAAGCTACAGCTTCATTAAGGCAATGATGCAGGTCAAGTTTCCTGGCAGCTGATTCTGCCCCAGGCTAATGCTAGACATGTAGTCATTTACAGGCAGAAATAATAGTGGGTTATATAGCTCTTTCTGTGCAACATGTGTTGAGGCTTTATCTAGCTATTAATGTTCCTTTCTTGTAGAAAAGGGTCAGATAAATATAACCAAAAAAGGGTCATTGCCAATCTTCATGATTCAAATGGAAGATGCAAGCCAGCACCATAAGACATTGCTTTTCATTTCTGGAACGCAGTTCCTTTTCATTATTAATTCAAGAAAAGAATGACCATTCAGGAAAGCAAGCTTGATTTTGTTGATGAAGATTTTTAATGAAATTTAAATGCTAAACAAACACCAAGATTGTCCCTTTTAGTCAGTATAATAAATATTATTTTCAAAGGTTTTTGTTTTTTTAATCTTAAATTTATAGGTTATCAAGCAAAAAAAAGTTGATCCATACTTTAGGGGACCGTTAGAAACACTGCACTTTATAAATTAGAAGTAAAGGAATTATATATACTGTGTTACAATTTGGGATTTTATAGATCTCACACTTTTCTGTCAATGAAATTTTAATTTCCAATTTTTAGTGAGTTACTCCAATCTGGTTTTTTTCTTCTTCACATCAGAGGAAAGATTTTCTGGTCACTCCTCAATTGATATTTAAATCAAAACTAAGGTTGAATAGACCCTAGTTCATGCAATCTCTGGAGTCCTGGTGTGGCACTGTGGGCTAATGCATCAGACTGCAAAGTCATTTGAACTGCAAGATCCATGGTTCAAGCTCACCAACTGCTGCTTGGAAACCCTATACAGGGTTGCTATGGGTCGGAATTGACTTGATAGCACTTAACAACAACAACATGCAATCTCCAGTGATGTTGGAGGAGATTATTAAATATACCATGGACTGCTAGATAAACAAACAAATCTGTGTTGGAAGAAGCATAGCCAGAATGCTCCTTAGAAGTCAGGATGGTGAGACTTCCCCTTTCGTATGTTAGGAATATTATTAGGAGGGACCAGTCCCTGGAGAAGGACAGCATGCTTGATAAAGTGGAGGGTCAGCAAAAAGAGGAAGAGTCCCAGTGAGATGGACTGGTACAGTGGCAGCAGCAGTGGCTTCAAGGTTAACAATGATTGTGCAGCTGGAACAGGACCAGGCAGTGTTTTGTTCTAGTGTGCGTAATGTTACAATGAATCAGAACCCACTCGATGGCATCTAACAACAATAACAATAGATCTGTTTTGGAAGAAGTGCAGCCAGAGCGCTCCTTAGAGGCCAAGATGGCCAAACTTCGTCTCTCATACTTTGGACATATTGTCAGGAGGGAACAGTCACTGGAAAAGGATATCATGTTTGGTAAGATGGAGGGTCAGAGAAAAAGAGGAAAACCCCCAATGAGATGGATTGGCCAGGTGGCAGCATTGATGGACTCAAGTGTGGCAGCGGTAGTGAGATTGGCCCAGAATCGGACATTGTTTCATTCTGCTGTGTATGGGGTCACTGTGAGTCGGTTCCGACTCGATGGCACCTGACAACAACAACAACAACAACAATAGCAACATGTCATCTCCTGTATGTCAGAGTGGAACTTACTTGATAGCATTTTCAATAGCTAATTCTTCAGGAGTATATTGCTAGGTCTTTCTTTTGATTCACCTCTGGGGGGACGGGATTTGAACCTCCTTCCTTGCAGATAGCAGCTAAGCATTAGAAAAGTTTGTTATTCCATACTTCTTGGACATTACCTTTTCTTCATACTTTCTTTTAGGTGGTGGTGTTGCTTTGTGTTTTGTCGTTGTTGTCTTCTGAAATTTGAATTCCAGTTAATACTGAGACAATTTCCTCTTTCGGTAGTCCTGAGATGGACTACCCAAACAAAAAAATACACCCTACCTCACTTATCTACATGGTTAGGCTCCCAAAACTAGGCCATTATGTAAAAATTGATGTTATGTGTCAATGGAGAATGACCACATCAGATCACAAAATGGAGATGACAACATCATTTCATAACTGCCAAATTGCATCACCACAAAACTGACAAACCACAGAGAATCATGGCCCAGCCCAGCTGACACATAGTCATAAACACCCCAGCCAGTGGTATCTCACCTGACAACTTGGGGTTCATTACTGTCAGGTGTATATGTCTTAATATGCACAACAGTTGGACAGAGGATTTTTTACTATTCTTGCAAATATGAAGTGTTAGATAATGACATAGTTGATAAGTGAGGAGTGTACAAAGATAAGCAAGATGAATTAGTTCCAGATTTTAAGAAACATAGTTTTGAAGAATGATGAGGAAGAGAAGCAGAGACAAGGGTCACTAAGAAAAGGGAAAAAATGTGCAAAACAACTTATTAGAGAGATGGCACTCTGGTAGCATAGTAGTTACGAATCGGGCTGCGAATCTCAAGGTCAGCAGTTCGAAACTACCAACTGTTCCACAGGAAAAAGATTAGGCTTTCTGCTCCCATAAAGATTTACAGCCTCGGAAACCCTGTGCAGTGTCGCTATGAGTTGGTTCTGACTCCATGGCACATAGCCACCATCACCACCACCATATTTTGGGAACATCTTAGACACACATACGGCTCGACTTCAGGTTTTGTGGGCGGCAGGGGTCAGATTGTAGGGTGATATAAATAAACAATCTTAAGGAGTTTGGATTTAATCTTCCTTCATTTTACACTATAATGAACTCATGCACATTAATGAAAAATGGAAAGTAAAAAAAAAAAATCTATAGGGAACATGGTGACTCCATTGGATAAGCACCAGACTGCAAACCAGAAGGTCAGTGGTGTGAACCCTATAGCTGCTCCTGGGGAAAATGATGAGGCTTTCTGCTCTCACAAACACTAAAAGCCTCAGAAGTGACTTGAGTACACTTAACAACATCTGTCTATCATCTATCTATCTATCTATCTATCTATCTATCTATCTATCTATCTATCTATCTATTTATCTATCTATCTATCTATCATCACATATGTATTATGCAAATCATATTTGCTGCAGGTGCATACATTTTGTAGAAGTAAAATCAAGCTGTATACTAGATTTTATAACCATTAATTTTTTTTAATCATAAAAACATATCACAGACACATATGGCAGATGATTATGGAAGGAGTCATGCCAACATAATCATGTTTGCATGTAAAAAATGAAGACCAACAACATAAACAGACTAGACTGGAGTCCACTGACTCTAAAGGCAGGAAGGTTTAGGGAGCTTCTACAATTGTTTACGGAAAAGACGATAGTTGTTGAATTGGGAGAGTGGAAAAGGAAGCTAGATGGAGAGATGCATATAAGGAAGTAATGAGCAGGGGAAAGGGAAAAAAATCTCAGTGACTTTGAAAATATTTGGGCAACTGGGTGGACAAAAAAAAGATGGAAGAAGGTGATTTATTATGGAGCAAAGTAAGGGCAAGGTGTTTAGTTGTTGAGCTTGAAATGCATGTGGAATTTGCAGATAGACTCTCCAATGGACACTGGAATAAATGATTAAATGTAGAATTCTAAGGCTCTAACAAAGATAGAGATATTTATCAAAATTCTGTTTTCCATTGTGAAAAATATAATAAATGCTACTGAGCAACTTGTACAGAAATAGTTTAATGAGAACCTAAACTACTATGTAAACCTTCATGAAAAATACAGTTCTATCCTGGTGTGTAC
>NW_006408550.1:18068156-18069072 GCF_000296735.1 Chrysochloris asiatica
GGTTCCGACTCATAGCGACCCTGCACAAGGGTTTCCAAGGCTGTTAATCTTTACGGGAGCAGAACGCCTCATCTTTCTGCTGCAGAGCAGCTGGTAATTTCAAACTGCTGACTTTGCGGCTCGCAGCCCGAATCGTAACCACTATGCTACCAGAGCTCCTTATATATAATTGCATCAATAATTACAATGGGAAACAAGGAAACTCACTAGAGTAAGGCCAATATCTATGACACAGACGCAGACACCCTCTGACCTTCTTTATGGATTCTAACACCAATTGCCCCCTCCCTGCCCCCCCGCCCCCCAGCACAATCTGCTTCTCTGTTGGCTTTGATAATTCATTGCAATGGTCACACAGAACTCACAGACAGTAGTGACGATTATAGGGTTTGTTAGGGAAGTGAACAGTTTACATTTCAGGATCAGGAAACAGTCCTCCAGGTAAAGAGCACCATATCTCAACAATGTCCATGGGCATCCTTTCTCTGGTCCTTGGTCTCTGCCAGACTTAGGGCAAGCATTACAAAGCTCCTTTAGTCCTGCTGATAGATGTCCACAGAGCACCCGTTCTGCAAGTCAGTCTCCTGCCTGAAAGCTCTCCATTTTGTTTGCTCCATGAACAAGGAAGCCCACCATTCTACTCTTCCCCCGGTTCTGCTGCTGTCACCGCTGCCACTGCTGCCAGTGCCACCACGTCTCCATGCAGGGATGTGAGAGTTTCCCTTTCTGGATGCTCACACTATCTGCTATTCCTGCCTCTGGCTCATTTAAAACCCTGCAGATTGACAAAATTGATTAATCCCCATGTTAGAGTCCCATACACCTTACTTGCATTGTTCCAGCCTGTCATTTGATGGAAGTTACAAAGATTGGAATGTTATTGTTCATGTTAAGGGCCATCAAGTCAGTTCCGACT
>NW_006408550.1:18069757-18092268 GCF_000296735.1 Chrysochloris asiatica
GGTATACAGATTGAATAAATATGGTGAAAGGATACAGCCCTGGCACACACCTTCCCTGATTTTAAACCCTTCAGGATCTCTTTATTCTTTTCAAACACCTGCTTCTTCATCTAAGTGTAGGTTCTTCGTGAACATAATTAAGTGTTCTGGAATGCTCATTTTTCACAATGTTATCCACAGTTTGTCATGGTCCACACAGTCAAAAGGCTTTGCATACTCAATAAAGGACAAGTAAACATCTTTCTGGTATATTCTGCTTTTATCTAAGATCCATTTGATGTCAGCAATGATATCTCTAGTTCCATGTCCTCTTCTGAATCTAGCTTAAATTTCTGGCAGTTCCATGTCAATGGTTTGTTGCAACTGTTTTTTAGTAATCCTCAGCAAAAGTTTACTTGCATATGATATTAATGGTATTCTTCAATGGTTACCACATTCCATTGGGTCACCTGTTTTGGAATGGACACAAATATAGAAGTCCTCTAATTGGTTGGTCAGGTAGCTGTCTTCCTGATGAGTGAGTGCCTCCAGTGCTGCCTCAGTTTGTTGGAAGAGTTCAATTTGTACTCCATCAATTCCTGGAGCCTTGTTTTTTTGCCAGTGGCTTCAGTAAAGCTTGGACTTTTTTCTTCAGTACCATCAGTTCTTGATCCTACCTCTTGAAATGGTTGAACAATGACCATTTCTTTTGGTACAGTTTCCCTGTGTATTCCTTCCACCTTTTTTGATGCTTTCTGCATCATTCAATAGTTTGCCCATGGAGTTCTTCAATACTGCAAGTCTAGGACTTAATTTTTCTTTATTTCTTTCAGCCTGAGAAGTGCAGAGTGTGTTCTTCACTTTTGGTTTTCTATTGCCAGGTCTTTGCACCTTTCATTATAAAACTTTATCTTCTCAAGTTGTCCTTTGAAATTTTCTGTTCAGCTCTTTTATTTCCTTATGGCTTCCATTTGCTTTAGTTTCTTTACACTCAAGAGCAAGTTTCAGCATCCTTCTGTCATCCATTTTGATCTTTTCTTTCTTTCCTGTCTGTTTAGTGATCTTTTGCTTTCTTCTTGTATGATGCTCTTGATGTTATCTCATAACTCTCTGATCTCCCATCATTAGTGTCTAGTGCACCAAATAGATTCTTGAGATGGCCTTTACATTCAGATAGAATATATTCAACATCATACTTTGGCTCTTGTGGACTTGTTTTAATTTTCTTAAACTTCATTCTGAATTTACATATGAGCAATTGATGGTCTGTTTCACAGTCTTCCCTTGGCCTGTTTTGGTTGATGATATTGAACTTTTCCACTGTCTCTCCCCACAAATGTAATCAATTTTATTTCTGTGTATCCCATTTAGTGAGGTCCATGTGTACAGATACCTTTTACGATGTTTAAAAAATATTATTTGCATAGAATACTCATTGACCATGCAAAATTCTATCATGCAATTTCAAGCATCATTTCTATCACCAAGATTATATTTTCCAAGTACAGAATCCTTCTTATGATAGGAAACTATGATAGAACAACCATAATTTACTATACCACAATATGTAATAAAGTTTTCTGAAAAAAAAAAAAAAAAGCATCAACAAAAACAACTTTTAAGCCTACTCAAAGCAAATTTAAATTATGTGGGCATTTCTTAACATGAGTCCATTCCTGTATCCTGTAATTATTATAAGTCATTTGCTTAAGAGCAGATTAGACAGTAGTCACTAAGGGGGAAGAAAGAAGCATTGCAGTGTGACCTAAAAGTGCCCAATGCCTTCTCAGACATTATCATTTGTGTAAGGAGCTCTGGTAACGTAGTGGTTATGAATCGGGCTGCGAACTGCAAGGTCAGCAGTTCGAAACTACCAGCTGCTCCGTGGGAGAAAGATGAGGCTTTCTGCTCCTGTAAAGATTTACAGCCTTGGAAACCCTGTTCAGGGTTGCTATGGGTCGGAACCGACCGACTCGATGGCACTTAACAACAACAACAACAACATAGAGATAAGAAATGTTGGTATCCTATTTTAAATATGAGGAAACTAAGGCTCAGAAAAAGGAATTCCTTTGTCTCAAGTCACATAGCTTGCATGATTCAGAGGGAGACAAGAACCCAAGTCACTTTATTTTAAGTTGTAGAATGATAGGAGGAATTGAGCATGGGTTTTAGACTCATACAGGCGTATGTCTATATTCAACATTAAAGGCAAAACCAAACCTGTTGGCAGCTAGTTAATTCTGGTTCTTAATCAATAGACCAGATAAATCACCTACATGCTGTGGGCCCTATCTTTTTAAAATTTTATTAAGAAGAGATATTACCTATCTCAGAAATGTTGTATATACATAATGTGACTATTGCACATAGCAAATACTCAGGTCTAACCATTGGTTGCTGTTAGCTGCCACTGAGTCAACTGGGTGTCTCTTCCAGTCAGTTGGCCATGTAGTTGTCTTCCAAATTTTTTAGCTCTGGTAGCATAGTGGTTACGAGTCGGGCTGCCAACCTCAAGGTCAGCAGTTTGAAACTAGCGGTTCCACGGGAGAAAGATGAGGCATTCTGCTCCCATAAAGATTTACAGCCTTGGAAACCCTGTATGGGGTCTCTGTGAGTCCGAACCGACTCCATGGTACTTAACAACAACAACATATACTACAAAAGAAAAGCTTGCCTGGTCCTACACTAGTCTCACAATTCTTCCTATGTCTGAACCCATTGTTGCAGCCATTGTGTCACCGTCTTCTTTATCACTGACCCTCTATTTTACCAGCTATGATGTTCTTCTCTAGGGATTGGTCTCTACTGACTGCAGTTACACAGTATGTGAGGTGAAGTCTCACATCTGCACTGCTAAGGAGCATTCTGACTGTACTTCTACTCATAAAAACATTGATGGAACACATACTGTGTGCCATGAATGGTGGCTTTACATGTGTTAATTCATTTAATTCTGTCAACAAGACTATAAGCAGAAACTGAAGCAAGAGGTGGGTTTACTTTGCCCAGGACCACAGAAAGATGATGAGGTTGGAGGTTAAATTCTAATTTCACAATCTGAATTCAGTACCCTCCTGAACCACTGTGTATTAAAAGAAATAAAGCCAGGATGCTCCTTGTACATGAGGATGGTGAGACTTAGTTGTGTTAATTTTGGTTACATCTGTCATTTTGGGAACTTCAGTCTCTAGAAGACCTCATGTTTGGGAAAGCATAGGGTCAGCAAGAACAAGGGAAACCTTCAATAAGTTGAATTGATACAATAGCCTCAATAATGGGTTCAAACATATAAAAAATCATGGAGCTAGTGTTGTTGGTGTTGTAAAGTGCTATCATGACCCTCTATAGGGTTTCAGAGGAGCAGCTGGTGGGTTGGAACTACTGATCTTATGGTTATCAGTCCAAGTACTTATCCTACAGCACCATAGCAGGAAATGGTGTACAACTGGACATTTTGTTCTGTTATACATAAGGTCTCCATGATTCAGATATGACTGGACAGTAGCTAACAACCATCACTAATGTTAGATCTAGATCCTTCTATTTACTTGTCATTATGCCACCTTGACTCAATGGCTTTCCATGCCAGCGCTCTGTATTTATGTAAACTCCATGGGATAACGCCATCACATATGACCAATTTCAAGAGCATAGTAATGAACGGTATCAGATGTGGCATGGGCAACATGGCTAATTAATACTTTACGAAGATGAAATCCTGCTTTGAGAACTCAGTTTCGCAGCACAGTCCACAGTCTGAATAATGACTTTGCTATTGATACGTAGGATATTCACTATAAACAAGCAAAGAATTGAGTGTATTTACAGAATACATGATTACAATCATGTGCATAATATGTGACTTGTTGGAAAGGGAAAACTTGCAGCTAATTCAAGAACTTATTCATTCCCTATAATGATTTCTCAGTTGTTCCAGTCAGATGTCTGTCATTACCAAACATTTCTTTTGTTTATAATTTGAAAAAAAGCTGAAAATGGATGTCAGTTGTTTCCTTATAGCTTTGTGGTATTTTCTTTTGTTTGGGTCCTTCCTGCTACTTCGGAGTTTTTTACTCATGAGCATGTCATAAAACAGATGATTCCATGTGATTGCTTGGTTTCGTGTTTTATGCATATATTTGTCATCAGAAGAGCTGAGTAAGTTCATACAGATTCTCCTGGTCACAGGTTCTTTAATAGATGGTCAAAAGGCTATCCTCAAAATGAGTATCTCCTCAGGAAATTAAAACTCTGAAGAAGCTGAGTTGTCTGCACAGTAAACAAAAGCAACTTGTTTCACTATTTTTAGAATCAGCTATATTAAATGATACAAATTTATTGGAAGAACACCTAAGTGTTGACAGTAAAGTTAGGTAAAATCTATTTAAAATGTTTTTACCAAAAGTTGTTTTAATTGATTTACACTATCCTTTGACTTAACACCTACTAACTTCCTGGTGTGGCACTGTGGGCTAATGTGTCAGACTGCAAAGTCACTTGAACTGTAAGATTGGTGGTTCAAGCTCACCAGCTGCTCCTTGGAAACACTATAAAGGGTTGCTATGGGTCAGAATCGACTCAACGGCACTTAACAACAGCAAGCACAACTTCCCCAGAGTCCCTGGATATTGCAAATGCTTAATGCACTTGACTCTAAATAAAAGCTCGGAGGTTTAAATCCACCAGAGGGTACTTTGGAGAAAGTCCTGGCAATCTACTTCCAAAAAAATCCTCCATCAATCAAATAAGTTCATTAAAATTATCCAACAGAGCAAGTTGTACTCTGACACACATGGGGTTGGAATGAACTCAACAGAAACAGGTTGTCTTTAACTTCCTAAAATCCTGTATTACTTAGAACATAATTTGGGAAACATACGGCCCTTCTATGAATTATGGTATCATATTTATTTCAATAAACTTCTTAGGGTACAATTAAAATAGGATCTGGGTATTATAAAATACCATAGGGAATGATATAAAAAAATAATGATCAGCCTATTGAACAACTTATCCTTTAAAAAACTATCCAATCTTATACCGGACTGCAATTAAGGAGGAAGTCTTAAGGTAGAGTAGAGGAAATTGGTGGGAATTATTGGTGTTTAATTCTGTGTCCGCTTTGGTTTTGACCTGTCAAAACTAGCTCAAAGGAGCCTTAAGATATAGTTGACCTTTTAAAGATAAAGCATTGAGAGGTAGCAAAGTATGCGATCTAGTCAGTGGAACAACAGCAAAGTTCTAGAACAAAGCCAGGCCTCTGATTCCCAGGCAGTGTCAGCTATAACTCAGCTTTGCTAGGTGAGGCAAGCGAGGCAGGTTGATCTGATTGCTGACAGCAGGATTTCAGAACAGCTGTTGAGTTACTCCGAGAAGTGGCATATTCTGGAGATCAGTTTGAAATGTTGCGTGGTTGTGGATGATTGAGAAGCAATGGCTGGAGACAAGTCAGCTCAGCATGTGGCAAAGAGGAGGGCAAATCCAGAGCCTCTGACTGAGTGAATAGGGGGCAATAAGGGACTGACTTAGAGCAGCAGGCTCTTGAGACTGAAGCCGTGGAGACTCACTTACAGATATTTCATCTGTCAGGACGTATTTACTCACCCCACTTGGCTTTGAATAAAAGTTTCATTTCATCTAATGCAGTGAATTGTTGCAACCATTTAACAGAAATGATCAAATCACAGCAACAGCATTCAATTTCAGGAAATAATGAGCTAATTTAAAATCCATAGAGAACGTAAGACCAATCCAGTGACATTCTTAGATCTTGACGTTTCTATAGAACACCTTTTCTTACAACTGGGCTTCTTGTTGTTAATTACTGAAGAGTCAGTTCTGACTCATAGCAACCCTGTAAAGAGTTTCCAAGGAGCAGCTGGTAGGTTTGAACCACCGACCTTTAGGTTAGCAGTTCAGTGCTTATCCTATTTTCTCCATGGGCAAACCTTTATTTGGCATTGCATGCCAAGGAAGATAGCGCATTATGCACAGGAAAATGCCACCTCCTCACTGGATATATTTTATGGTAACTGACGATACCCAGAACTGATAAGGCTGAGTTGGGTTCTGAACAAATGGCTTCAGAGATTTGTAACCAAATGCCACATGCTTTACACAGTCCCCAAACACAACTAGATAAAATACTCTTCCAATCTGTTCCAAAGTATGGTGTGTATTTTATGGCCAAGGGCTGAACCACAAACTAATAGTCACATCAGGGATGAAAAATTAGCAGTTTGAAATCAAGGTTCTAGTCCATTTCAAAAAAACTAACTGCAAAGGCCCATTTCTTTGATGCCCATTTCTTCACAGGCATTTGTATAGGAGAGGGCTCATTGCTCTGGGCTTCCCTAACTCCTTCCTCTATTGTTTCCTATTATTGGATATTCCATTTGTCTCATCTGCCTGGGACACTCCAATAGGCTTCAAGTTGCAACTCATGCATCTCCTTTGGAAAGCAAAATTGATCATGCTTCTTTCTGCCAACACTGTCCTGTGCAATCAACATTACATATTTAACACTTTCTACAACCATTGTGGGTTTACATATCTGTTTCTCTACCAGACACCATGTAGGCAGGGACTGTGGCTGACTCATGTAGATGCTGAACAAATATCTGTTAAAAGAATAAATTGAAAAAACAAAACAAATGAGTAACTGACATAAACTATAAATTTCTTTGCGAACTGAAAACACATGACAAATGGGTGCTGATAATTTTGAAAATCTTAAAAACAAATATATTCCTTAATGATAGGCAATAAGCCATAAATATTTGTTCATTGTCTCCCATGGGAATTATTTTTTAGTATTTCAATAATATGTCATTACTTAGTGAGAAGCTCTTCGAAAATAAAAATGATGAGTGATCCAGTTTGAGTTGGGAAGGTGCTTTGAGGCTCTTTCCACTGGAAGGAACAGGTTTGGCCTGAATCATTCACTTGCCTGGTCCCACTTTTGACCAAATGTAAGCATTTCAAAGTGCATCTGGTTACATTTAGGAATGCCATCTGTGGCCATGAAGAAAGAGTTTTTCCTAATGAGGAGCTAATTGATCAGTAAATGGTTCATAAACAAAGTTTTGTTTCTTAGTACAGTGTGTTCTATTTAGTTTTGTTTTGGTTTACAGTTTAGGAAGCAGGGGTTTGAAGTCAGAAAGATCCATGTTGAAAGTCCAGATGCTCCAGACTTTGTAAATCACAACTTTCTCATCTGTTAAGTGGGGATAATAATATCAACTTCAAACAGTTGTAAGGATTCGATGCATGGTGCTTGGCAGAATCTAGATACTCTATAAATGGCATTTCCCTTTCTTCTTTCCAACCCAGCTGAAATGGTTGTCTCCTGAAGATTCAACCCATAAACATGTTAGGTGTACTCTAGCTCTTCTTGAGACGATAACTTATCCTTCCGCAATTCCTATGAATACCAATGAGAGAACTTCACAGAGTCTGGTACTCTGTTAGAAAAATCTTCTACTACCCCGAAAGAAAGTTCTAAACCATGATTATAAAATTGTGCTGGACTAACCTTTCAATTAAAAAAAATTAATTTTACATGTACGGAAAATTTGCAAGATACTACAGAGAGTTCTCAAGTACTGTTCATCCAACTTTCCCTTATAGTAATATCTGCCATAAATGTTATGGTTTGTATTGTGTCCTCCCCAAAGATATGGTGAGGTCCTAATTCACCTCTGTATCTGTGACTTTGCTTGGGGAAATAGGGTCTTTCTTTGAAGATGGTGGTTGTAGGTGGTGATGTGCCATGGAGTCCATTTTGGCTCATTGTGACCCTGAGGGTTTCAAAGGTTGTAAATTTTTATGGGAGCAGAAAGCCGTGTCTTTCTCCTCTGGAACATTTGGTAGTTTTGAACGGCCATGCTTGAGGTTAGCAGCACAACTTGTAACCCACTACACCACTGTCGCTGTTAAGTGCCATTTAGGGTTGCTGATTAACAGTCAAGTCATTATCAGAGAAAGATGAGACTCTTGGCTTCCAGAACTGTGAGGATATAAATCTGTTCATTAAAGCCACCCACTTAGTGGTATTTTGTTATGGCAACCCTAGGAAGCTAGGATGTTAACTATGGCACATTTATCAAAACTAATAAATTTACATTGGTGCAGTGCTATTTACTTAACCAAATATCTCATTTGGGTTTCACCAGGTTGCCCACTAATATCCTTTTCTTGTTTCTGGAGTCCATCCAGAGAACCACACTGCACTTAGTTGTCATGTCCCCTAGTCTCCTGCAGTCTGTGGCACTTCCTTGTTCTTTACCCATCTTTCATGACCTTGGCATATTGAGGAGTACAGGTTAGTTCTTGTGTAGAACCCCCTTTAATTAGGAACTGTATGATGGTTTTTCATGATAAAAAGAGGTCACATATTCATTGTAAGAATACCACAGAAGTGATGCTGTATCTCTCTTGATCATATATCAAGGGTGAGGTTTGCTGAGTTTCTCCAGACCCTCTGTAATTGATAAATATCTTACGGTAGTTTACTTTAGATGAGTCCTAGTGGAGCTTTTAAATTCCTGATTCACATGGGATGAAAATGTGAAATATACATATAAAAAGCTATCCTGTTCATAGGCACAGTCCTGTTTCATAGTTGTCTAGTTTTGGCATTGTTAGGATATGTGTGCACTAAAAATTAACATTAGCTTTTGATTTCACAATGCAATAGCACTTTGGATGTTCAGGTTTGAATGCATTAGCATTTCCTCTCAGATAGAATTTAATTACATTGGGCATGCTTTGAGAGTGTGAAAACACAGCGTGCTGATTACTGAGTCAGCTTTAGAATATTATCTAATGCTAAACAATTACTTTTAAAGCATGAATAAATAATGCAATTTATAACTTTAAGACACATAATGAAATCATTCTTAGGCAGCATAACAAATTTCATCTATCACTTTGTTGTTGTTAAGTGCCGTTGAGTCAGTTCCACCTCATAGCGACCCTGTATGGGGTTTCTGAGGAGCAGCTGGTGGTTTTGAACTGCTGACCCTGTGGTTTGCAGTCGGTGCTAATCCTACAGTGTCACACCCGGAGTCCATATATCACTTAGTAGCCCCTATTTAACTGGAATTAATTGTGGAATGCGATTCTTTATTCCTGGATCTGTAAAATACGCATGTCAACTGACGAGGCATGCTTCCCGACTGCACTTTTTCTGGCTCTAAATCACATTCAGATGACATACATTATGATTATGACAGGTAAGCTTGGCTAGGGAGAGCACAGTGCTACAATATAGTTCAAATTGTTTATAACAACTACTGAATTCACTTGGGCAGCATTTATAAAGATCCCTTGAACTAGTATGAAGTAAGTTCTTAGGTTAGTCCAGTTAGCTACCCCTCGTGTGCTTTTTGGAGAAACTCCTTGAACCATTAATTTTTCTGAAAGCTCCATTCTTATTTATTATCTTTAAGTGGATGTTTGAGAGATTACCCTCACTGGGGACTGCAAAGCTTTTGCTTCCTAATTCAAAAGCTCTTATAAGCTAGCCTTGTACTTCTTTGGAAATCTAATTCCCAGAAAAATGTGGTGGGTTTCTGTTCTTTTTGCTTCTAATCAATTTCATGGAACTCCAGTAATAAACAGAACCCAGATCCACTGCTGTAGAGTTGATTTCAACTCATCGTGATCCTCTGGAACAGAGCAAAACTTCCCCATAGGGTTTCCACGGCTATAATCTTTGCAGAGGCAGACTGCCACATCTGTCTCCTACAGCACAGCTGATCATTTCAAACCACCAACCTTTCAGTTACAACAGCATCATCAGAGTTCCTTGAATATGTTCATATTTATTAACTAATTCCTTATTTGTCTAAGCTGAGACATGACCTTGTATGACACGATCTTTTATATTTCCCAGTACCTTCTATTACCATTTCTGAAAGCTATCTGTTGACTAGTAAACGTGTTATTATTGTTAAGTGCTGTTGAGTAGGTTCCAGCTCCTCGTGATCCTGTACAGGGTTTCTGAGGAGCATGTAGCAGGTTTGAAGTGCCGACCTTGCGGTTTGTAGTCCAGTGTTTATCCTACAGCACCACATTAAGGTTAAATATACTTTAGCCTATGTTTCTGCCCACCAGAATGTTTTGATGCTTAGAATTTTTGGTGCATTCGTGAAATTCTTAGGAAGGCTTGTTATACTAACAGTTGATACACATTTTACAGAAGACTCATAGGGCTGTGAATCGCAAGGTCAGCAGTTCGAAACTACCAGCTGTTCCGAGGGAGAAAGATGAGGCTTTCTGCTCCCATAAAGATTTACAGCCTTGGAAACCCTGTACAGGGTAGCTATGAGTCGGAACCAACTCCATGGCACATAACAACAACAACAACATAGGGCTTGGATAGTCACTGGCATCTTTAACTGATACCCACATGCTCTTCTTATACTTCCTTAGATGTCTCAGTGACTCACAGCACCTGGAAAGGTGTATAGTCAGAGACGTAAAGTAATGTTTGATAGTCAATTCCTAAGTTCCTTCAAGATATAACGAAATCAAACCAAACCCATTGCCATGGAGTTGGCTCCGAACTCCTAACAACTCTACAAGGCACAGTACAACTGCCCCATAGGGTCTCCAAGGCTGCAATCTGTATGAACGAGAATTGCCACAACTCTCTCCCAGGGGACCATGGTGAGTTTGAACCACAGACCTTATGGTTAGCAGCCAGGAGCTAAACTACCTGCATCAATAGGGCTCCTTCTACAAGGTATAAAATTCCCTAAGTATAGAGATCATTGTGTGTGGAGACATATGTGGACATACATGTAGTGTGTATAGGTATAGATGTGTTTGTGTAGTCATTACCAAGAATGATTTAGACAGGAAATGCTTATGGAGTGCCCCAAACTGACTAGTTTGCTATAAGTGTGTGTTTTATTAAAATGCTCAACTCTACTAAGGCCATTATGGCAGATGGATCCTCTGCCAAAGCTATAGTCATGATTAAAGCTTGTATTTTTTTTTTTTTATTAATGGACTACTTAACTTGGTGATGTAGTGGATTACCCACTGGATTGCTTACCAGAAGATCATAAGTTCAAAGCCATCAACAGCTCCTTGGGAGAAAGATGGGGCTTTCTGCTCCCATGAAAATTTAGTCTCAGGAACCCTAGACAGGGTCGCTGTGAGTTGGAACTGACTCAACAGCACACAACCACCACCACAACAGCTTATAAGTGAGACAACCTATGCAAACACCTATCTAGAACAGCGGTTATGTTTACTCTGAGTGAGTAGAACTGTTCCCTACTTAATACATGACACATACTTGTGATGATTGGTTTCACCTTTATTGGTAGGTACACATCATTTAAAGTCGGCTTTTAAAATAGCTCTGTAGCCTACTTACAATTTCCAATCACTACTATTTTTGCTTCTCCTGACAAATAATAGGTTTTGCTCCCTTGGAATATGAAATGCTTTTTGTTGTTGTTGTTGTTGTTGTTGCTGTTGTTTTCTCATTTCCAAAACTGACCCAGAGGTTTCAAAGTATACGAGAACTCAAAATAGTGCATCCACTCCTCTTTTGGTCCCAAATCAAACAGAACTGAACTTTGTCAGACATATAAACACATAAACTCATTCTTTCTTTTCGTCTGCAAGCACATTAACCCTTCTGGAATCCATCTGAAACAATAACCAGAAGTGCTGAAAGACCACAAAAAAGCCTGCTTTCCTTGAGGGATTCTGGCTCACCGGAAGAGGGAAGCATTAGTCATTCACCAGGCCTCATCCCTGAAGGTTTTCCAGTCCAAACTCTACAAAGCCAGGAGGCTCACATGTACTTCTAAATTAAGATAGCGGGTGACTCTCAGAATGGAGTCCAGCAAGCAGGATGACTGTGGTCTCATCCTAGCTGATTTGGAGGCCATTTAAGTTAAAACAGATAAATTAATAAACCTTCAGATTAGTTCAGTGATTGGCTTGAAGAAGAATTGCATGTTTGGTGCCATATTAATAAAGTTAATTAATTTTATCTGCTTATAATGTATTTCAATTTCCCCCTTTCCTGAGTTCACTGAGGATTGAATTAAAATTCTTTGATAGCAAGATTTATAGTCACTTTTCAGCTGATAGTTGTGTAGGGAAGAAACACAATTGTATGATGACTCATTATTGTTGTAAGTAATACTGTGATCTGCAAACATACATAAGTCGAGCAAAAGTTATTCTGCTACCTAACAGCAAGTTCCATTCTTTTTGATAACAACTGAAATTGGAAAATGTCTCTGTCAATTCACTAAAACAGGATAACATCAAGCATTGAAACCACCGAGTTTTAAAGCAATTCTTTCAGAGCACTTGTCTGCACAAAATAGAATGACTTAGCTAACTACATCTTTTTCATTCAAAAGAAAGAAATTATATAGGCAAACCCTGTTCACTGTAAGTGTGTTACCAGATGAAACTATAAATAAAAGTCAAAAGGTCTTCTACTCTTCCAAAAAGAAATTGAATGTATATTACTCTTTCAATGGACAATTACTTAGTAAAATTATTTATAAATTTTATAAAACAAGATAGAGCTTAGAGACTTAGCCAGAAAAATAAATCAAACAAAGCAAAATTAAAGAAATGTAACTGATGGTTATAATTCTGAACTTCCTGTCATTAGCATGAGCCAGATTAAAACTGATTATTCTAATTTTGCTGATTTCTACCGACTTGCTGGTGTGGTGCTGTGGGTTAATACACTGGACTGCAAAGTTGGTTTGGACCGCAAGTTTGGTGGTTCAAGCTCACCAGCCGCTCCCTGGAAACCCTATACAGGGTCACTATTGGTCAGAACCGACTCGACGACACTTAACAACAACACACTCACTTCCCATGCTGCTCTTCAGAAACCTTCCACTCTGACCTTGAAAAGCCGTATTTTCACTCAACTCCTCAAGGTTTTGAATGCTCAACCTTTAATCTGGAACACCTTTTTGACTTTCTTTTCATGGGTCATCTATAAGCTCCACAAACACAGGAAAGTCCTTTCTGTTGGACACTAATTTTCTTTATCTGATTTTTTTGTGTAGTCTCATACACAAATATCATTTCCAATATTATTTTCTTATTTTATCCTGTATTATTTAAAACATATGTATGATTCATAATCATAGCAATTATTCAAACACATAAAAATGTAGTTCATTTACCCTTCTCATCTCTGAATTATCATTGTTAGATCTTCTAAGAAAGCCACTGTTTAAAGTTTCTTATGTATCATTCCTAAACTTACCTATTCGTCAGCATACATAATAATAGTATCTGGTTCCTTCATTTATTGAAATAAGATCATGGTATACGTGATATCCTGAAACTTGCCTTACTGCTCATAATAATGTATCTTCTATACCTCCCCATAGCTTCATTTGGCATCTTTCTTTTTTAAGAATTATATAATATGGATGTTGTTGTTTTTAGGTACCATTGCATTGGTACCAACTCATAGTGACCTTATGCACAGCAGAATGAAACACTGCCCGATCCTGGGCCAACCCCACTATTGTTGCCACGCTTGAGTCCATCAATGCTGCCACTTGGCCAATCCATCTCGTTGGGGGTCTTCCTCTTCTTCTCTGACCCTCCACCTTACCAAACATGATATCCTTCTCCAGCCACTGGTCCCTCCTGACAATATGTCTGAAGTATGAGAGACAAAGTTTGACCATCTTGGCCTCCAAGGAGCACTCTGGCTGCACTTCTTCCGACAGATCTGTTGGTTCTATGGGCAGCCCATGGCACTTTCAATATTCTCCAACACCATAACTCAAAAGCATCAATTCTTAATCACTGTCCAGCATTCACATGCATATGAGATTATTGAATAAACCATGGCTTGGGTCAGGCGCACCTTAGTCCTCAAGTTGAACAGCTTTGCTTTTCAACACTTTAAAAATGTCTTGTTCAGCAGATTTGCCTAATGCAATACATCATTTGATTTCTTGACTGCTGCATCCATGAGTGTTGATAGTTGATCCAAGAAGAAAGAAGTCCTTGACAACTTCAATCTTTTTCCACTGATAAGAATGTTGTTTATTGATTCAGTGATGGGGATTTTTTTTTTCTCTATATTGAAATGCAACCTATACCGAAGGCTGTGCTCTTGGAGCACAGTAAATGTTTTAAGTCCTCTTCACTTTCAGCAAGCAAGGTTGTATCATCTGCATACTGCAAGTTGTTAATGAGTCTTTCTCAAATCCTGATGCTTTTCTTATAGAACCCAGCTTCTCGGATTATTTGCTAAGCATACAGGTTGAAAAAGTATCATGAAAGAATACAACCCTGTCATACACCTTTCTTAATTTTAAACCATCCAGTGTTCCCATGTTCTGTTCAAACAACTGCCTCTTGGTCCAGGTACAGATTCCTCATGAGCACAATTAAGTGTTCTGGGATACTCATAGACCCTCTTTTATTTAACCAGCACTCTTATGAATGGTTTAAAATCAGGAAAGGTGTGCGCTAGGGTTGTGTTGTTTCACTGTATTTACTCAATTTGTACAGTGAGCTAATAATCATAAAAGATGGGTTATATAAAGAAAAATGTGGCATCAGGACTGGAGAAAGACTTATTAACAACCAGTGATATGCAGATGATGCAACCTTGCTTGCTGAAAGTGAAGATGACTTAAAATACTTACTGATGAAGATCAGAGACCACAGCCTTTTGTATGGATTGCACCTAAATATAAAGAAAGCAAAAATCTTAACCGGACCAATAAATAACATCAAGATAAATGGAGACAAACATTGAAGTTGTCAAAGACTTCATTTCATTCAGATCACCCATCAACAGTCATGGAAGCAGCAGTCAACAAATAAAATGGCATATTGCGTTATGCAAATCTCCTGCACAAGACCTCTTTAACGTGTTCAAGAGCAAAGAAGTCAGTTGGAGGACAAAATCATGGTATTTTCAGTAGCCTCATATTCATGTGAAAGTTGGGCAATGAATAAGGAAGACCATAGAAAAACTGATGCATTTGAGTTATGGTGTTGGAGGAGAATATTAGAAGTACCATGGACCACCAGAACAAACAAATCTGTGTTGGAAGTACAGCCATAATGCTCCTT
Source organism: Chrysochloris asiatica (assembly GCF_000296735.1). Classification (NCBI taxonomy): domain Eukaryota; kingdom Metazoa; phylum Chordata; class Mammalia; order Afrosoricida; family Chrysochloridae; genus Chrysochloris; species Chrysochloris asiatica. Next base: position 18,084,848 of record NW_006408550.1, read on the forward strand.
AGAAGCCAGGATGTCGACACTTCATCTTACGTGCTTTAGACATATTATCAGACAGCAATAGTCCTTGGAGAAGGACATAATGCTTGGTAAAGTGGAGGGTCAGCAAAAAAAGAGGAAGAGCTACAGTGAGATGGAGTGGCACAGTGGCAACAGCAATGGTTCAACCGTAGCCCTGATTGTGAGCTTGGCACAGGACCAGGATGTGTTCCATTTTGTGGTGCATAAGGTCGCTATGAGTCAGCACCAACTAACAACTTTTGATAAACACTTGAGTTGTGTTGAGTTTCCGCTTACTATAAAAATGCTGCAGTAAATATCCATGCTTATAAATTTGCATGCTTCTAAAGAATAAAACAAAATCTCAGTAGTATCATTGCTGAATTAAAGGCATATGCATGTATTTTGAGAATTACTTTCAAATTGCTCTTCCTCAAGGATAGACATCTCAGCTAAATGAATTTATATGCATTGCTTTCTTTCCTTCTTGAAGAGCATTCAGTTTTTGGATCAAAGTGGCATGTTGTTGTTGCTAAGTGTCATCCAGTAGGTTTCAACTCATATTGATCCTTCACAGAGTTTCTGAGGAGCAGCTGGTAGGTTTGAACTGACAACTTTGTGGTTGGCAGTCCAGTGCTTATCCTCCAGTGTTACTCCAGGACTCCATCAAAGTGGCATCTAAAGGATGATTTCAAGTTATGATGTAATCATTTAGTGCTGACTTGTACCTCAGCTATTTATTCTATCAATATTCTGTGGGTGTCTCACACTGTGAATCACAAAACAGCTACTCAGTATTTGGGGATTGCCTGAATTCAGTACAAGGAAAGCAGTGTTAAATTTAGAGACAATGTGAAGACAGAAAATAATTCATCCATTTGGAACAAGATGTGTGTACAATGTGTCCATCTGAAATTTCTCAGAAAAGAAGCCACAAACGTAAAAATTTAGAATTAAAGTAAATCATACAGAGATTATCTGGATAATTCTTATTTTTTGAGACCTATAAACGTTAGAGCCAGAAGTATATCTGAGACCATTCCAGTGCCCCAAATACCCACACTCTGAGAGATCAAGGACCAGCTATATAAGTTATGTTTGTATTCATGTTCTCTGTTCATTTGATCTCTGACCTGAATCTGGGATTCAGCCTGCCATCCAAATCTTTCTTCTCCTTACCTTCTTCCCACACACTCTCAATATCTTCAGTTGGGCACCATATACTAAGTGTTTCTGACACGTCCAAGACTGTGCTAAATGCTAGACACAGAAAGATGACTCACAAAACTTTCTGATCTGGACTAACGTTGTAAATTGGTTTGGTCTAGGTCCAGGCTAGCTATGACTGTGTCTGATAAGATGTAACAGAGTGCAAGTTGAGGGATCAGTGGACATTTAGTGGTAGAACTCTCACTTTTGATGCTGGAGGACCTGCTTACTTCTTGGCCAAGTCACCTTAAGCTAAGCCAAGACTCGTCTGTCAGTGACCTTTTGCTTGTTGTTACAATGCTGAACAGGTTTCAGTAGAGCTTCCAGACTAAGACAGTATAAGGTGAGCTGGAGATTGACTTCTGAAATTCTGTCAATGAAAACCCTGTGGATCATAGATGTTGGTGGTACATGGGGTCACCATAAATTGGAGGCTGACTGGAAGGCAGCTAGTAACAATGCAACTGGGCTTCCAGGAACCAGTTTTCAGTTGTGATTCGTGGTGGAAGTCAGACAGCAGAGATAAAGTATTGCCCCCTTCCCAGAAAGCCTGAAATCAGATCGTAATAGCAATGATTTGCCGCATCTTTATAAAAATCAGCATTGTGTTACAATGAGGTGTGCAGGGATCTGAAGTGAGACAGACTTTCATTTACTTTCTGTGTCTTAATAATTGAATATCTCTGTTTTCTTGTCTCTAAAATGAAGGAAGTTGTTGTTGTATGTAAACCTTTAATATGGTGCTCGACACATAGTAAAAGTTAAGAAAATTATAGCTATTTTGATTATGATTATGCTTAAAATTCCCCAATTTTACCTTTGAGAAGCATGAAAATTCTCTACCAGATTTCTGTTAGGTTGAAAATAGGTTAGAACTTTAAGGAGCAATTTAAAGTTTGTCCTGGATTTGCAAAAACATTTGCAATATACTCTATAATAAGAGTAGTCACTCAATGCCTAGTTGGAGGACTAATTTAGACTTTCAGTCTCCTCCCCATTTTTTAATATGCTATTTGAAAATGAAAACCTAATGGAATCATTTATGAGCACATTAAAAGTGCACCTCCTAAATATAAATATGGCCCTACTGAAGTCACTATTAGGACATTGCTGTATTTATGACACATTGTTGAAATTTAAGGCTCTTCAAGTGAGCCACGTATGACTCAGAAAGTGCCATCTTCTTCTCAGCTTGTATTTTAAGAAATGAATCTTCTTGAAAAAAGAAGAGAAAAAGTTCAAATTCAAAATTATAAGGCAGTCCTCACAATTATATATAAAATTATAATGGAGTCCTGGTGCTATAGGTTAATGCGCTGGATTTCAGAGTCAGTGTGAACTGCAAGGTCAGTGGTTCAAGCTCACCAGCTGCTCTTTGGAAACCCAATACAGGGTCACTAGGGGTTGGAACCAACTCAACAGCACTTAACAAGTACAACAGGTTGATGTTCACAAAATGAATGAGAGTTTTTCTATCACACACACACACACATTAAAAAAAAAAGAAGAGCACACGTCAGAGCCACGGCAAGAACACTGAAGTCCGTATTCACATCTCATAAAAAAAAAAAAAAAAAAAGTAGAAAGCTCAAAACTCAAATGTCATTATTTTTACTTTATAGTCATTATCATAATGATTACAGTAATTTTCCTATAATCATATGGCATCCAAAAAATTAATTTCTTTGAAGTTGAAAATGATTGATTAACAAGAAAAAAAATTAAAATTCTCTTTGCTAGTGAGACAGTTTCCAGTGTCAGAAATAAAAGATCCCTAACATGATGTTTGTGCATCTTATATCAAATTCATTTTTCAGTGCAGTTTTAACATTTGCTTCATTCTAAAAGTTTCTGTCAACTTTTAGTGCATGTCCTAAAACAGAAACGTTATTGTTTCAAAACTGACCATGAGAACAAAAATTCTTTCAGTTTAGCTTACTTTGTTGCTTTTCTCATTAAAAAGAGAGAGAGATGTGAGAATAAATAGTATTTTGTTTTATGAAAAGCCATCTAAAGGATTAGCATGCTTTTCTTATCGTCAGCCCCACAAGAAACCTCTTTCCATTAGATCCTTCATTCATTCATATTCAACAAGCAGTCTTTATTGCATATGTTCTCGGTCACTAGCTCCACACTGTAAAGGCTGGAGTGAAACACTTAGGAGACATGATGCAGTAAGTGGAGAGATGGCAAATCAACAACATTTCTAGCACCCCAACAAGAAAGAATACTATATGCACCCAATTCAGAGTGGGTCAGGCAAACTTCCAGGGAGAGGACGACTTTGGGTGGTGCATTTTGAGGGATGAGTAGGAGCAGATAGAGGAATGTGAAAGTAGAAATAGTATGGCGGGAATGAGAAGTCATTCAGGACAAACGGAGAGTGGGAGGTAGGTTAGGGTAACAAATGTTGTTGTTAAGTGCTGCTGTTGAGTTGGTTCTGAGTCATAACCACCCTATATAAGGTTTCTGAGGCTCTAAATCTGTGCAAAAAACTTCATCTATTCCCAAGGTGTGGCTAGTGGGCTTGAACTGCTGACCTTGTGGTTTGCAGTCCAGTGCTTATCCTACACAGTCACTGTGCTCCCCAGGATAACTGAATAAAAGGGGAGTTAAACAGAAAGGTGAAGTGTTGGTTTTTTGTGCTGTAGGATAAGCACTGGACTGCTAACTATAAAGTCAGCAGTTCAACCCACCTGCCACTCCTTGGAAACCCTATACAGGGTTGCTATGAGTCAGAACCAACTCAAGGGCACTTAACAACAACAACAACAATGAGAAAGGCAGCAGCCAAATTGTATTCTAGAGGCAGTTATTCTAGAGCAGACTAAGGAATTATTTGAAGTAGGAAAGGGAGTTAGTAAGATTTACATTTTAGAAAGATAACTTTAATAACCATGCAGAGCATGGATATATGGATGGCAGAGCAGGCCAGTCAAGTGGCCAAGATGATCACCATAAAAAGATGAAGTCCATAGAAATGAGGAGGAGAACTTTGCTGCAGGATCAGGTGACTAGTTAGTTTCAAGTAGGGAGAGAATGGAGACCCAGATAGGTTTGGGATGTCTGGTTTGGAAATCGGCTCTTCCAATCTCATTGATATTGAAATTATGGGCACTTGGAACAGATTTGGGAAGCATGATATAAAGTACAATATAGGTGACATTGTGAGTAACAGTATATCTGACCGATAGTAACTTTGGGTGAGAGAGAGAAAGAAAAAACAAAACAAAAACAGAGAAAGAGTAAGAGAGAGCAATATGGTGACTAGGATTTGTCCGAGTATAAGAGACCCCCAATGAGATGCATTGGCCAAGTGGCAGCATCGATGGACTCAGGCATGGCAACAGTAGTGAGGTTGGCCCAGGATCAGGCAGTATTTCATTCTGCTATGCATAAGGTCACTATGTGTCAGTACCAACTCTATGGGACCTAACAACAACAACAACAAGAGGTGACTAGAAATGGCTGACTAGAGGAAGACTTACAGAGCAAAGAAGAGGTCAAAACAATCATTTCTCTCCATTACAGAAGATTTCTGATATAAAAAGAGAGAGAATTAGGTCTAGTCTTTTTATTCATTTAACAGATATTTACTGATTATTGTATGGTGGTGTTGTTAACAGCTGTTGAGCAGCTAACTCACAACCATCCCATGTAAAATGAGTCTGGACTGTTGTGTTCCACAGTTTTCATTGGCTAATTATCGCAAATAAATCTCCAGGACTCATCTCGCAATACATTGGTGTTAAGTGCTGTTGAGCCAGTTCTGACTCATAGCAACCTTATATAGGGCCCCCAAGGAGTGGGTAATGGGTTTGAACCACCAACCTTGTGTTCTAGTGCTAATCCTACAGTGCCACATCAGGACTACTTTTGTTGTTGTTGTTAAGTGCTGTCGAGTTGATTCCAACTCGACATTAGAGTATAGTTATTGAAAAAGCAACACCCCAAGGAGAGTAAATAAGAATTGTTTTCTGTATCCATAATCTTATCTATTAGATAATTTTTTATTTTAATATGGGTTCAGGTAAGTTACTATGACTTCTTATTTCTGTCATTTTAATGCAGGATTGTGGATTGCTGATTCACCCGGAGGAGGCCTGTGGATTACAACCTATTTCTTCTGACTACATTGAAGCCATTTCACAGCCTGAACTAAAGATTTGTCCATCAGGAGACACAAAAGGTGACTACCATATTGGTTATCACTTCTCTAAGGAAAAAAACAAAAATCCTTTTATACAGAGTTCTGTGTGTAGGTGTGATGTGTATGATAAGCACTGGACCACAGGGTCAGCAGTTCAAACCCACCAACCCCTCTTTGGAAACCCTATACAGAGTCACTATAAGTCAGAACTGACTCAACAGCACGTAACAGTAACAACAATTCAGTGCTGTTGGAAATTCATTCATTCTTTAGTTACCAATATTTGAGCTTGAGTTTTCTTTATGACCAAGGCACTACTCTTACACTATTTTTCATTGTAATTAAGAATTACAAGACATTCAATTCAGATAAATCTATTATTTCAATATTTGAGAGACTGATCAATCAACTGCTCATCTCAGCACTTCCTCTGACTTTGTGCAGTTAATCCATATTCATCCTACAGATCTCAGCTCAAAAGTCTCTCCCAGCAGTCCAGTGCTTACCCTACAGTGCCACACCAGGACTCTTTGCCTGGTACAAACAGTTCACATACTTGGCTGCTAACAGAAAGGTAAGAGGTTTGAGTTTACCCAGCAAAAACTCCTGGTAAGAAATGCCTGGTAATCTACTTCCAAAAAATTCACCATTGACAATTCAGTGGAGCACAGTTCTACACGGACACACACGGGTAGCTATGAGTTGAAGTTGACTCTGGCAGCTGGCTGGCTCTGTGTGTGCTGTCGAATCAGTTTTGACTTTTAGAAACCTTGTATGGGGTTTTCTGAGGCTATAATTCTTCAGTGGAGCAAAAAGCTTCATCTTTCGCCCACAGAGCACCTGGTGGAGTTGAACTGCTGACTTTGTGGTTAGTAGCCTAACATGTAACCCATTACACCACCAGGTCTCCTTTTGGTTACTGGTTGTTGTTGCTGTTATGTGCTGTGGAGTAGGTTCCGACTCATAGTGACCCTGTACAGGGTTACCGAGGCTGTAAATCTTTACTGGAGTAGAAAGCCTCATCTTTCTCCCGTGGAACAGCTGGTAGTTTCCAACTGCTGACCCTGAGGTTCGCAGCCTGATTCACAACCACTACGCTACCAGAGCTCCTTGGTTACTGGTACCTACACGTTTATTATAGTTACTGGTAGGTACATATTAAATATCTGTTGGTCTTGTAATCGTAAAAACTGCAAAGGATTCAAGTTCAGTTTTATATTACCTTTTCTCACTTTAAAAATGTTTTGAGAATGATCACTAATGTCAGAGTCTGGAAAAATATGATGTTAAATTCAAACCACAGCTTTCAGTCCTACCTACAACTTGAGCAGACTGGAGTGAAATACTTCTGTGTCATTCTTCTCCTACCCTATTTCTCTGCTTCCCCAGCTTTTCCTTCAATGGAGGTTAGAGGGACAAACCAAAGTGGGACTTGAAATGTCCCCAAAGTGCAGAGAGAAGCTTTGAACATCTTCTCTAAACTTCGGAGGTTACTACTCACCTCCTGACCTCACTTTTCCCCTCATCAAAAAAGTCTGAGAAAACAATCAGGAGCTTTTCTACCCTCACCGTGAACTTCACACCACAGCTTGACTGGGAAATGAGTTTCACAAACGGGCAGGACAAATTGCAATTTGGCACGCACAGTTAACAAACGTGGGCATATCCCTGTTCTTGAACATGTGTTCTGAATAATAAATGGCAGCCAGTGCATAGGGAGGGATTTGCCCATTATGGTGTGTCAGGTGCTGTGATTTATGACCCCCTCCTAAATGAGATGCTTACGATTACAGACAAAGGAGACACCAGTGTGCCCAGTTAGATACTTTTTATCAGATGACAGTTTACAATCATCATAAAGCAACTTAATTTTACTCCTCATACTGAATCAAGAACATCATACATGAAGAGAGCAAAAAGTCACTAAGAAGACAAGAAAAAAGGAAAAGGTCAAAATGGATGTCAGAGGAGACTCTGAAACTTGCTCTCCAGTGTAGAGAAGCTAAAGCAAATAGAAGAATCGAAGAGGTCCAAGAGCTGAACAGAAAATTTCAAAGATCAGCTC
>NW_006408550.1:18094011-18131205 GCF_000296735.1 Chrysochloris asiatica
AAATTCTTCAACAAAATGTTCAAGATGTTACTGGGATTCCTGGGGACGTAGCAGCTTCTCTGTCCATTACATTTCCTGTGACTTCAATGCTCTGTTATGAAGCTGTCTCTTGCTTGGTCCTTACTGGAGAGATTGCCACAGAGAAGGAGCTTTCTGGTATTTGAGGAGCCAGATGCCTTTCAAAGAGCCCTGTTGGCTCCCAAGTCAAGTCAAATCCCTCAGCATAGCCATTCAAAGCTCCCATTACCTGGCCCTATCCTACCTTTTTCCCAACCTCCCACCCCAAGCCTTCTCTTCCTCAGGACTCTAGCTCTTCTCCATGCTGTTTCCTGTGCCTAAATGACTTCCTTCCATCTGTGCTTGACTTCCGCCTGCAGTGTCTTCCTCTCTGAGAAGCCTGTCTTCCCCCCACTCCCCTCCTCAGTTTAACTCCTCTGTGCTGCCTAAGCATCCTGGGCACACACAGACAATAGAAAACCAGTTCAACCAGTCACCATCGATTCTGACTTACGATTACCCCATGTGTGTCAGAATAGAACTGTGCTCCATAGGGTTCTCAGTGACTGATTGTTTTAAAAAGTAGATCATCAGGTCCTTTCTTCATCGGCACGTCTGGGTGGATTTGAACCTCTACACTTTCCATTGACAACCTCCTGCCTTATCCAGGGACATTAGGGTTAGAACATATATTGGCCTGTTTCTCTGTCTCTGATTAGTGACTTCCAAAGTAGAATAATGCACCCTGGGAAGAGGGAGAAATGACACAGGACAACTCAGAGAGGTGAGCCAGGAAACATTAAAATATACGTACAGTTATTTCTTATACAACCACTTTTACTTTTTACATGTTAGAACGGACATAAGATAAAAATACAAGAGTATGTGTGCATACAGTACATACATTAAGGTCATGGGTGCATAAGTAATACATTTTCACTGATGATATGGCACTGTGGGTTAATGAGCTAGACTGCAAAGTCATTTGACCTGCAAGGTTGGCAGTTCAAGCTCACCAGCTGCTCCTTGGAAACCTATATCTGATTGCTATGGGTTGGAATTGACTCGACAGCACTTAAAAAAAAAAAAATCCTAGATTATAAGGAGCTCTGGTGGTGTAGTGATTATAAGTCAAGCTGCTAACCTCAAGGTAAACAGTTAGAAACTACCAGCCATTCTGCAGGATAAAGATGAGGATTTCTGCTCCCATAAGGATTTACAGCCTAGGAAACCCTATGCAGGGTCGCTATGAGTTGGAACTGACTCCATGGCATATCACCACCACCCTAGATCATAGGAGTCCTTGTGTGGTGATGTGGGTTAATGCACTGAACTGCAAAATTGGTTTGAACCACAAGGCCGCTAGTTCCAGCTTACCAGCTGCTCCTTGGAAACCCTATACAGGGTCATGATGGGTAGGAACCAACTCAACGGCACTTACAGCAACAACAACACCCTAGGTTATAAGGAGGGCTGGTAGCATGGTGGTTACGAATCAGGCTGCTAACATCAAGATCAGCAGTTCAAAGCTACCAGTTGTTCCATGAGAGAAAGATGAGGCTTTCTGCTCCTTTAAAGATTTACAGGGTCACTATGCGTTAGAACCAACTCCACGACACATAGCCACCACCCTAGATTATGTTTTTCCAGAGCAGGGACTTTAGGGATACATGGAGTCTAGATGAACTTCTGAAACTATTGCCCTAAATAATTTTTAAACCTTAAGCCAAAAGTATCCCCTGAAGTATTAAAACCACACAATTATTCAGTAGATGAGTAAAGAATATCTGCCTGAGCATTCTTTTTAAGACCTATCTCTATGGACCAAATTGATAACAGCAACTTGGAAGATCAGATAGGAATCTTAAGAAGTAGTGAGGTTATGGTAATGGGGGATGAACAGCTCAGAAAACAAGAGGGCGAATGCTTGCAAAACTTGAAGAATATAATCAGCGTCACTAAACTGTACGTCTGGAAACTTAATTGGTATATTTTTTGCTTTTATAGTCTCAACAAGAAATAATTATTTTTCATAATATTTGCTAAACCAAAGGCCAAGAAGGCTATGAGTAGCCAGGACACACTAAACCGAAGCCAACTGTTCCACCCTTGAGGTCCTGTGAGCCCAAAGGCTCAACGTGACTGACAGAGATGAAAGATAGTTTTGTGGAAGAATGTTTTTTCTTTTCTTTTTTGCTACTAGAGATGATTTCCTTGATGGCAGGACTGTCGTGTTGAAAGGGGAAGTTTTACAGGAAGGACGTTTGTTTAGAAACTCTAAGAGCCCTGGTGGTATAGTGGTTTATGTGCTAGGCTGCTAACTGCAAGTTCAGCAGTTCGAATCCACCAGCAGCTCCATGGGAGAAGGATGAAACTTTCTGCTCCCACTAAGATTTACAGCCTCAGAAACACTATACCAGATTGCTATAAGTTGGTACTGACTTCACAGAACACAACAACAGGCTTAGTTTATAAAATCAAACATATAGCCTAGTTCAAATATTTTCTTTTAACAGCACATTCCAAAATTATTTGGCAGCATTGAATCCTTTTATGGTAATAATGGTCAAAATGTCATTTTCAACAGCACCAACTAATATATTCTGAAGTCCTGGTGTGACTCGGTAGGATAAGCACTGTACTTCTAACCACAAGACTGGAAGTTCAAACCCACCAGGAGCACCTTGGAAACCCTTTAGAAGGTCCCTATGAGTCAGAACTGACTTGACAGCAATGAACAAAACAGCAACATTTCTGAATGAATGTATTTGTATTCTTATGTTGGTTTCTAGCTTGTAGAAAACAAATAACTATAAGACACAACCTAAGAATTATCTCTGTTGCTGGAGAAAAGTAATTCTAATTTAGATAAAGAAAGAAGAAATTGCATAATTACTACTGAATGAGCATTAACTTCAAATGAAATGGTTCAGATGGCATTTTATGATGTGTGTTGCTGCAGGATAATGTACTGAACCACAAGGTCAGTTTGAACGATGAGGTTGGCGGTTTAAACCCACCAGCCGCTCCTCAGAAACACTATACAGGGCTATTATGGGTTGGAACGGACTCAATGGCACGTAACAACAACAACATACAATGAAAAGACTTTATCATGACTTGCATTTAACAAGGAAAACATACCAGTTTATATTGAAATATTTACAATACTGAAAATATGGATGCCTAGTAAACTGTCTTCATCTTAAATAAAAGCTGTATTATTTTATAGCATTATAGAACCAAGCATTAATGATAAAATTTACAACATGGCCCTGGCTAACAGATTTGAACTTTTTTCCTCCTTTGTACCATCTAATTTGACTCACTTAAATGACTCAATCTCACTTGCATTAAATATAGAGCTACAATTATAAATCAAACAACTTCTCCCAAATACAATTTCATTCCTCAAAATACTATTCCCTAAAACATATGTCATATTTTATTTCAGAAATCACAGCTTTGATTCATTCAATGTTTAAATATCTAACAGAATATATGTTCCTCTTTTTTGACAATTTTTGTTAATAGCTGGTATTATTTAAAATGTCAAGAGACCCCAGTCCTGCAGATGTTACACACATGCCTGTTTCAAGCAGTATTACTGACTTATAGGAAGTAAAAGGCATTTTTAACCAATGCAAAGAGTTCAGATTGTGCAAATAAATAGTACTATGAATCACTGGGGCCAAGTTTTCAAAGAGACCCACTCAGGCCATCTTTTAATGTTCATGCAATTTTGTGCCCACAAACTGATGGCACCCACATTTCAATCTTTCTGCATGCAATTGGTCACTTGTGTATTTAGCCTGAAAAGCAAGTAGCCAAGGATGGATTCATAACTCTGTGAGGCAAATGTTATTATATCCATATTATACTTCAGAAAATTAAAGTTCAGAGAAATTGAGGGATAATACCTAGCAGTGTATATGCACAATCACACATGTACCCTATTATGTATCAAAAACTGTGCTAAGGCGTGAGATCATAAGGGAATTAGAAACAGTCCCTAAGTTCATAAAGCTTACAATCTGGTGGAACAAAGTAGATAACATGATGTTGCTGTTATCATGTGCTGTTGAGTCCAAATTGACTCAGCAGCACTTCACAACAACAATCCAGGGCAGAGTAGAACTGCCCCATGGGCTTCTCGGGGCTGTACATCTTTACAGGAGAGTCACACCTTTCTCCTGTGTTGTGGCTGCTAGGTTTAAACCTCCAAAGCATCTCTGGATGGGTTTGAGCTGGCAACCTTTAGGCGAATATTTGAGTGCTTAACCATTAAATGCTACCTTACTTAAATAAGGTTAAAAAAAAAAAAAAAAGTTACAAATCATAGAAACCTTTATTAAACAAAATGTGATGTTATCTATAAGTCTATACACTTCTGAAGGTGGTGTTCATCTCATTAACCATTTCCCAAAGAATTTCACACTTTTGAATTTACACCACGTCCAAAACAACAGTTTGGACATTCTTGAGCGATGCAAATTGTGTGCCTTTTCAAAGTTCTTTGAGTTTGGGGAACAAAAGGAAGTCTGAAGGGACAAGGTCATGGCTGTAGGATGGGTGAGATACGTGTTCCCAACAAAATTCTCATAGGATGGCCCTTGCTACCTTTGAAGAATGAGTAGGTGCACTTCCCTGGCCTTTTTCTTACTAATTCTTCTTACAGTTAAAAAACAAAACAAAACAAAAAAACTTCTTCATAATAATGTCCTGAAACCCTTATCTTTGTCTTTCAAGAAAATCTATCAAGATCCCCCTTTAGGATCCACAGAACAGTCACAATAGCCTCTGAGCTGACCTCTCTGCCTTTAATTGAACCGGTCAAGCCACTTCCCTCAGAAGCCACTGTGTGATGGGACCTTTTATTTTCTTGCAGGCACCCTAACAATACTAAGACAAATGTACTCATATTACTGAGAGAACTTGTCTGTAGCCATTCACTGATTGCAGAGGCATGTTTAAACATGTTTTGTTTGGAATAAAACCAGGCATGTATGAACTTGAACTCTTGTATATTTTTTTGATTTTCACTTGTAAGATATACCTACCACAATTTTTAAAATAAAAAGGGAACTGGGATACTTAGCTCTTCAGTGTTTTAAAGGGGAAGGAAAACATATAATAGTAACATAAGAAAGACCTGCAGGGTTTAACAAGTGATTGTCAAAGCCACCAGTATGTTCTCAAAAAAGAGATAAATGAGTACTCATACAATGTGCTATGTTCACACTTCACCTCGGACAAGATGGACAGAGAAGAGCAAATACATATTTCTTTATTTTTCTAGTAAAGTATTACCCTATCTACTCATATTAAAAATGAAAATCCCTCTGCCGTGTTTGTTGTTAAGTGCCATCGAGTCCATTCTGACCCATAGCAACCCTGTATAGGGTTTCCGAGGAGCAGCTGGTGACTTTGAATCGCTGACCTTGCAGTTCAAACTAACCTTGTGGCCAAGTGCTCATCATACAGCACCACACTATGACTCCTCAAAATAATAAATTATCCAGTTATTCAAGCCATTTTCTTAGATCTTAAATCTCTTGAAAGTGGGGACTACCTCAACCTTTCCATCAACTTGACATTTGTCAAGTAAGCAAATGTTACTGCGGATAAACATTTGGGACCAACAGTGGCTCACAGTCCCTCTATGGTCTGATTGAAGTGCCTAAAGGGGTCTGTGACAATAAGTAATCATTGGGGAGTTCTGATGTGGTGCTGTAGGATCAACACCAGACTGCTGACCAAGAGGTTGTAGGTTCAAACCCACCAGCTGTTCTTCAGAATCCTTATACAGGGTCACTATAAGTTGGAACCAACTTGACAGTACTTAACACCAACAATATGGTCACTTATTTTTTTCATAAGTATACGGTTTCAAGGATATGTTTTGTAAGTTTTTGGCTTGGAGGAACAGAACTCACTTGATTTCTGCATGGACTGTTCAATTTCAGGACATAGGCGCGTGTTCCTATGTTGCTAGTCTACTTGGTTGGCAGGGGGCCATGCATTACTCCACCAGGCGCCTAAATCCGAATGGTCTCCTCACTGTAATTTCCATAATGGTGCGCTATAGCTGAATTCTAAATTGACTGCAAACAATTGTTCCACCAGTCAAAACAGAACCTAAAGAACATTTTACCATTTGTTCCAGGGCAGTGGATTGTGCCTTGTCTTAGTTGTTCAGACAACAGGACCTGTGACTGGAGAGAAATCACTTGGCAACCCCACAACTGCCATTACAGCATCCTGACGAAGCCTCGGCTTCAGCAGTGCCTAGGAGGAAGGAAGGTGGGTTCTGGAACCAATGTGGGAAGCCTGTGATGTATGCCACCTGCAACACCAAAAGTCAGTTACATCTGCTAGGCTACTTCCTGCTCTCACTCCACAGAGAACACTTCAGTGAATATGATTTGACTTTATTTTGAACCACATATAGATGTTACCATAGAAGGAAAGGGCCTTAACAATTCTTGCCCAAAATATTCAATGATTTCCAAATTAAGTCTCTTTGCCAGATGGAGGATATTAAAGTTGTGGTCTGTGTTGTCCCAATTCCATGTTGTTTCCTCAGTACAAATATGTGGGAGCTTGCCACACCAAGTAACAGTTGGCAGTTCAGCACAGCTGGGCTCCTCAACTACAGCTGCAGCCGGCTCTGCTGGAGAACTTAGCATATGAATCCAAACGTCTCGGCATGCAAGACTCGCTTCTTCTAGAGCTGACCATGTGCATGGCATTGTTTTCACACTAATGTTTCCTGATCTTCTTTCACATCCCGGGCAGGTCTCGCATGGACCTCACTAGACTGGCTTTTCCTTTAGTGAGGCTTCTAAGCTGATTTCTTGGACATGCAGTGTCTTCTTGCTAGGCTTGCTCTGACTAGGTAGACTCCTGCAGAGCCCTCGGAGATACGCAATGGGCAATAGACTGAGATGCTTGGTTAACGTGAAGTAAGTAACCCTTATCCAGATTTTTTGTTTATTTATGAGATGGGCATTTACTTATAAACTGCTTGTAAGCTCTCACACATGGTCAAAATTGATTTCAAAATTGGTTGTTAAACACACACACACACACAGCAAAATTCTAATAATGTATAAAGAATAGAACGCTACGCTATGCTGAATGACGCTTTTGCTAGTAGCAATAATTTATGGAACTTGACAGAGATGAGCAACAGAGGAGGTGGATGGGCATTTTCATAGTGATGGTGCCACAAACACTCCCATTTTCTGGGCTGAGAAGATGCTTGGATCTCTACAAATAAAGTATTAGTTACTTCTCAAAAAACAGTAAGGGGGGGCGGGGGAAGCATGTAGAAACATACGTTGCTGTCAGTATTATTCACAGAATACTGAGTCTATACAATGAACTGTGTTGCTAACTTTGTTCCACACCTGAAGTTCTGTCAAATCATAAGCTTCATGAGAGCAGGGAGTGTCTCTGAATCACTGTGTAATCTCACAGTTTAGTACAGTTTGGGTTACACAGCACCACTTCATAGATATTTGTTGTGCAAATTAATTAAAATCTTAAGTATTCCTACATCCATTTTATACTTAGAAGATTGAATCTCAGAGAGATTCAACAATGTAGTCTATTAAGCGGCAACTGCTCAGGCGTTTTTGATCTCTAACCTCAAACAAGTCTTGAACAGTCTATTCTAGAAACACAGACTGGAAACAATGAAAACCGTTGTTGTAGAAAAGTCCAGAGTTTTCTAAACTCTTTTGGAATATCATTCTGAACTCCGTCCAATTTAGAGTGATCTGGAAAATTCCAAGATGACATCATGCAGAGTTTAATCTGAAAGGCAATAGGTATTAAGTTAATACTAAATGCCATGGCTTTGGATATGACACATGTTCATTTTCAGGCTTGGTTTCCTCATATGTAAAACAATAAAAAGCACATATAATCTAATGCTATATTTTAAGTTAACCAACTTTATCTCTTCTTTAATCTTGTTTTTCTATTTTCAAGGTCAATTATTAGCAATTCTATAATTATAGGTATACCTCAGAGATATTGCAGGTTCAATTCCAGACTACCACAACGATGCACATATTGCAATAAAGCAAGTCACAGAGATTTTTGGTTTTTTTGGTTGGTTGGTTTCCCCAGTGCATATATATGTTATGTTTACACTGTAGTCTACTGGAATTTTGGTGTGGTACAGTAGGGTAAACGCTGGACTAGTCACCACAAGGTCAGTGGTTCAAACCCACCAGCCACTCCTTAGAAACTCCACACACAGTCACTATGAGTTGGGATAACTGAACCACACTTAACAACAACAACATAGTCTAGTAAGTGTTCAATAGCATTATGAAGGAGTCCTGGTGTGGCACGGTAGGATAAAGCACCGGACCACAAGGACGGTTTGAACCACAAGGTAAGTGGTTCAAACTCACCAGCCACTACTTGGGAACCCTATACAGGCTCACTATGAGTTGGAACTGACTTGATGGTACTTACCAACAAGTATTATGAAAGAGTTTGAAATATTGTGAGGATTACCAAATTGTAAAACGGAACCACAAAGTGAGCGCATGTTGTTGTAAAAATGGTGCCAACAGATTTGCTCCTCACAGCATTGCCACAAACATTCAATTTGTAAAAATCACAATATCCATGAAGCACATTAAAGCAAAGCATAATTGAATGAGGTACACCTATAAAAGGTGAGGAAAGGAAGGATGCTTTTTCTTACCTTGTAGCAATTGAGATATGATCTTGCTAAATCTCAAAATAAAGGTCTCTGTTCAGATTGGTAATTCCCCATTTAATCAAGAAGACTTATTTCAGTTTTTTGCCTCATACCACTACACCCTTGGCTCCCCCATCCAGAGGCATCCTTCAGACCTGCACGCTTGGAAACTCTAATTTGTCAACACTGATGGTGTTTGTATAGAGTCTCATTTCCTAACCAGAAAGCTAATTCATTGTATAGGCAGCAGGGAAGCCTTTTTTGTTGAAGAATAACACACCCAGATTAGCAAGATCTTTCTACAGCTATATGGAGACTGCCTTGGGGAATACGTATGGGAGGCCAGTGTTAAATCGGAAAACTCCATCCGCAACATTGAGAGAGCAAAGAAAGTGGTTGCACAAACAGAACAAGCCTGTCATCGTCAAATTGTGTATTCACACAAACATGAAGTCAGTTTAGACTCATAGCAACCCCGTGTAGCAAACTGCACTATAGAGTTTCTTAGGCTGATGTAGCACTGTGGGTAAATGCTCTGGACAGCACGGTTGGTTTGAACCACAAGTTCGGCAGTTCAGGCTCACCAGCCGCTCCATGGAAAGCCTATACAGGGTCACTGTGAGTCAGAAACAGTAGCACTTAACAACAAGAGTCTTTAAAGAGGGAGAGAAAGAGGAGGCGTTCTGCTCCTGTAAAGATTTACAGCCTTAGAAACCTTATACAGCGTCACCGTGAATCGGAACCAACTTGAGGGCACATAGCAGCAGCCGCAATCTTTACAGCAGCGGGTCTCCAGATGTTTCTCCTGTGAAGCCACTGAGTGGTTTTGAACTGCCTACCTTTTGATTAGCAACTGCATATTTCATTGCGCTTCCAGGGCTCTATACAAAGAGACAACCAGAAATTTTCTGGAAGCAAAATAGTTAAAAGTGTTTACACAAATGTAAGTGCATGGGAGAGGCTGGTAACAGAACTGGCTACGTATTTTCTGATCATGGGCCAGGTATGACGTCCCAGGTCACTAGCCCAGGAAGATGACTGGAGGTGGTGAAGCATGAAGATACTAGCCTAGTGTGTTCTATATATTTCCACATTATTTTCGTGTTTACAATGTACATGCACTGTTTTTGTAATCTCAAATTCCATATTATAAAAGATTCGATAAATCAGGAGAAGGGCAGAGGCAGTAGAAATGTAAAGAAAGGAAAGCCTGAGAAAGACCAGACCTTTTATATTCAGAATCACAAGACTTGGTAATATACCATCATGTACTTGCTTTCGTATGCCACACATACAGGTAATTGTGGGCGTGTGGTTGCTATGAGTTGGAACCAACTTGATGGCACTTAACAACAAGTGTCTATGTCAGCTCTCCAGTTACAACTACAAAATGGCATTTATTTTAAGGAAGCTCCTTTTATTTACTGACATATGTTAGCAAAACATTTTTCTAGTACATCTATTTCTCATCTTCCACAAGAACAAAATTAATATGGAAACGATATTGAAAACTCCTATCTTTCATTACTAAGATGAAGTCCCCATCCTATCCAGAATTTCTTAGGATTGTCACTGTATTCCAAAAAACAAATAAATGTTAAATCTTAACAATTACAAAAATAGAAAAACAAGTAACTTAAGCATGTTTAACTAAAAAGCCTTATCAAGGCAAGCTTCAGGTATAAACTGTGTTTAAACCTTTCTCCAAAGAATCCAATGAAAAGGTTGGACCTGTGAAAGTTCTTGGAAAGCTGGGTCTTTGAATAGCATTTTCCTTCCTTTCAAATCTTCATGTAGTCATTTGTTTCTGTTAAATTTCCTTATGTTGTGTTTCTGCTCTTCTACATCTTTTCACTACTGTTTTATATTGATGAATGCAAGACTATATTTGGAAATACAGTTCAAGGAAGGAATAAGACATGAATAGGTTGAAGTTTAAGAATTTCGGGAACCTCACTGCACTTGATAACATGTGAGCAGGACCATAATTTTTATTAAATTATAATTTTATTATAAGAAAATGTTACCTTCAAGTCTGACTCATGGCCACTCCATATATGCAGAGTAGAGCTATGTACCATAGGATTTTCTTTTCTTCTATTTTTTTTTTAAACTTTCTATTGTGAATTAAGAATTTAAAAGTTTAAAAATATTTAAAATACTTACTGATGAAGATCAAAGAGCACAGCCTTCTGTATGGGTTGCATCTCAATGTAAAGAACACAAAAATCTTCACCAGTGGACCAATAAACGACAGCTATATAAATGGAGAAAAGATTGAAGTTGTCAAAGACTTCATTTTGTTGAGATCAACCATCAACACTAAGAAAGCAGCAGTCAAGAAATCAAACGACATATTGCATTAGGCAAATCAGCTGCACAAGTCCTTTTTAAAGTGTTGAAGAGCAAAGATGTCAGTTTGAGGACTAAGGTGTACCTGACCCAAGCCATGATATTTTCAATAACCTCATATGTATTTGAAAGTTGGACAGTGAATAAGGAAGACTGTAGAAGAATGGATGCATTTGAGTTATGGTGTTGGAGGAGAATAATGAGAGTACCAGGGACTGCCAAAAGAACCAACAGATCTGTATGGGAAGATGTACAGCCAGAATGCTCCTTGGAAGCTAGTATGATCAAACTGTGTCTCTTGTACTTTGGACATATTATCAGAAGCGACCAATCCCTGGAGAAGGGAATCATGTTTAGCAAAGGGGAGGCTCTGATAAAAAGAGGAAGACCCCTAATGAGATAGACTGACACAGTGGCAACAGCAGTGGGGTCAGGCGTAGCAACGATTGTGAGTTTGACACAGGACCAAACAGTGTTTCATTCTATTGTGCATAGGATTGCTTAGGGTCAGTTCCAACTCATGGACACCGAACAACAACAATTGTGAATTGGGTAAAAGTTTGTGAAATAGATCAGTTTTCCACTCAACAATTCGTACACATTTTGTTTCATCTCATTGACTGCAGTCTCCACAGCCTTAGCATCCCTTATCCCACTTCCTCTCTGTGTTTTCTGTTTCCATTCCTCCTTCATTCCGAACCCTTTTGAACTTTTCCTTGGGTAAATGCTGCCCTTTTGATCTAAAATTGTTGATCGTTCTAAGGTATGCAGTACTTCTAGTGTTATGGTTCCCTTTATCATCAAGCTATTGTTTGCACCATAGGGTTTTAGCCTCAGGGTTGGCTCAAATCTTAAAACTTCAACCTCTCCTCCAATTAGCAGCTGAGTGTGCTGGCCATTTGTACTGTGTGAGGATTTGGTAATTTCTATACCTCAATTGTGTGCCTTTACCTCAGCAACATGAACAGGAAACTGGTTTCTGACAGAAGATGGGGCCCAGAGCATTTGTAGTGTTCATTTATATGGTGAACTTATCTGTGTATGGAAGACAGGGAAATGTAGGATCCTTTTGAACTCTAAAATTATCCAAATGGGAGATATATTATTTCACTTAGAGGCGGGTATGGAGACATCTGGCTCACAGGTTGTATGTTGTTGTGAAGTCCCATCAAGTCAATTCTGACCCATAGCAACCCTGTAGAGGGTTTCCAAGGAGCAGCTGGTGAGCTTGAACGGCCAACCTTGCAGTTCAAATGGCTTCGCAGTCTGGCGCATTAAACCACAGCACCATACTAGGTCTCCAAAAGGCTCACAGAAACATTTGGTCTGACCCTGCCAAAGCAACAGCAGTTACAGCCATCACATTGTTGTTGTTGTTGTTGTTAAGTGCCATCAAGTTGATTCCGACCCATAGCGACCCTGTATAGGGTTTCCAAGGAGCAGCTAGTGAGCTTGAATCACCAACACTGTAGTTCAAACAACCTTGCAGTCTGATGCATTAACCCACAGTGCCACACCAGGACTCCAGCCATCACATTAGGGGTGAGTTCATGAAATGTTTGACAAAATATAGCAGGCTAATTTTTAAAGTTGATACTTTTGTATGGTGCTCAAATGATGTTATTATAACTTTTGGCAGGAAAAATGTTCCCCATCCCTGATTTCTGATGTTGCACTATAGGATTAGCACAGTACTGCGAACTACAAGGTCTGCAGTTCAACTCACCAGCTGCTCCTTGGAAACTCTACAGGGCCGCTATGAGTCAGAACCCACTCGATGGCACTTAACAACAACAACAATCCCGGATTTAGAGATTTTTGTGATTGGACATGTATGACTATAATTGTGTTCAATCAGAGCAAGATTCAATTTTAAAAAACAAAAACATTGTTAATCTGACTCTTACACATTTCTCTAGACAGATATCCATCTCTTACTTAACAAACTCTAAATGGAATGTTTGTAAGAATTTTTCAAAGCATAACATATACACATATAATTACAATGAAATGCATAGAAAATCATCTACAAATATCATAATCAAATTTGCAACTGAAAATACACGTAGGAGTCTGATCCAGCTGAGTTAAACAAGTACTTATTTTGTTTGCCAGTTGAAAACATAGCTCATAATTTAAGCCACTAATAAAATATCTGAGAGAAGAGTGCAATTAAGAACAGGAAATATAAAAAGGCAGTATTTTCTGAAAGTACTTAAAAGTCAGCTGTTAAAACAGGAAATGTAACTTAAATTTTTAAGTGATGTTCTCAAGTTAAGTAGAGTCTTGGACTTCAAGGTGTTTAAATTTTCAAGTGTGGCTAATTTATAATAATATGTTCTAATATGTGAATTCCATTATGGCTACACAATTCATTGTTGCCTGTCAGTTTCACTCTGTGGGGTTGGATAAGCAGAAAGGAGTACACCCAAATCCCACCTGGAGGAGGAGTAACCAAGATGTCCTCCTTCACCATTAAATAAACACATCAGTGATCCAGATGGAAAGCAATATAGACAAATATTTTTATTCCAAGAAACTAGAAGATTTATGTGTAAGTAAATTAGTTTCATTACTTGCTTTCTTTCTTTTTTTTTTAACCCAATTTCATGTGCTTAAAAACAGTTTGCTTAATCTAATTATCAATCTTGCATTTGTTTTTGATCCAAAAGAGTAAATTGGTTATTCATCTATAGCCAATTTCATTAAAATACATCACTGGAAAAAATGTCATATAACTATGTAACGTTTCACCTAGAAAATGTGTTGTTGAGTTGTAAATTACAGCAAGATTTTCATCATGCCTTTGAATATCTTTAGCCACATGATTAGTCTCAGATTCCTTTTAGAGATGAGCTGCCTCTTCCATCTACTTAAAATGGGTATTCATCTGGTGAGAGCAGGAGTTTTCAGTCTTGGGGTTCATCAGAAACATTGTGGAACTTTCTAATCATATAGGTTCTGCTTGGCCCTGAACCAGACCTAATGAATGAGAATTTCCTCCACACCTTCCTTTCATTTCCTTTATTTACCAATGCCAGAGCTCTCCAGTAGGCAAGTGTTAACTAGATTAATGCACAGGTAGCTCCTATGTAAGCTCTCCTCTAGAGAAGTTTTAATAGGATCCTGTTAGCTGATTTGAATTTCGTGTTGGCATCTATGTGCAGTGTTCATTCTTCTGTGGATATTGAAGAAAAAACCCAAACAGGAAAAAGGGAAATGACAAAAAGTTTTGTTTTCTCTTTTCTTTAGACCCTGTTCTTTCTCAGCCTCATCAGATCAGAATAACCAGAGAGCTGACAAAATCCAAACACTTCACCACATTTATGTTGACAATTCAAACAGCCTTCAAGGCTTCCCTTTCTATTGCTCTAATTTGATCTACTAAATAGATCATCTTTGGTGACTGTGGATAAAAGAGGTTATAGGGTTGACTCTGTAGCAACCCTGGTGTGGTGTTGCAGGACTGGACCACAAAGTCAGTTTGAACCACAGGTCAGCAATTCAAACTCACCAGCCCCTCCTTGACGGCACTTAACAACAACAATGTGTATCATATCATTGTTGTTGTTAAGTGCCATCAAGTCAGTTCTGTCTCATAGCAACCCTCTCTGAGGAGCGGCTGGTGAGTTTGAACCTCTGACCTTGAGACTTGTGGTCCAGTAGTTATCCTACAGAGCCACACCAGGACCTCATGCCATTGTGATTCCTTTTTATTAATAATGAAATAGAGGCGAATAAATATCATTTCATTGTGTGTTTATATCAAAACTTGCCCAAAGTTTAAGTTGCATTTGCACCAATAAAATATATTCCTTGTTATTATTTGTCCTAGGGAGCCAGCTTCTCTAAGAATACAAATCCTTATATGTATCATGTGGGCTGTGTTGTTGTTGTCGTTAAGTACTGTCGAGTCGGTTCTGACCCACAGCGACCCTGTATAGGGTTTCCAAGGAGCAGCTGGTGAGCTTGAACCGCCAACCTTGCAGTTCAAACGGCTTTGCAGTCTGGTGCATTAACCCACAGCGTCACACCAGAACTCCATGTCGACTGTAGTCGAGCATATATTTCCAATGTTGCCAACCTGCAGATAGAAAAGTTTTCCCCAGGAAAACTTAGCAGGTAGGCAAATGTAGTTGTTATTATGTGCCGTGGAGTCGATTCCGACTCATAGCGACCCTGTACAGGGTTTCCGAGGCTGTAAATTTTTATGGGAGCAGAAAGCCTTATCTTTCTCCCGCGGAATATCTGGTAGTTTCCAACTGCTGACCTTGCGGGTCCGCAGCCCGATTCGTAACCACTACACTACCAGAGGTGAACACAGTAGAAGCTTGCTAATTGTTTCTCACTTTCCTTGAAAGCAGGTGTGTGGTCATGTGACTAGGTTCTAGCCAATGGAATGTGAGTGGCAAAAATGTGCCCATTTGCAGGTCTGGTCTATAGAAAGCCTAGACGGTCCTGCCTTCATTTCTAGCTTTATAGGTTATACTACTTAGCCTGTCGCAATTAACACAGGGAGTATGGTGTTGTGGCGCTGTATGGATAAGCACTAGATCACAAGGTTGGTTTGAACCACAAGGTTGTCTTGAACCACAAGGTTGGCAGTTCAAACTCACTTGCCATGCCTTGGAAACTCTATACAGAGTTGCTTATGATACAGAAACAACTCAGTGGCTCTTAACACCAACAACATGATGTTAGAAATTGGAACTGGAAATAAGGATACTTAAACCATTATATGGCTCTATTTTTAAAAAAGTTCCAAGCTTTAGTAAACCTAGGGACATGATGTATTCTAGGCCTACTGGTCTATGATATTATAAAAAAGAGCGGTAAAACACCTTTCATTCACACTGTATGAATAGTCTCAGGAATAGAACAGATGCAAAAGTCTTCCAAATACATCTTTGTCTCCAGCTGATGAACTGAGACACAGTTTTTCATGACACATCCCAAACACAGATGTCTGTGCTCCTCCCCAGGGCCCACTTTGATGGAACAGGGCAAAAAATAAGAGATGCTACATAGGAAAATAGGATTTAACCTTTAAAATCAAATTACTACAGGAATCCTAAATATAATTAGCATTGTTGGTGTGAAGTGCCATAGAGTCGGTTCGGACTCAGCAAATAGGGTTTCCAAGGGGCGGCTGGTGAGTTTGAACTGCCAACCTTGCAGTTTAAACCGACCTTGAGTTCGAATGCTTATCCTATGACACCACACCAGGACTCCATACTTAGCATTATTACTGTGATCATATTGAACCAACCCAAATCTCTTAAGTCATCATTGTTGTTAGTAAGTGCCTTTAGTCAGTTCTGACTCATAGTGAACCTGGTTTCCAAGGAGCAGGTGGTGGGTTCGAACTACTCATCATGCAAGCACCTGTCCAGTGCTCATCTTACAGCACCATACCAGGATTCTTAAATCATTGTACTACACAAATAGAAACAAAATTTATGTAATTCTAAACTAAGAAGCCGTGGTAGAGCAGAGGTTAGTCATTTGGCTATTAACGGATAGGTTGGCAGTTCGAACCCACCAGCCACTACACAGGAAAAAGATGTGGCCTTGGAAGACCTATGGGGTAGTCCCCTGTCCTATAGGCTCACTCTGAGTTCAACTGGACAACAATGAGTTTCGCTTTGAAGTCTTTGACATTTCATTCAATAAATGCTTTTTGTAGCACATGCAAAGTCCTACGGGGGAAACTGAAAGGAATCAGAAATTGACCTTGACCTCAAATACCTCTTGAGAGGGTCTGAGAGCAATGACACAGACACAAATAGCTACACAGGCAGTTTCCAGATTACAAACAAGATTTGTTCCTAAGTGTGTCTTTAAGTTGAATTTGTAGGTAAACTGAAACAGGTGCACACAGTTTTTATTCAGCCTGATTTTAGTGCAAGAAAATTCTCAAGCCCTTCCCATGATTTAAAAGGTGCACATGTAGCAAGTGAAGGTGATTGTGATGAAGAGGTTGGTAGGGTTTTGGTTCAATCCTTTCAAAGTGAGGGTAAATTTGCATAACGTTAAAGGACAAGTACATAAACGATATACAAATCAGATTCATAACCCAGGGACTTACTATATATAATTTCATGCAGACTTTGATGAAATCTGTAGCGACAGTAAAACTGTAATGAAATCACAGAGAACAGAGAATGTCATTCTGACTAAAGGCCTTGGCCAAGACATGTGGGGAGAGGTGACATTTGTGCCGAGCCTGGAGGTCATGCTGCATTTAGACAGGTAATGTTGCACAGGGAGGAGCTTTCAAGGCAGAGAGGTTAGCACAAGGAAAAACAGATGTTATTGAGTACAAATCATGATGAGCGTAAAAGTAGCAGTCTGGCTTGTACATGAGGGAAAGCGTTGAGAGATTGGGGCCACTGACCCTGCACTTGGAGTCAAAGAACCTGAGGGTTTGAGTTCTAGCTTCCCCCATTTACTATATTTATGAGTTCAGTATCCCTGAGCCCAAATTCCTCATCTGTGAAGCAGAAATAATGATTCAAACCCCACAATAGTGAGGCTGCAAAGTGAGTATCCCAAGAGAAAACTCTGTAAGAATTCAATAAATGTTAGCTGAGACCTGAGCTTAGACTGGTTCTCTCAGAAATGGGGAACTAACAGAGTTATTGAGACTGCATCTAGTTTACTCCCGTAATATTGTGTGTAGTCTGTATTAGAGGGCACACATCCTTCAATTAAGAAGACCCAGTAGGACAGTGTTATAATGGCACGTCTTTCAGGCAATGAAAGCGTGAAGCAGGGGTGTGATGTGGGAAGAGGAAGGAGACAATAAACGTGAGAAACAGAGGGAAAAT
Organism: Chrysochloris asiatica; assembly: GCF_000296735.1. Classification (NCBI taxonomy): domain Eukaryota; kingdom Metazoa; phylum Chordata; class Mammalia; order Afrosoricida; family Chrysochloridae; genus Chrysochloris; species Chrysochloris asiatica. The sequence continues at coordinate 18,111,916 of NW_006408550.1, forward strand.
GGCCACCTGACATGCCCTTCAGGAACTCAGGTTAAAGTCCTGGAGCTCTTTTACATGTAGCTCTATCTTTCCTATTTATCTACTTCCATCTCTGTGGATTGCCTCTTGCCCCATCTGAAAGATATAGAGATTGGGCTAGAAAATCTCTGCATATTCTACAGCATCAAAATGCTTTACATCTGTGTAAACCAATAAAATGATTAGATGAAAAAAATAAACAGAATGATAATGAGAAATCCCAAATAACTTGACGTAAGAAAGCTTTGAGCCTGAGTTAGTGGGGCAATAAGATAATGGCATGGCTTGGAAGAAGGATGAGAGGAAAATGACCAGCTGTGGGGCAGAATACGATGAGGGCAGTCCGTAACAGATGGAAAGGCTGTCCTTCAAACAATTAGACAAGTGTTTTTATGAGTATTAAAAACATTAGATGATCTCCTGTACTATGCAATGAAACCAAAATCATTTCTTTGACTTATAGATTCTTTTCATTGGAGACTCGACTAACAGAGGGTTAATGTATTATCTGATTGAAAGACTGAATGAAACCCTGCAGGGATGGCAAAAGGTGCACGGCACTAAATTCTATCACGACGTCAACGGTGGAAAGACTTTAATCAGTTACTCCTACTATCCCCAGTTCTGGATAAGCCCTTCCTTGAGACCAACATTTGAAAAAGCACTTGAACATCTCTTGCAAAGGTACAATGGTACTATTATGAATGCCACAATGTACTTGTGTTTTACTAGGAGTCATAATTGCTCACTGTATATCAAATGTGCTGAAAAGCTTAGATACTCAGCAATGTGGCTGAAAATGAGCTGGAAATGACAAAGAGGGCCTGTGATCAGGATGCCAGATATGGTTCAATGAAATGTGAAGCAATGCTGTTAAAATGTTTACCATCTGTGTAAAGACAACATGTGTTGTTTTTCTTTCTGGATTTCAGATCACGTCCCCTAGAGAATACCGGTCAGACTGTATTAGTTGTTGGTGGTGTTCAGTGGCTTAATTCTAACCACCTGCAAATTATTCACAAGGTTTTGAAAAGGTAAGTTTATGCAATAAGAATTGTCATTAGTCTTCTAGGCTTTAATTTTTTTAAAAAAATGTTCTTTAGATGGAACTGAGTTTTATCAAGACTTTATGCGAAGGACAATTTGAATTTTGGAATTAAGCATTTAAAGTCTAGTTGAAAATATTCAAAATACTGTAGTATCTAGTCACAACATGATTTATTCTTGTTCAATACAGAAACATTAAAACACTATTCAGGAACAACAACAAAAAAAATAGTAATATATATCAAGCCTATAAAATGGAAGTTTAGTCCTATACGCTATCATATTCTATAAGTATTCTAACATATTTGTTTGTTTAAATATGGTGTACATAAATTCATAACTTTAGAATTCTGGTTACTTTATCCAGGGAAAACTTACCCAATATTCTGGTGATCATCAAAACTTTGGGAATTGGATTTCATCTGCCAGTGGCTGGAGTGCATTTTTTAACTCAGGTAAACCCATTTCCTCTGGAATGTTTGAACTATGTGACTCCTACAAAGATCTCTGCTGGTGTCTGAAATAGGACCCCAAGGGCACTCTGATATTCACCTACTTCAAACAAGTCAAATGAGATAGTATGCTTACGGATTATGATTTTTAACTCAAATTCCCTAGGACAAAGAGGCCAGAGCCAATAAATAAGTTGTAAATAACATCTTGAATTAATCGAAGAATAAAGGGGTGCGTCAAACTAAAAAACAAACAAACAAACAAAAAACCAACTAGGGGGAATACAAGAGAAATTATGCTTTGAGTATCCCATTCCCCACCAATGTTTTCTACACATTAAAGGCAATATACTAAAGCAGAACAATGCCACAATTGTCAATTCCAACTTACAGTGAACCTAGTGAACACAGTAGAATGGCCCCATAAGGTTTCCAAGGCTGTACTTTTTACGGAGTCCTGGTGTGGTATCATAGGATAAGCACTGGCCTGCTAACCATAAGGTTGGCTGTTGAAACCCACCAACCACTCCTTGAAAAAGCTATACAGTATTGCTATGAATCAGAACCGACTCAATAGCATTTAACAACAATCTTTACGAAAGCACACAGTCACATCTTTCTCCCATGAGCAGCTGGTGGGTTCAAGCCCTCTCCCTTTGGTTACCAGTTGATACTAGCAGGGCTCATATAAAGCCTATATAAAGAAACTTGATTTCCTTAGGGTTCATACAGAAACCATTAAAGAAACTGCCAGTATCAATGAGTCTTTTGGAAAAGAGTGTTCTTTTTGAAGATGATATCTGACTAGTGCCTTTAAAAATATCATCTTTGAAGTTACATAGTTAATTTTTCCTCTGGTTGGATATTCGGAAATGAAAGGAGTTAGGAGACCAGTTCTTGTAGAAGATAGTAAATTACTCTCAGCAAAGAAGAGAAAGACAACACCTGTAGCTAAGAGAACCAGCTGCTCTGACTAAGCAAAGACAGTTCCAGGGCAGCCTAAGTTTGTGTGCAATTGCAGACTCATGGTGGACAGAGTGCTGGGAATTGTAATGATGGAGACAGGCCTTTTAATATACAGTCCAGGCGAGATTTAGGTTTGGGTCGTGTGTTGGGTGCTCCTAGCTTTCCCCAGCACAGTTTTATGGCTCCCTCTCCTTTCCCAACCGTTGCTTGCCTGGATTCCAGATCCGAGATGCAAAAACAGGAGAAGTGGCAGACTTTGGCCAAAGTAGTGCCTCAAAATCTAGCCTATTGGGTCAGGAAAGGGCGGGAAGGAGATTTAAGGTAAGTTGAGGCATGTGACACCTGGGGAAGCCAAAGGATTTGAGACTATTGGACATTGGAAGATATTTTTAATCATTCTTCTATAGGTTCTGAATTGTTGTTAAGTGCCATCAAATCAGTTCCAATTCATAGCAACCCTGTATAGGATGTCCGAGGAGCGAATGGTGAATTTGAACCATGCAGTTCAAATGAACCTTGCAATTATCCAACTTTATCCAACAGCGCCACATCAGGACTCTGAATTTAATCCCCTTTAATGGCATGGCACTGTAGAATAAGCAATAGACAACAAGGGCAGTTTGAACCACAAGGGCAATGGTTCAAACTCACCAGCTGCTCCTTGGAAACCCTACACAGGTTTGCTATGGGTTGGAACCGACTCAATGGCATTTAATAACAACAGTAGCAATAATATTACGGAAAAGCTGAATAAGAATCCTACCTCACATTGCTAAAAATTTAGTTCAGAAGACCATTCTTGTTTATATATATTATAATGAAAGATAATATACTACTAAAGCTAGAAATGTGTTACAAGTTGCTTACCAGGAAGATAGACAACAGTAGCTATTGCCTTGCACATGGGGAAGAAGAAAGGAAATGTTTATGATCCAAAAGAGCAGCAGCTGGAGCCTTCATTCGATTCTGTTCCTCCCCCACAATTTACCTTCTTTCTCACCTTCCCACCCCATTGACTGGCAGACCTCCCAACACAGTTCTGCTCTCTAACCTCTCTTGAGGCCTCACTGTCCAGCTGTTTCTTGCCCCTGGGAGATCTATACTGTGTCTCTGCCAGCCCAGTGCCTGATACATTTACCGCCAATGAAGAACTTGCTAAAGGTTTATATACCTGCTTCTTTTTAGAAGTGAATACATTAAGAGTTGGGATCATGGTTTACTCTCCTCTATTCCTGTCCTTCAGCACAGAACTAAACACCGTGCTAGCTATACTGATAATAACGAATATGCAAAAGACTTAATGGCTCTGAATCCAAATACATGGAGAGAGCATCTCTGGGTCTCAAACCTTGGTTTTTAAATTGAGGATGTTAATTATTTTGATGGGCCTTTGTGGGTGGTAAATCTAACTACTTTGCATGAGACAGAGAGTTCAAAAGTGTATGTCACTAAAAATATGTATATTGGCTTTGAGGTGTTGTTTTGTATGTACACAGATGCTTATATTTATATTTTGAGTGAAATAATTAAAGCAAATCTTTGTGAAATTACATACCTTATGATAATGACTAAAAATCATGATGTTTATGTGATGTCTGCCTGAGCTATTAAGTCATACAACTATCCTCTATTAATAAAAATCCCAATTCTTCTTCTTTATGATACAGAGAGAAGTACAGAATTTATGGAAAGAAAATTTGATTATTCTGGATGCTGCAAAAAAATATGGCTATGAAGTGGTTGATACATTCACTATAACAATGGGAAGGTACAAAGAGTTCCTGCCGGGGAAATGCGGATGTCATTTCCATGAGGTATTTATAAGCTGACTCTATGATTTTTATAGCTTTTAATTAAAACTTTTCTCCTTGTGTCTTTAATTGCCTTGCCAGCCTTATTTTGCATGAGAGAGTTATGACAGGAAAAAATTAAATGATGTGTACATCATCACTTAACCGAAGTATGTAGTTATCACAGCAGTATTATTGTTGTTAATTGCCTTCCAGTCCACGAGGACTCTTGGTAACCATGTATAACACAGAATGAAATGCTGCCGTCCTGCACAAGATTGGTGATATGTCTGAGTTCATTGTTATGGCTAGTGTATGAATGCATCTCACCAAGGGCCTCTCTCACTTTCGCTGGCTCTTCAATATACCAAATATGATGCACTTTTCTAGCGATTCATCTTTCATGATGACGTGTCTAAAGTAAGCAAGCTTAAGTTTTGTCACCATTGCTGCTAAGGAACATCCATCAGGAGCCTTGGTGTGGCACTGTAGGATAAGAACTATATGCAAAGTTGGCAATTCAAATCCACCAGCCACTCTCAAAAACCCTATACAGGGTCACTATGAGTAAGCACTTACTCAGTGGTACAACAAACAAGAAGGAACATTCCAGGAAGTAAGGCCTGGTGATCTACTTCCAAATATTAGCCAATGAAAATTGTGAAACATTGGACAATACAAAATGAGTGTGTGTGTAAATATTGTTGTTAAGTGCCGTCGAGTCGGTTCCGACCCATAGCGACCCTGTACAGGGATTCCGAGGGTGTAAATCTTTACGGGAGTAGAAAGCCTCATCTTTCTCCCGCGGAGCAGCTGGTAGTTTCGAACCACTGACCTTAAGATTCACAGCCCGATTCATAACCACTATACTACCAGAGCTTATATATATAATATACAGCCTCTCACTCTACATATGCATACTATATATACACTATATATATAGTCTATTTGTTGTATGTATTCTATGTATATGTTGTATATAGTCTATATATAGAGACTATATAGTCTCCTCTCTCTCTCTCTCTCTCTCTCTCTATCTATCTATCTATATACCTATATATAGATATAGATATCTATATATACTATATATAGAAAGATATATAGATATATAGTCTATTAGTTGTTGTTGCTGTTAAGTACCATCTAGTGAGTTCCAACTCATAGCAACTCTGTGTCGGTTTTCCAAGCAGCAGCTGGTAGGTTTGAACCACCAATCTTGTGGTTTGCAATCCAGTGGTTATCCTACAATGCCACACCAGGACTCTAGTGTCTATTTAGATACTTCAAAAATAGAATAGAATACAATAGGATGAATGTAAAGCTAATGTTCTCCCATGTAAACTATCACATAATTCAAAATAAAACATTAAAAAAAAATAGGGTAGAATATCTGCCTGAGAACTGTGATTTTTCAGCTCTATCTGTAACCATCAAACTGACAACTGCAACTCCAAAGATTAGCAAGGAACCTTAAGGAGAAGTAAGTGTATGCTAATGAAGGAGGAACAACTGGGAAAGGGCATGAGAATGATGTACAACTCGAAGAATGTAATCAGTGTCACTAAATTGTACATGTAGAACTTTCTGAATTGGCATATGTTCTGCTGTGTATATTCCCAACAACAACAAAAGTAAATTAAATTATAAAAAAAATAAAATAAGGTCATTAGTCAGCACATATAGAAAGATAGGAAGTTAAAGAGCATGTGCTTTCTTTAATAGATCCCAAGACTTCTAGATGGAAATTGCAGCCAAGGTGGCAAATTTCTTCCGTTGAGGCAGTCTTAAAATCAAGTCAATTTATGTGTAAATTGGAACGACCTTCCTCCATTGGTTTGTCCAAAGCATAACAGGAAAACCTATGTGAGAATAGGGTTCCCGGTGTGGTGTCATAGGATAAGCACTCAACCTCAAGGTTGGTTTGAACCACAAGGTCAGCAGTTCAAACCCACCAGTTGCTCCTCAAACCCTTTATAGGGTTGCTGTAAATCGGCACTAACTCAACAGCACTTAACAACAACAAAAACCTTCTTGAATAGAGTCCTGGTGTGGCACTTTAGAATAAGCACTGGACTTATAATTAGCACTGGAATAACCAACCATAAAGTTGGTGGTTTAAACCCACCAGTTGCTCCTCAGAAATGCTATACAGGTCACCGTGGTTTAGAGTCAATTCTTGGTATGGCTCCGTAGGGATAAAGTGGTGGATTACAAGGCTGGTTTGAACCACAAGGTCAGTGGTTCAAATTCACCAGCCACTCCTTGGAAACCCTATACAGGGTCACCATGAGTTGGAACTGACTCAGCAGCATTTAACAACACCAACAATAATATTATAACCATGTAAGTCATTCCCTTCCACCAACTCCCACCTGCCTCAGATTTCAAAGCTAGAATTAGCAGACAGGATATCAAGGACTTCTTTCCACTTTCTTCGTCTTGCTTTGTTACCCTTCTTCCACCTCTTTGGTTTGAGGTAAGGAAGAGAAATTAAAGACAAGAAAGGGTTTACTTAATTGGTACAGGTGTAATCCAGAGATGTGTTCTCTGTGTATAGAATGCAAATTCTTTCTAATTTAGGATGTTTCTATGCACTTCCTTGAAGATACCCTACTTGGGCCCTCTCACTATACCTCACTTGATAGAGACAATATCCTTCTTATAGCTGGATTTCTTCTGTAAGATATAAAATTCTGTGTGTCTACTTATTTCCTCCACACACACACAAAAATATGTTATAGTTGTTAAGTGCCATCGAGTCATTATGCCCCTGTGTAGGGTTTCTGAGGAGCAGCTGGTGAGTTTGAACTGCTGGCCTTGTGGTTCATAGTCCAGTATTGATCCTACAGCACCATACCAGGAGTCTTGAAATCCCTGTTTAGTTTACAAGGAGTCAAGACTTAGAAACACAAGCATGAGAAGTCTGGCAGAGAGAGAAACTATGAGCTTGCAGTTGAGCCAGTTGGCCACAAAAGCAAACCCAAGGTGAAGAGAAAGACAAAATGGAGTAAGGAGGTGATCAGCACAATAGCATTAAAGGAAAGGAAGACACAGAAAGGTGCACAGTAGTTACAGACAACAAAGGCAAATCCTACAGTATCAGCAATAACAAATACTGATCTACAAGTGGTTACATAGGCAGACAGGAAGATGAACAGGTATAAGTAAGCACAGGGTTTAGATTGTTGTTGTTGTTAGGTGCCGTTGATTCAGACTCCATAGAGACCTTATGTACAACAGAATGAAATACTGCTGCTCTTGCGCCATCCTCACGTAGTTGTTACGCTTGAGTCCATTGCTGCTGCCACTGTGCCGATCCACCTCATTGGGGGACTCTCTCTATTTCACTGACCCTCTATTTTACCTAGCAGGATGTCCTTCTCCAGGGACTGGGCCCTCCTGATGGTCTATCTGAAGTATGAGACACAAAGTCTCACCATCCTGGCTTCCTGGCTTATATAAATATAAGCATTCTGGTTATATTTTTTCCAACACAGATTTCTTTGTACTTTAAGCAGTCCATGGAGTCCTGGTGTGGAACTGTAGGATAAAACACTGGACCATAAGGGAATCAATCACCAGTTGCTCCTCAGAAACCCTATTGTTGTTAAGTGCCATCGAGTCGGTTTCGACCCATAGCGACCCTGTACAGGGTTTCCGAGGGTGTAAATCCTTACGGGAGTAGAAAGCCTCATCTTTCTCCCGCGGAGCGGCTGGTAGTTTCGAACCGCTGACCTTAAGGTTTGCAGCCTGATTCGTAACCACTACGCTACCAGAGCTCCTTAGAGGGTCCCTATGAATCGGAATCAACTCAACAGCATTTAACAGCAGCAGCAGCTGTCCATGGTGCTTTTAATGTTCTTCTCCAACTCCATAACTCAGAGGCGTCATTTCTTGTACGGTCTTCCCAATTCACTGTCCAACTTTCGCATGCATATGAGGTTATTGAAAATACCCTGGCTTGGGTTAGACACACTTTTAGTCTTCAAACTGACATTTTTTGCTTTTGAACACTTTAATGAAGTCTTATGCAGTAGATTTGCCTAATGCAATACATCATTTGATTTCTTGACTGCTGCTTCCGTGAGTGTTGATGGTGGATCTGAGCAAAATGAAAGCTTTGACAACTTCAATCTTTTCTCCATTTACCTTGATGTTATTTATTGGTCCAGCGGTGAGGATTTTGGTTTTCTTTACATTGAGGTACAACCCATACTGAAGTCTATGGTCTTTGATCTTCATCAGTAAGTATTTTAAGTCCACTTTGCTTTCAGCAAACAAGGTTGTATCACCTGCATATAGTAGGTTGTTAAGGAGGCTTCCTTCAATCCTGATGCAGCAATCTTCTTCATATAATCCAGCTTTTTAAACTATTTGATCAGCATGTTGTTGTTGTCAGGTGCCATCGAATTGGAATCGACTTATAGCGACCCCATGCACAGCAGAACGAAACAGTGTTTGATCCTGGGCCAACCTCAGCATACTGATTGAATAAATATGGTGAAAGGATATGGATCGGTACACACCTTTCCTGATTTTAAACCATTCAGTGTCTGTTCAAATGACTACCTCTTGGTCTCTGTACAGGTTCCTCATGAGTACAATTAAGTGTTATGGAATACTCATTCTCCACAATGTTGTCTATAGCTTGTCATAATCCACGTAGTCAAAAGCCTTTGCATTGTCAATAAAGGACAGGTAAACATCTTTTTGGTATTCTCTACTTTCAGTCAAGAGCCATTTGATGTCAGCAAGGATATCCTTCATTCCACGTCCTCATCTGAGTCTGGCTTGAACCTCTGGTAGTTCCCCTTCAATATTCTGGTGCAGCCATTTTTGAAGTATCCTTAGCAAAATTTTACTTGCATGTGATTATTAATGATATTGTCCAATGATTTCTGTATTCTTCTGGGTCACATCTCTTTAGAATGGGCACAGATATGAATCTCTTCCAATCATGACTATAAGTAGATCTGGCAAATGACATTTCTACATATTTATTTATTTGTGTGTGCTATAAATACATCCATGTCTATAAAATAGCAAGCAGAAAGCAAAGTGTGTAAACTTCTTAGCTAAAATCAAATACCTTGAGGTAACGAGTTGCTGGGCTCAGGACTATAGTCAAAGGGGACATCAAGGTCAATAACATTATAAAAAAGCAAACTAAAGGCTGCCAACCACACAGAAATGGGGACTGAAAGACAAGATATAGATTCCTTTTGGGCTCTTTTAAGAAAGATTGGTTATTTATTTAGTTATCCACTAAATATTTTTTATAAATATTTAAAATAAATTTATAAATAAATTTATTTATTTTTACATTTCCTCAGTGTCATTTTTGAGAGAGAATTTCGGGTTTTCTTTTTCAGCTTTTGTGTTCTGGAAATCTATAAAGGAAATCTCCTCCCATGATTTCTAGCTTGGCTCCAATTAACAAAAGATGTCCTTCTCAAATGATTGAATTTTATGTATTTCCTGCCACAACATCAACCCCTTTGCGCTAATAATCATGGTATCTGAGAACCACAAAATAAACCTAGCAAAAACCCTAAGAACTCTCAGAACTGATCACTTTTAATTACTACTAATTGAATGAATTACTACTAATTTAAATCCTTAATCTGCAAAATAATGATTTAAACATGTCAGGTAAAATAAGGTCACTGATCTCATTTTACCATTTTTTGTGTGCAATTTTACTTTTTCTTACCTCTGTTTTTAATGTGGGTTGTTCTGATGACACGCTTTCACCCCCCACCCCCACCCCCCCAATTTTCTCATTTGATTCTGGAGTAGTGGTGTCCATTGTGAAGTCTTCCTGCCTGAGCTGAAATGTGCTTCTGAAACCATTTATTTGCATTTCCAGTTATAACATAGAGCCGATAAGATCATCTCTCTCAATTGACTTCCTCAAAGTCTCTAAACCCATTCATCCTTTTGGCATAACTGTTGCTAACTCTTGAACAATTTGTGCCCCTTGTGCTACAGGCTTATCGCTGGGAACTAGCACCTGTGGCAATTAGTTCTAAATTGCTGAATGATCTCTCACAGTTGGTGATGGAAACAATTGGGAGATGGCTAATAAAAACCACAGCTTGGTTTCTCCTTTCAAGTCATGCCCAGGGCATGTGCCATAGCTGCCATGCCCTAAACAGACCTCTGGAAAGAGCTCTGGTGGTAAGGTGGGCTCTTGGCTGTTAACCATAAAGGTTAGTGGTTGGAACCCATCATCCGCTCTGTGGTAGAAAGATGTGGCGGTCTATTTCCATAAAAGTTTATAGCAATCCTTTATTCAATCCACTAAGGTCACCGAGTCAGAATCAACTCGTTCAGAGGGTTTGGGTTTGCCTCTGGAAGTTTCCAATGCCCAGACTGAAGTTTTTAAATAAACTTTCTAAACCACCACCCAACACCTTAAATCTTAGCTGAATTTAAACAATCAAGAAAAATATCAAACCCCTTATAAAGGATATTTTAATGATGAATGTACAAGTTAGGGGAAAACTGATTACTGGTCTCATGCAAAATATATTAAAGTGCAGAAATTCTGTTGAAAACAAGTTTTCCTTGTTTATTCATCCTCTGAGCCTGGCAAGGAAAGTTTGCTATAAAATAAGAGTAAGAATTTCAAACAGCTGTTTAGAACCATAAAAATTTGCTCATCAAAATTGTGTTAAATTAACCCTTTCCCACCATAGATTCACAGACACCAGAGAAGGATCAGGAAAACCATTAGAGTAAGACCTTGGTGTTTGCGCTTTGGTTTGTGGTCAGGTTCTAGCATAGACATAACAAACCTACTTCTGTGAACTCATATTTCCACAGGTGAGATTAAAGGTCCACTCCGCCCGTCTCATTCATCTCTCAAGGCACCAAGAAATTGTGCTGCCTCCACAAAATCTACAAACAATTTTCCAAATGGTGTGCATCAATTTTGATTAAATTGTTTCTGTTGATTAGAAAAGCAGGTGTTTCTTTTCATTTGGAATATTGTTTTCCCAATATTTATAAGAGACACCAAATAGCATCCAGGTAGCTCTTGCCTAAATGAGGGTTTGGATGGTGCCTTCAGCAATGTGGCAAACACCCTGTGAACAAGCTGAAACCTGGAAAAAGTACAGTAATATGATCGGTCCAAAACTGACTGCAGGAGGGGCCAAGCCACAAGCAACTATTATCTGATCATTAAATAGTCTAATAGAGTGTAGGCACCTTATATAACATCTCTGTTTGCTGGAAGAAGTAGCTACAGCTTTAGACTCAGTCAAGAAAAATCCCGGAACACAACTTCCCAGCATTTACAGCAGCAGATCATTTTTCATTCTGGCACTAGAGGAAGAAAAAAAGAAGGAAGTTTCTGTTCTTTGTCAAACATGATTTCCCTAATCTTTATCTTACAGTATTTATCGTTAAATCTTCTTTGGATAAACAAAACAAAACAAAAATAGCTGGTCCATAAATGTATTATAAACCTAAAGTTGTTCTCTTTTTCCTTTAAAGTTTCAATGTTTATTATCTTAACACAATGAAGGAATTAAAAAAAAAACAACTTTAAATTTATCTATCTGAAAAAGGCTAAAATCAATGATCCAAAGATGGTTAAATGAAGTAGCAGATCTCATTATTTAACAATCAGCATGCCTTCTCAAAAGGAGTTCTGGTAGTGTAGTGGTTAAGAGTCGGGCTGCTAATCTGATGGTCAGTAGTTTGAAACTACCAGCAGTTCCATGGGAGAAAGATGAGGCTTTTTGTTCCTGTACAGATTGACAGCCTCAGAAACCCTATGCAGGGTCACTATGGGTCGGAACCGACTCCACAGCACATAACCACCCTGGCTTTTCAAAATAAATTCCCAATGACAATTAAATTCAACAGATGTTTTTGAGTGTCAGCTCTCTGTAAGCATTGTCCTAACTGCTATAAAATGTGCTAGCAGAATATCTTGCAAAGCTTCCATAAGCATCTCAAACTCAACTGATTTTGGTTTCAAAAAGGAGAGTTAGTATTTTCTTCCTGTCTGGTATCCCTACTTTGTACTATTGCACTACCATCTACTAACCTGAATCACCCTTTATGTCTCCTTTCCTTTCTCCAGTCCCCTGACAACACCCAGCCAATTAGTCACCAAGCTCTGTTTATCTCCCAAGTAATTCTCCAAGTCTTTTCTCTATATTCTGTTTCAAGTACTCTGATCCTCCTTAGTCTTTTATATAATCTAGCATTTGTCTTGTGAGTCAGACTCTTGAGATAAATAGTTGCGATGCAAAAATAAGTAAGGCATACTATCTTCCCTGAAGATATTGCAATAGGAGAGTCATGGAACAGAGATATAAAACAATATTGTGAAATAATAAGTTAAGTGGTGTTTTAAAGATATGTATAGGATATTTATAATAGCAAGAAGGACATCTAGCCCAATCAGAGGGAAAAAGAAATTAAGTGAATCTCTCCTAGAGGAAGCACCCAAGTTGATTATTTAAAGTTAATTAAGGTCTAATAAAGGTATTGGAGTTCTGGAGTGGTGTTATAGGTTAATGCCCTGGACTCTAAGGTGAGTTTGAACCACAAGATTGGCAATTCAAGCTCTCTAGCTGCTTTGAACCACAAGGTTGGTGGTTCAAGCTTACTAGCCGCTCCTGGGAAACCCTATACAGTGTCACTGTGAGTCGGAACTGACTCAGTGGCATTAACAACAACAACAATCAAGGTAATGGAGTTCTGGTGTGGTGCTGCAGGATCATGTACTGAACCACAGTTCAAGTTCACCAGCTGCTCCTCGGAAACCCTATACAGGACTGCTATGAGTAGGAACTGACTTGAAAGTAATTAACAACAACTATCATGGTAATGGGAGTCCTGGAATGGCACTGTAAGATAAACACTCAACCATGAGGTCAGTTTGAACTGTAAGGTCAGCAGTTCAAACTCATTAGCCACTCCTCGGAAATTCTATACAGGGTTATGATGGGTCAGAACCAATGATGGCACTTAACAACATTGAAGTTAATAGAATGGTGGTGGAAAGAAGGCCATTACAACCTAAAGAGACAACATGAGCAAAAGTAGCTTTCACAAGCCATTCTGTATCATCTAGAACATCAGTTGTAAAGGGGTCTAGAAAATAAGCCAGGACCAGATCATGGTATGAACGTTGACTTTATCCTATAGGTGACAGAAAGCCATTGAAAGATTTAAGAGACAAGAGTGAGATAATCATATATTTATCCAAACAGTACACTGAGAGCAATGACGAAGAGGATTTGAGGAAGACTACTCAGGAAAGGAAATTAGGAGACACCTTCATAAGTCAGATGAGGAACAATAAAGGTCCAAACAAACACAGGCATCACAAGCATAGGCAGAAATGGACGAATTCAAACCCTATTTTAAAATATCTACAGGTCTTATCTATGGCATCAGAGAGTAAGAAGAATTAAGGATTATTATGAGCTTGGGTGTCTGATTAGAGGTTTCAGTCAACAACTGAAACGAAGAGTGACTGAGCAGGTCCCAGCGTAGGGAAAAGATGAGTTCATTTTTAACATGTTGTATTGGAGATGCCTGTAGGACATCCAGGTGGAGATCCCTGACAGGCAGGTGGCTATACAAGTCTGAAGCTTGAGGGACAGGTTGGGGCTGGAGGTAAAGAGTTGGGAGTCATCAGAAAGTAGGTGATAGTTGAAACCATGAAAATAGATCATCCAGAGACAGTGACTAGATTTAGAAGAGCTAAGGAAGGAACTCTTGGAAACACCAATACTTATGCAGTGTTTGGGAAAATCAGAAATTGTCTCTTTAAATTTGGAGAATCAATTGGTGGTGGGGGAGGGGGAATAAGACAGTAAGAAAGAAAACTCAAGTAGAGGGAGCCACCATGGAGAGCCAAGGAACAAAAAATTTTGAGATTTTCTATGGTCAACATTGTCAAAATTAGTAGACAGATCTTTTAAGATAAGGATTTTTTTAAAACAATCAGTGGTTTTGACATTTAGGAGGGCCTTTCTGACCACACTGAGCATAGTTTTCAGTAAAAATATTGGGGGACAGGAAGTAGACTACAGTAGCTGGGAGAAGTGGGAGATGAGGGGGAAGGGCTGATAAATCTTTATAAACAAGAAAATGTAAGAACTAGAAAAGATATTGGATTTAGAAGCAGAAAGTGAGTGGTCTAAGGAACATTTATAGAAAGAAAGAAAGATGTTGCTATGTGTATGGACAAAGGGAAGGAAACAACACCAAGGAATAGGTTAAAAATACAAGAGAAAGTAGGGCTGTGGAAGCAAGAGCCCAATAACATGGCAGAGGACCAGATCAAGGAAACTGGTAAATTGGCAGTGTGCTCAGGGATGAACAAGGAGAGGAGGGTTTCTTGATCCCTATCACTAGTTGCCCTGAATATTGCAATATTTTCATCAAATTTCTACTGCTCCAATCAATCCTTTATGCCTTCGTCAGCGTAATTTTACTACATATCAAATTCAGTATCCCTGTTTAAAAGACTTCATTGGGCTCTGCACTGAAGAGATACCATAGAAGCTTTCACCATTCCTACACTCCTCCTATCTTTTCTCTATTTATCTTGTTGATATTATTTATTGGTCCAGTGGGGAGCATTTTTGTTTTCTTTATATTGAGGTGCAACCCATACCAAATGCTGTGGTCTTTGATCTTCGTCAGTAAGTATTTTACGTCCTTTTTGCTTTCAGCAAGCAAGGTTGAACCATCTGCATATCGCTGGTTGTTAATGGAAGCTGCAGTCAATAAAGCAAACAACGTATTGCATCAGGCAAATCTGCTGCACAAGACCTTTTCAGAGTGTTCAAGAGCAAAGATGTCAGTTTGAGGACTAAGGTGCACCTGACCCAAGCCATGGAATTTTCAATAAACTCAAATGCAGGTGGAAGTTGGACAGTGAATAAGGAAGACCATAGAAAAATTGAAGCATTTGAGTTATGGTGTGGTGGTTATGTGCTGTGGAGTCGGTTCTGACTCATAGTGACCCTGTACAAGGTTTCCCAGGCTGTAAATCTTTACTGGAGCAGAAAACCTCATCTTTCTCCCACGGAACACCTGGTAGTTTCAAACTGCTGACCTTGAGGTTTGCAGCCCGATTCGTAACCACTACGCTACAAAAGTTATGGTACAGGAGAAGAATATTAAAAGTACCATTGGCTGCTAAAAGAACAAATCTGTGTTGGAAGAAGTACAGCCAGAATGCTCCCTGGAAGCCAGGATGGCCAGAGTTCATCTCTCACACTTCGAATATATTATTAGGAGGGACCAGTCTCTGGAGAAGGACTTGGTAAAATGGAGGGTCGGAGAAAAAGAGGAAGATCCCCAACGAGATGGATTGGCACAGTGGCAGCAGCAATGGGCTCAAGCATATTGTGAGGTTGGCACGGAACTGGGCATTGTTTCGTTCTGTTGTGCATACGGTTGCTATGAGTTGGTACTGACTCGAAGGCACCTAACAACAACAACTGCCTTCAGAAGTGTGAGAATAAAGTTCTGTTAATTTAAGGCACTCGTTTCATGGTACTTTGCTACCACTGTCCAGAGAATCTAATGCCTCTGTTGGTAAAAGACCTCTGTTGAAAAGACCAGTGTATCACTGAGCAATCACCCTACAGTGAAGCCAGTAGTTGGAAATGTTGGTCCATACAAATTATTTCTGAGTGGCATGTTACTACCATATCCCTAATGATAAACTTTACATCTCCAGAGAAGATAAAAACAAATGCCTGTCAATTCATGTTGAGATCGATTCTGAGGCTCAAGATGTACATCTAGATAGGACAGCATAGGAACTGAGCTTATATAAATCAATCAGACTCGTGAGGATCATTCAAATAGGAATTCAATGTATCAGAGTATGCAACCACTGGGGAAACTTGAGTTTAAAACAAGCGAGTTTGTGCCCAGGGAATTGCATGCCAGTACAAGATAGAATCCACAAATACATTTAATAACAAATTGTTGATCAGCTGCTCTGTTACTTCTTTTAAACAATGCCCCCACTTCAGAGCAGAATTCGTACCCAGAGCTGATAGCTGAGCTGTCTCTAGAGGCAGGAGTTAAAGTAAGTTCAGCTGTCAGGATAAGAGAGCTAGGAATTTGGAGGTAGGGTGAAATACAGACAATATGCTGATTACAAAGCTGGAAACACACACACGCACACACTTTTTTTTTTTTTTTCTTTTTAATAACTCATTGCTAAAGAAAATATTAATCTGGGCTCCCTGCTCTCCAATCCTCTACATCTTTGAACCATTCAGAAGTTGGACTCCCTTCAATCAAAATATGGCTTATGTTTATGTGGTCACAATTAAATACTTGGGACCAAAACCCCAAACCAAACCCATCCCTGTCAAGTTAATTCCAACTCATAGCCACCCCATAAAACAGAGTAGAACTGCCCATTGGGTTCTGAAGGTTGTAATCTGTATGGAAAAAAAACTCCTATATCTTTCCCCTGCAGAGCAGGTGGTGGGCTCAAACTGCCGGACTTTCTGTGAGCAGTCAAGCAGTTAATCGCTTGTACCAGCAAGGGTCTGTAAAGATTTGGGAGGAGGAACGTGAAAGAAAGAATTCTCTATCACCTGTCAAAATTGCATGCTGTCCTGAAACGGAATTATGATTTATGAAGACTGGCTTCTGGCTATTGTTTGTCACTATTTTTATTCCACTCCTGTGAACTTGTGGGATACTTTTTCAACTGGCTGGATCTTGGACTGCGTGTCCTGAATGCAGAATGACTCCAATAGTAGACATTTATCTAAAAAGATGCTATTAGCATATTTTCCCTGTCAGTCTCATATTTTCCACCCATAGAGAGTCATTACCTTCATTCCTATTCAGACTGCACCCTTGATCATGAATCACGTTTGTAATCAGAACATCCCCCTAATCCAGTCTAGGGAAATTTTGGAACACTTGCACTAGGAAAATTGGTTTCTATTTTGTTCTGTAAGTCTGGAACCACATCAAAAGTTTCTTGGGGGCTATTCAGGTCAAGATTGGTTTTAGAAAAGGTATTTGCCTGTAATCTACCTGACACCTTTCCAACTCACCAAGCCTATCTTTCTTATGCTGGCTCTTTGAAAATTCAAAGTTATTTTAAATACAGTAGACAATTGGCATAGTGACATACTCAACCCAAGGATTATTTCTTAAGTGAAATCAGTACATAGTTTACAAAGTTAATGGTAAAACTTTCAATGTTAGTTTTGTTGTATAATTTGTAAGTTTTTCTTTTGTTTGGAAAATCTTACAATAGCTATGGGCTAAAACTGGTCAAACTGAAATGTGGCCATGTGTATGCCCTATACAGAGTCCTGGTGTGGCGCTGTGGGTTAATGCACTAGACTACAAAGTTGGTATGAGCCACAAGTTCAGAGGTTCAAGCTCACCAGTGGCTCCTTGGAAACCCTATACAAGGTCTCTATGAGTCGGAACCAACTCAACAACAACAACACATACCCTATAAATGATGTATCTGTGTGCCCAGGCTGTAAATTTTGGAGAGTCGTGGAAAGAACTACAGTCATATACTGGGAAATCTTTTTACATATGAGAAGCCTATATAAAAAAAAGTAAAAGCCCAGAATTTAAATTATTGTAACAACAAATAATAAGATTACTGAAAATTATGTATCATTTGGGGTCCTGGTGTGGCACTGTGGGCTAATGCTTCAGACTGCAAAGTCATTTGAACTGTAAGGCCAGTGGTTCAAGCTCACCAGCTGCTCCTTGGAAACCCTGTATAGTGTCGCTATGAGTCAGAATAGACTCTATAGCACTTAATAACAACAACACGTATCTTTTAAGGAGCTCTGGTAGCATGGTGGTTAAGAGTTGGGCTGCTAACCTCAAGGTCAGCAGTTTGAAAGTGCCAGCTGCTTCACAGGAGAAAGATGAGGCTCTCTGCTCCCTTAAAGATTTACAGCCTCAGAAACCCTGTTCAGGGTCACTATGAGTCAAAACCGACTCAACAGCACTTAACAACAACAACCATATGCAGGATAGCTATGAGTTGGAACCGACTCCATGGCACACCACCACCACCACATATCTTTTGGTTCAAACTGACCTCGCATATGTGGCACTGGACTGTAAACGACAAGGTCAGCAGTTCAAACCCACCTACTGCTCCTCAAAAACCCTATACAGGGTCTTTATGAGTTTGAACCAACTCAGCAGCACTTAACAACACATATCCTTTCTGTTCTTCAGTGGCGTAAGTCATTTGCACTCAGCTATTAACCAAAAGGTTGGCAGTTAGAATCCATCCAGTAGACCTGAGGATTTGCTTCTGTAAAGATTACTCATTCGTAACGTAGTCCTCAGAAACAATGTTCTACATCCTACTCTGATGAGTAACAACTGGGGTCTTAAAAATCATGAGCATCTAAGGGGCAACTAGTGGTCTCTACCCATCCAGAGAGAAGAAGAATGAAGAAAATAAAAGACACATGGAACCAATTAGCCCAGTGGATTCATGGACCAGATGAATATCAGTCTCTACAACCCTGAGACCAGAAGAACTAGACGGGTCTGGCTACCATTATCAACTGCTCTGAAAGGGATCACAATAGAAGATCCAGTGTGAGTGGGAGAAAAATGTGAAACCCAATCAAAATCATTGACCAGGCCAGGTTTACTGGACAGACAGATGGAGGCTGATGCAATCATTGGCCCTTAGTTACCCTTAGGGTCTAGAACTGAACTCAGTCTCCTGACTCTATTGTTAGCCAAACAATAGATAGGTCTATAATGGGAACAATAGCACTAGGGAGGTATGTACTCCTTAGAATAATGAACCATTTGAGATCAAAAGGGCAGTATTTACCCAAGGGCCAAGGTCTGAAGGGTTGTTGGTGTTAAGCACTGTCAAATTAGTTCTTTTCCTAAAAGCCGCTGGTGAGTTTGAATGACCAACATTGTAGTTCAAACCTATTTATACATAAGAACAACCGTGTACCTTCAATTGGTTCCAACTCATAGTGACCCGGCAT
>NW_006408550.1:18131655-18144967 GCF_000296735.1 Chrysochloris asiatica
ACATACCATCATTATATTAAAATAATGTATTCACCAAGTCGTATAGACTACCGTTAATCATGTGAAGTTATTCTTTTCCCTTTTCAGTAGACATGTCTTTCTTAGCCATTAATAACATCATTTTGATATTGTTGTTGAAGTGCTGTAAAGTCAGTTCCTACTCACATCAACCCTGTATAGGGTTTCCAAAGAGCAGCTGGCAGGCATGAGTGATCAAGTTACCTGTACTCAAATTCACAGAGACGTTTGGAAGATTCAGAATCATTAGAACTTGTTTCTGGTTGAGACAGTCATTGAGCACAAGCATCTAGGTTCCTTTGACTCCTTTTCAAGGCCTAGCTGTTTCATGAATGCTTCCTATCAGCTAATTTTTTTTGTTTAACAATCCTGTCTGGAAGGTAATCTAACATGTGTTTCCTAACAGCTATCTTTCAAAGTCACTTCCCTGTTGATGGTTTAGTTGGATTTTAATACCACCACATGTTCCTCTGCTGTGGGGAAAGACCCAAATGGGCAGATTTCCCCAGATAAGATCAAAGGACAGAGGTAATTGACTCTTTACCACACAGTATCAACCATCTTTTGCTCACACCATATTTTCAAGCCTGAAAATGTAGCTAATTTCATTTCCTCCACCTTAGAGCTCATAAAAGTACATAATATAAGGTACATTTTGATACTCAGAGACAGCATTTGACAGCACTGACAGATACTGAATTTTACAAATAAGTTCAAAGAAATTATAGCCATGTGAACAGAGTTTTGTGCCTACCATAAATTAGTACCAAGTTCCCTTCATCTACTAAGGAACTGTTCGTTACATGGAAGCAACATGGTGTCTGACCTTGGGGAGCGAGCCTCAGACAATGTCTTTGAAGTTAGTCCATTCTTGTTCTTACTTCAAGTATCTTAGACATGTGTCTTTATATAGTCCCCTTGAGGATAGGGACCATATCTGAATTACTCCATGTGTTTCCTAACGCAGAATGAAAGACAGGTATTATATGGAAGAAAACAAAATCACTAAATTTTAATTTTACAGCATACAGGACCATTTTGTTTTTCAATACAAAAGAATTACATGAATTCTTACTCATTATAAAAAAAATATATATATATATGTAGAGTACAAACTCTAAAAACACAAGCCCCTGCCTTTACAGTACACACAAGCCCCCCAACTCTCACTCCCTACCCCACTGGAAACCCCATTAACATGCTGGCACATAGATGCATTGTAAACATATATTCTTGATTTAAAATCCATGCTACTAAAACTAAGGCTGCCTTCATTGATAGCCCTTGGATTTACATAATATTGATCTTTATTTAGAACTACCTTACTTACCCAACAAAAATTTTAGGGAAAAAAAAGTAGGTTACTAAATACATTTTAATCTTCAGTGTGAATTATTGCAGTATGAATAGTATGAGCTATTCTTTGTAACTTGATATTGAATGTATTTAGCCTTTAAGAAATACATACTTTGCCATCAAATTCTAGAAAGCATAAAGTTGAAAGTCACTGCCTACTAGAAACTTATAATCTTCTATAGAAAAGAACACAAAAAATAATATATAATAAAATATACTTGCCAATTTAAAAATGCTTACTGAGCATGCAGTGTAAAACAACTCTTTTACTAGTCTCTGGGAATCCAGATTTCAGTTCTCTGGTGCCCAAAAGACAGACAGATATTTTCAGTGCAATATGTTATTGCTGTGGTTAGGTGCTGTTGAGTCAGTTCTGACTCACAATGACCCTATGCACAACAGAATGAAACACTGCCCAATCCTGCACTATCTTCACAATTAATACTATGCTTGAGCCCACTGTTGCTGCCACAATGACAATCTGTCTCACTGCAAGTCTTCCTCTTTTCCACTGACCCTTCACTTTACCAAGCATGATGTCCTTCTCCAGGACTGGAACCTCCTAATAACATTTCCAAAGTATAAGAGATGAACTCTTACCATCCTGACTTCTAAGGAGCATTCTGGGTGTACTTCTTCCAACACAGATTTGTTTGTACTTCTGGCAATCCATCGTATTTTAATATTTGTGATGTCATGAATTTTCTAATGTCTCTTCTAACCATAGTCTGTATCTTCTGCCAAACAACATTTCTGTCCTCTGGGTATGGGTAAAAGAACTGAGATGTTGACATGATTCATCTGTGAATGTTAGCAGAGATCATTGTAACTGTAAAAACTTGAAAGTGTAGCATGGATATAAAATGAACCATCTCGAGTGCAGATGGAGGTGGGGATTTCACTACCATTAAAGAACAGCCAGGAGTGGAGCACATCCTTTGGACCCCAAGATTCCTGTGCATTGAACCTCCCCACCCACGGATAAGAGGTTGTGATGCCCGTGGAGTGGCAGAAAGCAGCAGCATCCGAACCAGTAGCAGAGCACGAGGAAGAGCGGCGGGCTTCCCAGTCAATGGAGCAAGTAAAGCTGGGTGACTTTGAAAAGCAAACTTGCTTGTAGAGTGTGGTGTCCCTGGGCTCTTAAGTGTGGCCGCTAGATTAGTTGAAGCACAAAGCTAGGGCTAAGTGCCTTCAGACTGAGGCTCATGGTGGAGTTGTGTGTCCTGTGGGCCTTTATCAGCAGCTGACTGGATGTGTCCTGAGCATTTTCTGATTCTATATTGCAACCTGTTAACTTCCCTGATAGCTGTGAGTGTTACCTCTGGGTTCTCTGTGGTCACTGCAATGAATTATCAAACCTCACTGAGAAAGAGGGCTGTGGGAGAAGGTTTTGCTGCCTTCATTATTTTTACAGTATTCTTCTCTAACACCATAATTCCAATGCATAGATTCTTCTAGTCTTCCTTACTCATTGTCCAACTTTCACATTCAAGTGAGGCAACTGAAAATACCATGGTTTGAGTCAGGTGCACTGTAGTCTTCAAACTGACATCTTTGCTCTCTGCTTCACTATTTACCCAGACTCCAACCACCATCTGCTGATGTTGGAACTCTAACCCTGTGTAAGAATTTCAGGTTCTCCACAGGAAGACAGTGCTGTCAATGACAGGATAATACTCATAAACCTACAAGGAAGAGAAGTTAATGTGACATTATTCAAATATACACATCAACCACTAATGGTAACATGAAGAAGCTAAAGAATTTATCTATATTTGCAGTCTGCAAGTGGTCAAACATACAGTCAAGATGTTTTGATGGTTACTGTTGATTGGAATCTAAAAGTTGGGGGAAAGAAGAAGGATCAGTAAGTAAAAAATATGGCCTTGGGAATAAAAATGGCACCAGAAGTCACAGGACAGAATTTTGGAAGACCCATGATATACTCATTAGAAATGTCATTTTCAAATACATCAACAGTGACACAATTTTGTTTTCAACAAAATAAACTGTGGCAAAATACATGTCGATAGAATACACAATAAAAAAAGGCAATATTGTAAGTCAGGACAAAAATCTTCACAACTAGACCTATAAGCAATATTATAATGGAGGAGATTGAAATTCTCAAAGATTTCATTTTACTTAGATTCATAATCTGTGCCCAAGGAAACACAAAAGTCAGGAACTTAAGCAGCATATTTCACTGGGCAAAAATGCAAAAGGGCCTCCAGGTTCCTAATAACCAACATACACTGCACTGCTCTGCCAGGTCCATGACTCTCTGCTGGCCAGGGGTGGATTTCCCAATAAACAAGATAAGCATGGTCTTACTTGTGGTTACCTTGTGGTTAACAGTCCAGTGCTCAACCTACAGCACCATACCAAAATTCCACTCAGTTCTTGTGGGATCGTGACTATGAAGAGGTTTTACTCTGTAGGAAGGTGCTTTGAATTTGGGAGAGAGGCAGATGCCAGTCACACCTAGAAGCAGAATCTATGATATGGTGAAACAATAAGAAATTGTTTGCTACCGATTAGTAAATGAGCATGAGTAAGACCGTGTTTACCCTGCTTATTGAATAATCAACATTGCTGTTGGCCACCACCTTGGAACCTTGAAGGTTCCAACTTTGTAGCTCTGCATGAAGAAAAGAGAGTGACCCGTTTTCTCCCCTTTGTGTGCTTAGTCAGAGGGTCCCCAGAAGCCTGGGCTCCATGGAGTTTGTTCCCACTCATAGCAACTCTGTATAGGATTTCCAAGGAGCAGCTGATGGGTTTGAACCGCCAACCTTGAGGTTAGCAGTCCAGTGCTGATCCTATAGCGCCACGACAGGATTCCTATACTGGATAGTGAAACAACACATTTCAGTGTGTGCTTTTAGTTGTTTTCATTACCATTAAAGTCAAACATCAATACAAAGAGGCTGGAAGACAGTCTGAATAGCAGATGTCATCCTCAAAGTAAGAGGGAGTCCTGGTGTGGCTCTGTAGGATAAGCACTTGACCATAAGTCAGGTTTGAACTGCAAGGTCGGTGGTTCAAATTCACCAATCGCTTCTTGGAAACTCTATACAGGGTCGCTATGAATCAGAACCAACTCAATGGCACTTAACAACAACAACAACAACTCCTCAGAGTGGCCTCCCCTCCCACATACACCACAAAAGCATTGTAACTGGGACAGAATTTTAATGCCTAAGTTTCTTTCCTGAGGATAAACGCTCTCCTATGAGGATAAGAAGCTTCCAGAAAAATACTCTCCTATAAGACACTCTCCCCTTCCAGGCTGAACTATATCTGAAATGAAATGGGGGGACACAGCTGAGGTTCTTACTCAGAAGGCTCCTGGCACTCACAACTACATGAGCATTCGCTACATTAAATTCAACCCTGAAATCATGTCAAACATTAAAATAATCATTAAAGAACTATGACCTTTTGCAATGGGATAGACCTTTTTTTCATTTTACATGCGACTAGCATGCAAAGTATCAGGCAACTGCAGGAGCCAGAAATTCAGATAAAATTATATAACTAAAAACTAACCTGACTTTGGCTTCAGAACACTGAATAATATTGTTTTAGAGTTCACTGCTATATTTATGCTTAAGTGATTTCCTTAAATAAACTTTCTTAAGAATGTTCTCCCATTCTAGGTGAATACAGACTTGTTCAAAAGGGACAAAACCTTGAGAAACAACATTGGTCCTAGAATATTATATTTAGGGTTATAGCATACTCAAGTAGGGATGGAAAAGTGTACACATGAGTACCTTGCAAACTTGGGACCTGGAATATTCATCAGCGGCTAACTGCAAACTAAACTCTAAATTATAATCCGCAGGGATTCCTTGCCACAGCCCATTTATCAGGAAAAGTGAACCTCCTGTAGCTACAGGAAAACAATTCATTTATTTGTGGTTAACAGGGTACAATCGGTATTAAAATGCATAACTATTAATGTTTCCTTCTTCAAAATGGGAATTGCTTTATATTTTCCTGGTTATAAAATAATGCACATTAGTTTATTAAAAAGAAAAATATAAGAACCAAAACTACAAAGATTTCCTTTAAAATCACCTTTAAACCCTCTTCCCACAGGTCACTACTGTTGAAATATTGGTGTCATATTTTTTTACAGATTTTTATTCAAATAATTCTTCTCAAATTGTATGTTCACTTGGAACATAACTAAAAATGTTTGTTTTCCAAATAGATAAAATGTAATAATTCCCAAATATTCATCTCTTTTGAACTATTGCTCTTATCATTGTTATTATTGCATTATCTTATAAGGGATCCGAAAGGTCAACCTGAAGCATTATAAATACCAAGCCACTGCCATCAATTGATTCCAACAGCTAACACTCCTTCTAGGACATATCATCAGGAAGGATCAGGCCTTTGAGAAGGCCATCATGCTTGGTAAAGTAGAGATTTAGCTAAAAAGAGGAAGACCCTCAATGAGACGGATTGGCACAGTAGCTGTCCATGGGCTCAAGCATTGTAAGAATGGTGCAGACCCAGGCCATGTTTTCTTCTGCTGTTCATAGGATTGCTATGAGTCAGCACTTAACAACAACATAACTACCCCACAGAGTTTCTAGAGTGTGATCTTCATGGAAGCAGACTGCCGCAGCTTTCTCCCACAAAGCAGCTGGAGGATTCAAGGCTTGCACCTTTTACTTAGCACCCAAATACTTAACCACTGTGCCTCCAGGGCTCCTTAAAGCATTATAAAATATTCTCAAAATGTAAAAGGAAAATCCATGGGATTTAGTGTTGTTTTCAGTAATCAACAGTAATAGTTTGTGTCAAAATATCAACAGGGAAAAATGACTTCAATTATATTAAAATGATGGAATTGATTGTTTACTATTTACTTAGATCACCCAACCTTAGTAAGACACCGAAAACATCTTTGCCAGTGTTCTGTCTTCCTCTCATTCCCTACTTTCTAATCCTCCACCAAATCTCACTTTTGGTCCCCACTGTGCCTTCCATATCATGGTGGCTTCAAACAACCTGAGTGCTGCAAAGCCAATGCTTAAGGCTGACAATCATAAAATGCCACTTGGGCAACTTTTAATAAAAAAAAAATACGGGTAGATTTTGGATATGGGCTCTTTCTGTGTTGTTGTTGTTGTTATTAGGTGCCATTGAGTCAGTCCTGACTCACAGTGACCATATGCACAGCACAATGAAACACTGCATGGTTCTGGGCCAACCTTGAGCCCGTTAATGCTGCCAACTTGGCCAATACATCTCGCTGGGGGTCTTCCTCTTTTTCTCTGACCCTCCACCTTACCAAACATGATATATTTCTCCAGTGACTGGTCCCTCCTGACAATATGTCTGAAGTATGAGAGACGAAGCTTGGCCATCTTGGCCTCTAAGGAGCACTCTGGCTGCACGTCTTCCAACACAGATCTATTGGTTCTTTTGGCAGCCCATGGCACTTTCAATATTCTCCTCCAACACCAGCTCAAATGCATCAATTCTGCGGTCTTCCTTATTCAGTGTCCAGCTTTTGCATGCATATGAGGTTATTGAAAATATCATGGCTTGAGTCAGGCACACCTGAATCCTCAACACTTTAAAAAGGTCTTATGCAATAGGTTTGCCTAATACAATACGTCATTTGATTTCTTGATTGCTGCTTCCATGAGTGTTGATGGTTGATCCAAGAAAAATAAAGTTCTTGACAACTTCAATGTTTTCTTCATTGATCAGAATGTTGTTTATTGGTCCAGTGGTGAGGATTTTTGTTTTCTTTACATTGAGATGTAATCCATACTGAAGGCTGTGATCTTTGAGCTTCATGCAGTAAGTATTTTAAGTCCTCTTCACTTTCAGCAAGCAAGGTTGTATCATCTGCATATCGCAAGTTGTTAATGAGTCTTCCTCCAATCCTCATGCTACATTTTTCTTCTGTAACCCAGCTTCTCGGATTATTTGCTCAGCATACAGGTTGAATAAGTGTGGTGAAAGAATACAACCCTGTCACACACCTTTCCTAATTTTAAACCATTCAATGTTCCCATGTTCTGTTCAAACAACTTTCTCTTGGTCCATGTACAGGTTCCTCATGAGCACAATTAAGTGTTCAGAAATACTCATAATTCACAATGTTGTCCATAGCTTGTCATGATCCACACAATCGAAAGTCTTTGCATAGTCAATAAAACAGGTAAACAACAGGGACTTGTTGTTGTTGTTGTTGTTGTTAGGTGCCATTGAGTCAGAACTGACTCATAGTGACCCTTCAGTATTACAAGTTGAGGGTTGAATTTTTTCTTTAGTTCTCATAGCTTGAGAAATGTTGAGTGTGTTTTTCCCATTTGGGTTTCTAACTCCAGATCTTTGCACATTTCATTATAATACTTTACTTTGTCTTGAGCTGCCCTTTGACATTTTCTGTTACGCTATTTTAATTCTACCCTCATTCGTCTACATATGCACAACAGACATACAGTTGTCAATTTACTAGAGCACAGTATGGAATCCTTGGGTGGTAGCCTTAACATACTCAGCTGCAAAATAATAAGTTGGAGGATGAGTCTACCCAGATACACCTAGGAAGAATGGTGTGATACTTTAAAAATATCATCCACTGAAAACTTTATGAAGCACAATTCTACTCTGATACAGATGGGGTTGCCATGATTCATAATCAGCTCCATGGCTACTGGTAGTGCACAGGATGAAACTTCAGATTTAGTAAGTTAACAGAAAAAAAATGTACCAGTGGCAGCCACTGATTTGCTTGATTTTTTTTTTTTTTCCTTTTCTCAGAACATAGTTTTAGTTGCCATTCAACCCTTCTAACACATGCCAGGGTCTTCTCTACGTGGCATTATATCTGTTCTACATCACTCACACACACACACACACACACACACACACACACACACAGCAGTGAGGTAGGGATTCCACCGACACTGAAACTGAGCTGAGAAACGTGACAGAAATTCAAATTTCAATCTTGATCCCTTTGAAGCCTAAGTATTACTGGTTCATGGCTATGCAAGTCATTTATGTACCCTTTTAGTGACCTCTTTGGGACAGAGATGATGTTCAAGTTTGGGAGTTAGTTACATCTCTCTATGAAGGGTGTAACAATCTTTGATTTTTGCCTCACTGATTTTTCTCTCTTTATTTGCAGGTAGTGAAGTCAAAGCTAGCCGAAGAACACCACTTTATTAAAATGAAACAATCAAGGAATCATATTGTGGGAAAGTATTTCAGCAATCTAAACAAACTTCAGCAAGATTCTGTAACCAGGATTCAATCTCCGTATCATGTCCGAGGTCCAATTAATCAGGTTTGTTCTGAGATCCTTCTCAGCCGGATGTGTGCAAGTAAGTGGACGGCGCAAGATCACATGTAAGAGGATGGAACTGGAAGCTGGAGAGAAGATGTTCAGCTGGATGCTGGTCTGGAAACCACATCCTGTCCATCACATGAATTTCAGACTGACTGCATCATGCACACATGCGTACCATCACACACACACACACACAGTTGTTTAAAAAGCACTTTTGTCTTTCTACAGCTTTACAAAGGCAAGTTACACACCTGAAGATCAGTCGGGTTCAGATGAAAGACAGAGTTAGAAAATGGTTACTTGAAGTATAATCATAAACTAAGACCACTACAGGCCAGGTATTACATTGTGATAGTAAAGAGAAATCCAGATACTTGAATTATGTAAAAAAAAAAACCAAAAAACTAATACAATATTCTTGAGTATGCGTTATTTCCTCTGTTGTTGTTATTAAGTGCTGTCAAGTTGGTTCTGACTCATAGCGACCCTGTATGGGGTTTTCAAGGAGAGACTGGTGAGTTGCCCTTGTGGTTAACAGTCTACAACTTATTTCTTCTATAGATACATTAATACTGAAAAGAGAGAAAAAGCCAATTACATTCCATTTGTAAGTAAAGATTGTAGTTGTGTCCTTTACTCACAGAAAAGGTGGTACCTCTGATGGCTTTGCCTTTGTGAAAAAATATTTCTTCCCATGCTTTTAAAGTTTAAGATTGAAAGGAAAAGAACAAGAATCTTTCACAAGGGAATTCAGAGAGAACCTATGAGAGAAACAGGGAGTGAAACATTTTACAATTAAAACATCAATATAAGTATCTTTACACTCCCCATGTTTTTCATAAACATTCCTCTCCTGTCCAGTCTGTGAATTTGGATGGGTAACTTCTGTATACATTGATGAAATGTGTGATTTTAAAGTGAGCAGCAAAACACAATTTCTCATGTATTACTGTATTATGTTTCATGGATGATGTCACTTAAGAAAGTCTTTGTTTGCCCTTACAGCCCTATGCAAATTAAGATTACAGTGATATTTCTATGTCAATATTTTGCAAAGCGATTAGGACTATTTTCCACAAAGCTTTTGTCTATGTTATAAATAGTGCTATGTTATGTTAGTAACTGTACTTTTATTTTCCTGAGCAATTATATCTAATCCAAGTTTAGTGTAGGCATCAAATTATTTCTTATTAAAACTGTAGCATATGTTAAAGTATTGACAACTTTCTCTTCTATATTTTAAGTTTAAAATGCATATTTCTTTACTGTTGTCAAGCACATTGTTAAGCGATAACATCTAACATTTACAATATTTGGGTTTCTTTTTTTAAAGGTGATTTGTTTTGGGGGGGAGAAAATTGAGGGAGTTAATTTAATACATGCCTGAAAATGTCAAATGTAAAATTACCTCAATTCAGTTATTGTTTTTGTGAAATGTCATTGAAGTTCAAACTCATTGTCGCTCTATGTACAACAGAACAAAAACTGCCCAGTCCTGGGCCATCCTCACGAAGGTTCCTCTGTTAGAGCCCACTGTCATTTTATCTTGTTGAGGGTCTTACTCTTTATATTGCTAACTCTACCAAGCATGATGCCCTTCTCCAGGGACTGGTGCCTACTGACGCCATATCCAAAGTATGTGAGACCAAGTCTCTCATCATTCTGACTTCTAAGGAGACTTCTGCCTATATTTCTTCCAGGACATATTTGTTCATTCTTCTTGAAGTCCATGGTGTATTCAATATTTGCCAACACCATCATTCAAAGACATCAATTCTTCTATGGTCTTCCTTATTCATTGTCCAACTTCCTTGTGCATACGAGGCCATGGAAAACACCATGACTCAGCTAAAGCACATCTTAGTCCTCAAAGTGACACTTTAAAGAAGTTTTAGGCACCAGAGTCGTCCAATGAAATACATTGTTTGGTTTCTGACTGCTACTTCCGTGGTGGTTGATTATAGATCCAAGTGATATGGAATACTTCATTACTTAAACATTTTCTCCAGTTTTCATGATGTTGTTTATCGGTACAGTTGTGGGACTTCTTGTTTTTTGTTTAGGTATAATCTACACTGAAGGCTGTAGTCTTTGATCTTCATTAGCAAGTGCTTTAAGTCCTTTTTGTTTTCAGCAAACCAGGTAATGTCATTTGCCTATGGAAGTTTGATAATGAGTCTTCCTCCAATCCTGACGCCATCATGGGTGATTTCACTGTTATTTGAAATATCAGTGGCATAGCTTCCCACATCAGCCACATGCAAGCCAGCACAGTATGACAAACTAATTGGTGGTCAATTCTATTACCATACCGAAAACTGTTTTGATTAATCAGTTTCTTAGTATGAATATTGACCTCATTTAAATACTCTATATTTTTATATATATTTTTATATGAAGAAAAATGTTAATTTATATTTAACTATCCTAAATTATATTTAAGCACAAATGTGATTTGATGTAAACAGTACACATTTGCATCGTACAGATTATAGTTTGTTTGTTTCTTAAAGAATGGTACAGAATTCGCCAAACATGGAAGATTTTTCTATTATAAGCCACTATATGCAAGCATTATTTTTATGTTTTCAATGATTTAAAGGAAAATTATATGAAATGTCAATTTATGCAGTCTCGCCATGGTATTTTAACATATTATATAGTATAGTATGTAGCCGTATTACATTCAATGGCGTTTTAACATATTATAAACTCTGTAGCGTATTACATTCAGTGGCTGTTTCATGTCATTTCCTATGTCAACCTAACTGTAAAAATCTTCTGACTGAGGTTAGTCTGGTATTTACCTCTTCACTGTTGAAATAAGAATGGATTTTAGAAAGACTTGTAATAATACTATTAATAAATACCTTAATATTGTCTGTGTTCACAGAGCATTCTTTATTACCCTTTTGACTGGAAACACACAGCCATACAAGCAGTGCTTACTTGGACATTGACCATGTGGATTCAAGTTTGGGAGCATGGCTAAACAGACTTTGTTTTGTACTTCTATCCAGTCCTGATATCCTCTGAGTTTATGATCAGGCGAATTTCCTGTTGTACTGCTGTGAAATGAGCTGTTTTAAATACACTATAATAATACATGGTTTTGGTTTTGTTTTGTTTTGACTATAAGGCACTGAAATGGTGGAGATCATGTTAATTATTTCTTAGCTGGAGAAACTATTAAAAAAACAACAACTTGTGTGTATGTGTTAGCAAATTCATAATTTTAATGGAAAAGAAACAAAGTGCACACTTCTACATATGTTTAGATGTTAAAGAGTACGGTATTATGGGTAAGAATAGACTACTATCCAATCTGAACTAAACTAAAGAAAAAATAATATTAAAATTTAAGTAAACATTTCCAGGCCTCACTGTTGACATACTGTGTGCCTGTGTATAGGTATACATATGCTTTTGTGTGTTTGGAACTGTCTATTTTTCAAAGGTATAGTGTACTATTTACCAGCCATCCAAATAAGAAAGCAATATCCTCTGATGCATATTCAATATTCTTGGCCAACACCATGATTCAAAGGCAACAATTCTTCTTTGGTCTTCTTTATTCTTTGTCCAGCTCCAAATAGGCAAGCTGTGTCCTTTGAAGTATAATCAGTATTCTTTACCGGCACCGTAATTCACAGGCATAAATTCTTTTTTGGTCTTCCATATTCATTGTCCAGCTTCTCCATACATATGAGTCAATTTAAAATGGAATGACTGGGGCAAAATACACCCTAGTTCTCTCTGGTAAGGAGACATATGAGAGAGCATGGTGGAAGAATTCTCTCCATTGTATCTCATAAGCAGATACCACCATCTCGTCAGTGGAGGCTTGTATGTTGTTATGATGCTAAGCAGAGTTCAGACTAAAAGACTAAAAGAAATGCATGCCAATCTACTTACAAATATCAGCCAATGTCCCAATCCACAACCTATCAAAAGGACATCCCAGGACCATTCTGTTGTTTGTCATGAATTGTTGTTGTTAGGTGCCATCGAGTCAGTACTGACTCATAGTGACTCTATGCACAACAGAATGAAACACAGTGTGGTCCTGGGCCAAACTTACAATTGTTGTTACTTCTGAGTTCATCGCTGCCACCACTGTGCCAATCAATCTTGTTGGGGGATCTTCTTCTTTTTCTCAGACCCTCCATTCTACCAAACATGGTATCCTTCTTCAGAGACTGGTCCCTCCTGATAATATGTCTGAAGTATGAGAGATCATATTTAGTCATCCGGGTTTCCAAAGAACACTCTAGCTGTACTTCTTCCAACACAGATCTGTTTGTTCTTTTGACAGTCGATGGCACTTATAATATTCTCCTCCAACGCCATAGCGCAAATGCATCAATTCTTCTGCAGTCTTCCTTATTTCAACTTTTCAACTTTCACATGCATGTTGTTGTTGTTATGTGCTGTGGAGTCGATTCTGACTCATAGCAACCCTGTACAGAGTTTCTGGGGCTGTAAATCTTTATGGGAGCATCTTTCCCCCACAGAACAGCTGGTAGTTTTAAACTGCTGACCATAAGATTAGCAGCCCGATTCGTAACCACTATGCTACCATAGAGAAGACTTATTCAGCAGCAGCTA